>NC_072001.2:82468979-82772009 GCF_028885655.2 Pongo abelii | reverse complement strand
TCAGCCTTCCTAGCCAGAGACACAACCAGAGCCAAGAGAAACTTGTCGCAGTAAACACATGGGAATGGTGGGCGTTCTGCAAAGTTAACATTCTATAAAGATCGGCAAAGCTGATTTTCTGACAGTCTACGGGGAAAATAAACCCTTTTAAAGTATGCCTTTTCGAATGAGCTTTTCAGAGACTTGAGATAGCCTCATTAATTTATTATGTAAATGTCATTTGGTCCTAAATGTGCACTGGTCCACCCATCCCCCTACTCCCCAACTACACAGACCTTCTTCAGCTCTCAGCATTTTAACAGCACAGTCATATGCACTTTGGTGTGAATTCTCCCTCAGAATGAGGCCTACATCCATGACTTAAAAATTAGAGGCAGAAAGGAGAGTATGAAATGTCTAAATGGGCCGGGCACTGTGTCTCATGCATGTAATCCCAACATTTGGGGAGGTGGAGATGGGAGGATCGCTTGAGCTCAGGAGTTTGAGACCATCCTGGCCAATATGGTGAAACCCCATCTCTACAAAAAATTTAAAAAATTAGTTGGGCATGGAGGCATGAACCTGCAGTCCTAGATACTCAGGAGGCTGAGGTGGGAGTATGGCTTGAGCCCAGGAGGCAGAGATTGCAGTGAGCTGAGATCACACCACTGTACTCCAGCCTGGGCAACATGGTAAGACCCTGTCTTAAAAAACAAAATTTAAAAAAATGCTTAGATGAACCAAATGGGACTCCTCTGTATTTCTTCTAGGCATTTATCATTTGCTGACTATTGCCTTTTCTGTTTCTCCAATCTACAATATACCTATCATAACTACCCTTCAAAAATCTGGTTAAAGAACACTTTCGCTTGAAGTTTTCCCAAGTGTCACCAGGCAGAAGTGAGCTTCCACAGAACTTTGTTCACATATATCTTTTATAATATCTTGCTTTTATAGGCAGCATAGTGCTCATGTGTCTACAATGTCTTTCAAACCCAGTCCCGAGTGCCTTGAGGAGAGGTACTCTGGTTGATTCATTTCTGTATTCTCTCCTGGCATTTAGCAGAGGTACTTACAGATAGTAGCTACTCAGTTTTTATTGTCTTATTAACAAAACTCGACTCTAGTTCCTGCAAGCCTATCACGAGTTATGCTGTTTTATTTCCTGGAATCTAGGCCTAGAAATACTAATAGCTTCCAATTCCAATAATTGCAGACTAGACGTTTTTGACCTTACCCTCCCAAAATTTTGGATAAAACTTCCCAAAAAGTTGTTCAAAATCCAAATAGCTTCTCTTTAAAGGGATCAAAGAATAAAGAAGAAATGGAAAATTACTGAACTAAAACCTTGGGTGAAAATGAAAAGCCAGAGAGGTAAGTCTAGCTCTTTTGCTAGTGATAAGGGGGAAGGGAGAAATTTGCTTCAAAACTGAGTTTCACTTTTGGCGATCCCTGAAGCCAGAAGGATAAAGATTCCAATTTAAGTTGGGATGCCAAAGGTCTGCAACCTGAGAAGGATGAATCAGAAGTGAACCAACTCTTGTACAGCCTTTAGCTTTGTGTCACTGGAAGGCTCAAGCTTTGCAGCCAGATAAGGGTGGTACTGAATGTGTAGTGTCATGTACCTTTTAAAAGAAAAGAAAATGTTACCTGAAGTCCTCAAATTACTTCTCCAAATAATTTTTCAAATATGAAGTCCAGAACAAAAATTAACTAAGCACACTATCAGACAAGACCACATGAGCAAAAAATCAGCTAAAATAATAAACAGTAGAAAGAGCTGCACAATTATTTGAAATATTGGAATTAACACTAGCCTACAGTATTCAAAAAGTAGAAGCCTGGGCACATTGTCATCGGGTTATCTAAAGTTAAGATGAAGGAAAGGATCTTAAGAGCTGTGAGACAAAAGCACCAGGTAACCTATAAGGGAAAACCTGTAACAGAAGATTTCTCAGCAGAAACCCTATAAGCTAGAAAGATTTGGGGCCCTATCCTCAGCCTCCTGAAACAAAACAATTATCTGCCAAGAATTTTGTATCCAGCAAAACTAAGCATCATATATGAAGGAAAGATACAGTCTCTTTCAGATGAACAAATGCTGAGAGAATTCGCCACTACCAGGCCACCACTACAAGAACTGCCAAAAGGAGCTCTAAGTCTTGAAATAAATCCTGGAAACACATCAAAGCAGATCCTCTTTAAAGCATAAATCTCAAGGACCTATAAAACAAAAATACAATTTAAAAAGCAAAAACAAAACAAAAAAAACAAGGTACACAGGGAACTAATAGCACGATGAGTGGAATGGTACCTCACATCTCAATACTAACATTGCATGTAAATTGCCTAAATGCTCCACTTAAAATATACAGAACTGCGGAATGGATAAGAACTCACCAACCATCTTCCGCCTTCAAGAGACACACCTAACACATAAGGACAAACATAAACTTAAACTGAAAGGGTGGAAAAAGGCATTTCATGCAAATGGACACCAAAAGTAAGCAGGGGTAGCAATTCTTACATCAGACAAAACAAACCTTAAAGCAACAGCAGTTAAAAAGGACAAGGAGGGACATTATATAATGGTAAAATGCCTTGTCCAATAGGAAAATATCACAATTCCAAACATATATGCACCAAACACTGGCGCTCCCAAATTTACAAAACAATTACTAACAGACCTAAGAAATGAGATAGGCAGCAACACAATAATACTGGGGGGCTTCAATACTCCACTGACAGCACTAGATGTCATCAAGACAGGTCATCAAGACAGAAAGTCAACAAAGAAACAATGGATTTAAATTATACCCTTGAACAAATGGGCTTGACAAATATATGCAGAACATTTCATCCAACAACCACAGAATACACATTCTATTCAATAGCGCATGGAACTTTCTCCAAGATAGACCATATGATAGGCCACAAAACGAGCCTCAATAAATTTAAGAAAATTGAAATTATATCAAGCACACTCTCAGACCACAGTGGAATAAAACTGGAAATCAACTCCAAAAGGAACCTTCAAAACTATGAAAATACACATAAATCAGATAACCTGCTCCTGAGTGATCACTGGGTCAAAAACAAAATCAAGATGGAAACTTAAAAATTCTTCAAACTGAACAACAATAATGACAAAACCTATCGAAGGTGTGGCTAAGAAGAAAGTTTGTGGCCCTAAACACCTACGTCAAAAAGACTGAAAGAGCATAAACTGACATTCTAACTGACATCCACACCTGAAGAAACTAGAGAAACAAGAACAAACCAAACTCAAACCCAGCAGAAGAAAGGAAATAACCAGGATCAGAGCAGAACTAAATGAAATTGAAATGAAAAAAAATACAAAAGATAAATGAAACAAAAAGCTGGTTCTTTGAAAAGATAAATAGAATTGATAGACCATTAGCAAGATTAACCAATAAAAGAGGAGAGAAAATCCAAATAACCTCAATAATAAATGAAATGGGAGACATTAGAACTGACACCACAGAAATATAAAAGATGGTTCAAGGCTACTATGAACACCTTTATGTACATAAACTAGAAAATCTAGAAGAGATGGATAAATTCCTGGAAAAATGCAACCCTCCTAACTTAAATTAGGAAGAAATAGATACCCTGAACAGACCAATAACAAGCAGTGAGATTGAAATGGTAACTTAAAAATTAAAAAAAAAGTACACCCACATGGATTCACAGCAGAATTCTACCAGACATTCAAAGAAGAATTGGTACCAATCCTTTTGACACTCTTCCACAACACAGAGAAAGAGGGAACCCTCCCTAATTCATTCTATGGAGCTGGCATCACCCTAATGCCAAAACCAGGAAAGGACATAACCAAAAAAGATAGCTACAGACCAATATCCCTGATGAACCTAGATGCTAAAATCCTTAACAAAATACTAGCTAATGAATCCAACAACATATCAAAAAGATAATCCACCATGATCAAGTGGGTTTCATACCAGGGATGCAGGGATGGTTTAACATATGCAAGTCAATAAACGTGATACACCAGATAAACAGAATTAAAAACAAAAATCACATGATCATCTCAACAGATGCAGAAAAAAGCATTTGACAAAATCAATCATTGCTTCATGATTATAACTCTCAGCAAAATCAGCACATAAGTGACATAGCTCAATGTAATAAAAGCCATCTATGATAAATCCACAGCAAAAATAATACTGAATAGGGAAAAGTTGAAAGCATTCCCTCTGAGAATTGGAACAAGACAGGGATGCCCACTCTCACCATTCCTCTTCAACGTAGTACTGGAAGTCCTAGCCAGAGCAATCAGACAAGAGAAAGAAATAAAGGGCACCCAAATCAGTAAAGAGGAAGTCAAACTGTCACTGTTTGCTGATTATATGATTGTTTACCTCGAAAACCCTAAAGACTCCTCCAGAAAGTTCCTAGAATGGATAAAGGAATTCAACAAAGTTTCTGGATACAAGATTAATGTACACAGATCAGTAGCTCTTCTATACACCAACAGCAACCAAGTGGAGAATCAAATCAAGAACTCAACCCCTTTTATGACAGTTGCAAAAACAAAACAAAACTTAGGAATATACCTAACTAAGGAGGCAAAAGACCTCTACAAGAAAAACTAAACACTGCTGAAAGGTACCACAGATGACACCAAAAAATGGAAACACATCCCATGCTCATGGATGGGTAGAATCAATATTGTGAAAATGACCATACTGCCAAAAACAATCTACAAATTCAACACAATCCCCATTAAAATACCACCATCATTCTTCACAGAAGTAGAGAACACAATTCTAAAATTCATATGGAACCAAAGAAGAGCCCACATAGCCAACGCAAGACTTAGCAAAAAGAAAAAGTCTGGAGGCATCACACTACCTGATTTCAAACTATACTATAAGGCCATAATCACCAAAAATAACATGGTACTGGTATAAAAATAGGCACATGGGCCAATGGAACAGAAGAGAGAACCCAGAAATAAACCCAAATACTTACAGACAACTGATCTTCGACAAAGCAAACAAAAACTTAAAGTGGGGAAAGGACACCCTTTTCAACAAATGATGCTGGGATAATTGGCTAGCCACATGTAGGAGAGTGAAACTGGATCCTCACTTCTCACCATATACAAAAATCGACTCAAGATGGATTAAGGACTTAAATCTAAGACCTGAAACTATAAAAATTCTAGAAGACAACATTGGAAAAACCCATCTAGACACTGGCTTAGGCAATGATTTTATGACCAAGAACCCAAAGGCAAATGCAATAAAAACAAAGATAAATGGCTGGGACTTAATTAAACTAAATAGCTTTTGCACAGCAAAAGGAACAGTCAGCAGAGTAAACAGATGACCCACAGAGTGGGAGAAATTCTTCACAATCTATACATCTAACAAAGGACTAATATCCAGAATCTACAACGAACTCAAACAAATCAGTAAGAAGAAAACAATCTCATCAAAAAGTGGGCTAAGGACATGAATAGATAATTCTCAAAAGAAGATATACAAATGGCTTACAAACATATGAAAAAATACTCAACATCACTAATGATCAGGGAAATGCAAATCGAAACCCAATGTGATACCACCTTACTCCTGCAAGAATGGCCATAATCAAAACATCAAAAAACAGTATATGTTGGTGTGGATGTGGTGATCAGGGAACACTTTTACACTGCTGGTAGGAAGGTAAACTAGTACAGCCACCATGGAAAACAGAGTGAAGATTACTTCAAGAACTAAAACTAGAATTACCATTTGATCCAGCAATCCTACTACTGAGTATCCACCCAGAGGAAAAGAAGTCATTATACAAAAAAGATACTTGCACATGCATATTTACAGCAGAACAATTTGCAATTGCAAAATCATGAAACCAACCCAAATGCCCATCAATCAACGAGTGGATAAAGAAACTGTGGTATATATATAGACAAAATTGAATACTACTCAGCCCATCTTAAAAAAAACATAATTCTCCTCATTAACAGATTAAGAGAGAAAAATAACATGATAATATGATCATCTCAAAAAATAGAATAAAACGTTTTATAAATTTCATCATTCATTAACGGTTAAAAATAAGCTCTTAGTATACTTGAAATAAAAGCGGACTTCCCTTTTATTACTTCCCTATTGTCTAAAGACATAGACAAAAAAGAAAGAAAAGGCTACCAAAAACATCATAATTAATGGTAAAATACTGAAGGTTTTTCCTTCTGAGATTGGGAAAAAGACAAGAATATTCACTCACTATCACCAGTCCTATTCATCACTTCACTGGGCATCATGCCAGTTTAAAATGGTAAGATAAGAAATAAAATATATAAATATTGGAATGGAAAAAAAATCCTATATTTTCAGATATTATGATTGTGCTCATAGACTGCCCAGAAGTACTATAGGTGAATCATTCAAAGTTAATTTTAATAATTTTAATAGTTAAGAAAGATTAGCAAAATTGTCAGAAAACAAAATCAATTTTACTTCTATATGCCAGCAGCAAACAGAAAATGAAAATTTAAAAAATTCTACTTATAATAGCATCAAGAAGTATCAGGTAATGTAGGAATCCAGATAATAAGAGATGTATAAAACTCACATGAACATAAATATAAAACTTTATTGAGAGAAACTGAAGGAAGACTCAGGTAAATGGAAAGGAATGGATTGGAAAACTGTCTTGCAAAGATGTCATTTCTCCCCCAATCAACCTATGGATTCAATGTAATCCCAGGGAAAATCTGAACAGGGTTATAATACTTGTGTGTGTGTATGTGTATGTGTGTGTGTGTGTGCAGGTGCATATGTGTGTGTATTTTAATTTCACTAGATGTTTCTAACATTTTCACGGAAATGCAAACAGCTAAGAATAGCCAAGACACCCATGAAAATGACAAAGTGAGAGGACTTGTCCCACCAAATGTCAACACTTACTAAGGTTCAATTATCATGTCACTGTGGTATTTGCACAGGGATTGACAAATAGGTAATGAATGGAAATAAAGAGTCTAGAAACAGATCGACACATATGTAGATATTTGATTCATGACAAAGATAACATTGCAAAGCAGAGGGGGAAATACAATCTTTTCAATAAGAAACTGAAATAATTGGGTAGTCATATGGAAAAATCAAATAAAATTGGACCCTTACTTTCTAAAACACTAAAAACAATCCAGGTGGATTATAGACTTAAATATAAAAGGCAAAATTGTAAAGCTTTTAGTGGAAATGCAAGAGACTCTTCCTAATTTGGGGGCAGAGAATGTTTGGGATTTTGTAGAAGCCATAATTAGCCAGGCATGGTGGCATGCAACTGTCATCTCAGCTACTCAGGGGGCTGTGGCATGAGAATCGCTTGAGCCCAGGATTCAAGGCTGCAGTGAGCCTGGGTGCCACTGCACTCCAGCCTGGGTGACAGAGTGAGACCTTGTCTCAAAAAAAAAAAAAAAAAAAAGATAAAAAGATTAAAAAAAAAAAAGAAAGAAAGAAAAGAAAAGTGTTAGCCATAAACGAAAAAGATTGATAAATTATATTACAGTAAAATTTAAAGTCCGGGCGCAGGGGCTCACGCCTGTAATCCCAGCACTTTGGGAGGCTGAGACGGGTGGATCATGAGGTCAGAAGATCAAGACCAGTGTGGCGAACACGGTGAAACCCCGTCTCTACCAAACAAACAAACAAAAATAGCCAGGCATGGTGGCCCACACCTGTAATCCCAGCTACTTGGGAGGCTGAGGCAGAGAATTGCTTGAACCTGGGAGGCGGAGGTTGCAATGAGCCGAGATCACACCACTGCACTCCAGCCTGGGCAACAGAGAGAGACTCCATCTCAAAAATAAAAAAATTTAAAAACTGTTATTCATCAAAATACCCCTTTTAGAGAATGAAAAGCCAAACCTCCAAGCAGGAGGACATACAGTCAAAGAAGCAGCAGCCTATACTCAACGAGGAACAATGTAGCATATAATAACATAAAATGATCAAACTTTTTGCTGCAAAGCCCTAGTGAGGTAGAGATGAGGAGAGTGCTCTGAAAAGTGGCCCCTCACCTGCAGAGAGTGAATACAAGTTATTTTGTTTTGTTTATTATGGTCAAAAGCACATAACATTAAATTTACCTTCATAATCATTTTTAAGTGTACAGTTCAGTGGTATTAAATGTATTCACATTGTTAGACAATAGATCTCCAGAACTTTTTCATCTTGCAAAACGGAAACTCTGTACCCATTAAAATCTAATTGCTCCTCCCTGTAGCCCCCAGCCCTTGAAAAATACAGGTTATCTGTAATTCATTCAGTCCTTTAAGCCTGTTTTCTCTATCTGCTCTCTCTGATTCTCAGCCTCCATTATTGATACTACTCTCTGTGCAAATTTCTCCCCTGGTCTAGTGTTGTGGAACCTGGGGGTTAAATGAAGACTGTGGATTCTGGTGGACCTGGGCTGAAATCCAACAGTTGTTTCATCATTTGTAAAATCAAGATAATAAATAGTACCTAATGATGGCAGAGGCTGCTGCTATCACACTGGCTGCGGCTGGCACTGCACACTCCATGAAGCCAGTGGGAGCTCTGCCCCGTCGGAGTTGGGGGTGGAGCTCCCCAGGTGCCACTGTACCTACCCAAAGTGTGGCTGCAGACTCAGGCCTCCTGCTCTACGGGGCAGAATGGACCCCTGCCCACACTGTGGCTGTGGATCTGAGCCTACCTGTGCTCTTGGAAGTGGCCAGGAACAGGTGGGATCTGCCCTCTTGGGTGCAGCTGCAGGCACCCAACCAGTGACTGCAGACCTGGGTCTTCCACTCCAGGGAGCAGGCAGGAGCCAGAGACAAGCAGGAGTCCTGCTCCTTCCAGGTGGGTGGGATGGGAACTCACCAGGTGCAGCTGCAGCCGCCTTCCCAGGTGCAGCACCTCACAAAGTAAGATCCACTGGCTTGACATTCCAGCCAGCCACCGGCAACTGGGTGGAGCCTGCTTGAGATGAGATGGAGCTCCAAGAATTTGTGAGGTGCTGTGGAAGTGGGACCCATAGAATGATGCTGCTTAGCTCCCTGGATTCTGCCCCCCTTCCTAGGGGTATGTGCGGACCTCTCACCTTGCCTGAGTTACAGACACATCTGTTGGGGATCCCAGGGCCAGAGTATATAAAGCTGCTGGGTCTCTGTGCATGCCTGAGCAGTTACTCTGCCAAGACTCCACACAGCTCTGTGTGTCGGCCTCAGGGCCCTGGTGGTGTGGGCTCACAAGGGGATCTCTTGATCCACAGGTTGCAAAGATCTGTGGGAGAAGCATGTTTTTCCAGGGTCACACAATCACTCACCACTTCCTTTGGCTCTGTGTCACTCCCAGGTGGGCCATCACCCAACCTTGCTTTTCTTCATTCTCCATGGCTAACTTGTTTCCCTAATCAGTCCCAATGTGAGAACCTGGATATTTCAGTTGAAGGTGCTGTATTCACTCACGCCTTTCATTCCTCTCCATGAATGCCTCGGACTGCAGCTGCTTCTAATTGGCCATCTTCACCTCTCTGCTGTTCATTTCTTATACAGATGAGGTCTCACTATGTTACCCAGGTTGGTCTCAAACTCCTGGGGTCGAGTGATTCTCCCACCTCAGCCTCCCAAAGTGCTGGGATTACAGGCATGAGCCACTGCACCCGGACTGGGTTGTTTTTTTATATGTTTTATAAGGTAAAGGTCAAATTTGATTTGATTTTTCTATATGGCTACCCAATTATCTGCTATTATATCCTACCTTCTTCCTACAATCTCATCACCTACTTGAGTATACACATGGTAGACAAGAGAGGAACTTTGTTGAGTTTGATTTCTTTTTGTCCCACCAGCTATACTGCCAGGGAATCACAGTATAGTCTGTGCCCCTTGGCATCACATATGAAGCCCTTCCCTATGTAGCCCTTGCACCATCTCCAGCCTCATGTCTGACCAATAGACTCCCCTAGCTGCATAAGGCCCCTCATCATTCCCAGATGTGCCACACTCTTTCCTATTCCCACAATGATGTATATACCTTTGCCTTTACTTGCAGCATTTACACATCTACTCATTTTTCAAGATTCTACTCAAATATTACCTCTTCCAAGAAAACTATACCAATATCCCACACTACTATTTATTTCTACCCTGTTCAGAATCCCTCCTATCCTTCAAGTCCTTCGTTTAGTTTTAATCACTGCCTCGAGAGAGTCCTAGAGGTTTTGGACTGTTGAAGGAAAGGGAAGATGTACCTTATTGGGTACCTGTGACCTTGCCAATGTTTGAGAAGAAGCTTTTAGAACCTCTGAGCCAGCTTAGGTCACACCACCATCTCCATGGGAACACTGAATTTTCTCCCACAGGTTTGCTTGATGGAACATCCAGGAGCTCTTTGATGATGGGAGGTGGGTTTCTCCGATCTCTTCTCTGGGCTGAATCATTCCCCAGAAAGGGGGCCATGAATTATTGGGGTCTTAGAGCTTATGCAGTAAAGGATTAACCCAAAGAAAGTTTTGGCTCTTTACCCCCAGTTTCTGGAAGGTAACATTTAAGCCCTTGGAAGGTCCTGACTTTTAAGAGTGTCTTTATATACCTAGGACCTTGGGCCATGCCAGATAGTCTGTACTAACCATAAGATTTATGGTGAGGTCCTTGGACAACACAACATCAGCTTTATCTCTGGAGGGGCTAGAGATCAAAGTCAGTTGTATGGATGGCTAGCCATATCTATGTGACTGATTCCTCAATAAAAACTCTGGACACTGAGACTCAAGTGAACTCTCCTAATTGGCAATACCCTAGGCATACTGTCACACATCATTGCTGGGAGAGATAAATGCAGTCTGTATGACTTCACGGGGGAGCGACAAGTGGGAAGCTCCATTCCTGGTCTCTCCTAGACTTTACCTTTTGCACCTTTTCTTATTGTTGATTTTCAAACGTATTCTTCTGCTTTAACAAACTATAACCATGGGTAAATTGGCTTGCTGAGTTCTGTGAGTTCATCTAGTGAAACTCTGAACCTGAGGATGGTGTGGGGGACCTTCCAAACTTTCAGAGCTTCTACTCAATACATTTCTTTTCTCCATCTAAGGGCACAAAGGATCAAATAGATATAATCTTCAACAGCCTTAAAACATTTTCCAAAACAAGATAGCAAACTGGCAGCCACATTGGAAATTGGGTAGCTGGATGGTCCCTGAAGATCGGACTGTACTGATTACCAGGTAAGCAATAACTGGTGCAGGTGAGAGTGGACAAGGCAGGAAGTGAAGTGCACCATGGCAGTAAAGCTGTGGGTACCTGGCGATCTATAGGCAAAGAGCCATGTCCCATGGAGCATGCACAGGAGGTAAACAAGCAGTTGGAACAGGTAGATCCCAGATGGTGATCACACTGGAACCCTTAGTGGCTGTGTTGGTGTTGGTGAAGCATTGGGACACTTGAAAAGGAAATAAATCGTGTTTATGCCCTTGTAATTGACTTTGTCAATGAGAATAAAGACTATATTGTTTTGGTAAGAACAATAGTATGAGATACCCATGAAAGATAATATAAAAGAAGCTTCCCTGCCCCTATATCTGAAAACACTACTTCATAAGTAGATGATCTGATTGAAATTCAGGATGAGGAGTGGCAGGAAGGATAGGTGGCTGAAAAAGCCACTAGCCATGCTGGTAGAAGTTCAGAGTGAAGTGGAGGACATAGAGAAAGGGATTAAGGTTTCCAGCCAGGAGCTTAAGGGGATAGAGGTAGTGAACTTCTGAGCCAAAGGGGCTGAGCACCCAGAAGAATTGTGAGGGGCAGACACAGCTTCTGGCAGCCTGGGGAAGGCCATGTGGGATAGGTGCTGCCAGTGCAGGCCAGGCATCACTGGAAGAATGACCTCTCCCTTTGCAACAGCACTTTAGCTATGCATTCTGGCACTGGGCTCGTGTGGGTATCAGCAAGTAGCAGCTCCAAGCAGGTACTACTGTCAGCCAAGAGAAGGTACGGCTAGTCACAACTATTTTGTTTTTCAGTGAGGCAGATCACAGAGGAGAGTCTGGGGGTCCAGCCAGCTTATAGCCGCCCTAGAAAGAAGTTCCTTCCAGGAATAATGCCTGCTAAGCTGTTCATTCCAGTTCAGTTCCTCAGTAAAGAGTCAAAACTCAACAGTACCATGAACCCATGACCTGCGCATGGCTTGCACTGTGGCCTTGATGTCTATCTCTTCCTAGGACAGGCCTGCCATTCATGTTGCTGAGGACTGCCGAGAGGATGGGGTGATCTTCATGTCCACAGCTGCAGAGCACAAAACCCAGAAGGGCAGAGACTCCTTCCTGCAAAGTCCAGAAAAATCTAAGCCCTGTTGAATAATGAAGCTCCTCTCAAGCAGCTACTTTTTACACAATGCACATGATTTTACTAATGGGGAAACTGGGGCCCCAAAAGCTTAAATTGCTTCTTCATTAGTGATAGAGCTGGTCACCTCTAGGCTGTGATGCAATATTTTTAAGTCCATATGGATACTCTGACAGCATTAAGACCCCAGTGAACTCTGGAAGAAAGAAGGAAGGTGCTTTGAGGACAGGAAGGGCAGCTCTGACATTGTTAATTCAACAGTCTGAGGTGACTTTGCAATCACAGGACACACAGCCTTTTAAACCAGTGAAAGAATCAGGCAAATGCAACTGTTTATCACCCCAGGGGACAGCAGGTAGCTCTAATAAGACCAAGCCAGGTGAGAGTGGCTGCAATATGACTTGTCTTCTTTTGTCCCTATTCTGATGAGATACCAGGTTAAACCTGCCTTCTCAGCCTGGGCACCATTGGGCAGGGGAACAAACCTCTGTGACATTTAGTACTTGTTCTAGACAAAAGTTACCCAAAAGTGCTAATGGTTCAGAGGAACAATTAGGAATTTTACTACAGATCACCTGCTACCTCCTTACTGCTCCAGAGGACCTTTTAACCTTCATCCTCTTTTGCTAAGTGTGCATCTCTCAAGCTGTTCATGCTGAAGTGAGCAGAAAATGAGACTAAGAGACATTCACCTTAGCTTCTGTCTGTTGTGGGTTTGTCTCCTTTGGTTCATGGGGTCTGTGTGCACTCTGCCTTGGCTCAGGTTCATTTGTTCAAGGCTGTTAAGGTTACAGACTTAACTGGGTTTCTTAGAGCCCACCAACAACTAGAGGATGCTGCCACCTGGTGGTGGGAATCGCCTTGCATGGGACTCTATACCAGTGAGCATCAAATTGCACTAAAAAGTTAAGACTTTGCAAGAATACCCCTTGCACAGAGACTTGGAAGGGAATCAATTTCCAGGTGCCTTGACTGTCATTCTTAAAATCTGCCTGAAAACAGATTGGAATGATCAGATACAGTCTCCTTTCCCATCTTCTCTTTTACAATGGCATTTTTGGACAAAAAAGAAAGGCACATCCTTATCCATCCTGAATCTTACTATTGTGCATTGCCCTGAGCTGTAAAAAAACTGCAGCATGTCAAAGGGACAATTTAAAATACTATCTTCAAGGACAACTCCATTAGTGATTAATCAAAGCATCATAGGCTTGTGTAGGATTTGTCTCTGTTTGCAGGTCTGGGAGATATTTCTGTGAGGATAAGTGAGACATCGGAGCCTATGTTGGCCTGTGCTAGAGTGTTCTGAATTTGGATATATTGTAGAGTAAAGCAGTGAAGGGTTTCACCTCTTCCATCCCCCAAATATTGCCAAGTAGAGCAGCACTCTTGAGGGAGAGTCCTCTGAAAACATAAAAATGAGCCCCAGAAAATGTACCCTCTCTCTCTATATATATATAACTATATATATAACTATATATATAACTATATATAACTATATATAACACTATATATATAACTACATATAACTATATATAACTATATATAACACTATATATATAACTATATATAACTATATATATAACTATATATAACTATATATATAGCTATATATAACTATATATAAAACTATATATAACTATATATAACTATATATAAAACTATATATAAAACTATATATAACTATATATAAAACTATATATAACTATATATATAACTATATATAACTATATATAACTATATATAACTATATATAACTATATATAACTACATATATAACTATATACAACTATATATAACCATATATAACTATATATAACCATATATATAACTATATTTAACTATATATAACTATATATATAACTATATATATAACTATATATAACTATATGTAACTATATAGAACTATATATATATGACTATATATAACTATATATATATTTGAGACTCTCTCTCTATACATATATGTATAACTCTCTCTATATATATATAGTTGAGACAGAGTCTCGCTCTGTCACCCAGGCTGGAGTACAATGGCACAATCTAGGCTCACTGCAATCTCCACCTCCGGGTTCAAGTGATTCTCCTGCCTTAGCCTCCCGAGAAGCTGGGATTACAGGTGTGTGTCACCACGCCCAGCTAATTTTTGTATTTTTAGTACAGACAGGTTTTCACCATGTTGGTCAGGGTGGTCTCGAACTCCTGACCTCGTGATCCGGCCCCTCCCTCAATATTTAAGTGATTCCTTTTAGACATATGTATACCAATGACCTGCACATCTTAGTGATGCTGATGCTTTTAAGCATGATTAGAATGTTTTCTGAGCTACCAGAATTCTCCAGTGTACACTGACTCATTCCTGCAGATAAAAACCTTTTGTGATCTTTCAGATTTGGTGTGTTTTATTCAATAATGTAGTTAAAACCTATCACATAACACATCATATTATGAAATATTTATTCTGATTACTCTGCCATTACCTTATTTCAGCTTATAAAATGTTTAATATTTTTCTCTCTTTTTAAGAAAAAACAAAATTATATGCTAGCTGTCAGACTGATTCATTTATACACTTTCATTAAATACATAAGGAAAGTTTGATCAGTATATCTAATGTGATTAATAATTTCTGATTTTATACATGGTTCTTATTTGTTAATTATTTCAAAAAGCTAGCCACCACTGTTTAATACACAAATACATACACATTTTTCAAATAAATGCCTCATATACCTAGCTTCTTAAATAACAAATTTTAGCCACACTTTACATTGCAGTAACATTAGAGTAATTATTAGATATATATCACTTCATTATTGATTGCTCTTAGTAATATATCTTACAAGATGTGCTTTTAAGTTATTCCTTAATTGTTCTTTTGAAAATACTATTTTTTGAAACAGATATTGAAAAATAAAGTCAAACCTTTCTAGTTTTATTAAATAAAGAAAGTAAACCTAATGTGACTGAATACTTTGCCAACAAGAAATTGGCTTTGCTCATTAGGTTATATGGAAGATATTTTCCATCAACTGAATAAGCTAAATCTGCAGTTCTAAGATTTCAATAATGATAAAAATTATTTATAAAGCAGGCAAGACAATTAAGACATTTGATAATATTGGACTGACAAAGGCATACTGAAAGTAAAATTTTAATTTTCCCCACTCTTATTGATTAAATATGGTGCCTGTGAGTAAAGGGGCAACAGTATAATTAATAGTCATTTAATACATGTTGGTAAAGTTTTTTTGGTTATATGTTCCAGGAATATAAATAAGAAATCACTTTATGAATGGGCAACATCATTTGAAAATAAGGTGTTTTCCAACTATTTGATTTCAACAACATTGCAGAAAGACCTAATTAGGTCATCAACTGATAATGATAGGTAAGTATATCACTTTTGCCATATTACTTAGAATTCCAAGAATTGAGTCACAATTCTAAAACATAATCTCTATTCCCACCTCCATATTTCTGAGAACTAGGTTTCTCAGTATTTGTATCTATAAAAATGAAAAAATAGACTAGATGCTAAATCATGTTACATTTTGGCAATAAGTAAAATTAATCAATGGAATATGATAATGTTTTTACAAGCATCCATCTCATTAAAAGAATGTATTTACAACAACCTTCCCGTTTTATGTTGTAGTTAACTGCCTGCCCACCTGTGAGCTCCCATGCCTCATCCTATAGTAGAAAGTCCTCCCTAGAAAGAAGCTGCTCACCCAGTGACCTTAGGCATGTCATATGGTCATGTGACTACTTCTCACCCATAGAAAGGAAGCAGTCACAGTGGGTAGAACTTCCAGACCAAGGCTCTTAAGAAGGTCTTCCCTATACAATCCTCTTCCTTCTCCAGCTGGATTCTGCTAAGATGACGAGGCGCTCAAGGATGGAGAAGCCATAAAATCAAAAGAGACTTGAGTCCCTGAATCACTGGACAGAGAGCCACATGCCAACTAGAACATCCACCTAAGACTGGAAAATGGGCCAGAGATAAACTTCCATTGTGTTAGGCCACTGGAATTGGGGATTTGTTTAAACAGCCATCCCTACCATAAATAACACAATACTCAATAATGACTTATCAATATTTATAATACCTCTCTGTTGCTTTTAATAAATATATGCTAGTAGTGAATTGTATTAATAATTCAATCTGGAAGAATTTTTAACAGTTAGAGCCTTATGGTCATAGTAAATTGTTTAAAAGTTTAATTTCAATTTCCATTCGTAATTTTGATATAGGGAATTTTGATGGCATGATCAATAAATATTAAAATGTATTATAGTATAAGCTAAAATTATGTATTGGAAGGGACATGGCAAAATAAATTCAAGCAAATAAAAGGATGATTTAAAACTTGTTAACATTATAGAACAGTTTGTTCATATGCAATTTTTAAAGATGATAGTTTGCCTTAAGTTGCTACCAGAGTCCTTCACTACTTCTTTAAAAATATTTAAGACTAAAAATCTATGCACTATGGTAGATATTTTTAAAAGTTATTAAAGCATGAATTGGCAAGTGACAGACCTGTGTCTGAAGTTAGAGAAATCTTTATAATCATTCACTACATGTGCATTTATTGACTACTCTCCATACTCCAGACACTGTATTAGAGACTGTAAAAGTACAAAAATAAGACACACCTACACTCAAAACTCCCTCCCCACACCTACACTCAAAAATCCCTCCCCACATTCTCTCTCTCTCTCACACACACACACACACACACTCCACTTAGGGTTTGCTATTTTGAATACCTAGTATGGCATATCCACCTCACCCTAGAAAGTAGGCCCATTGTAGAAAAGAAAATAGGCCCACGTGAGCAAGAAAATGGCTCAACCTAAAATTGCAAATAAAAGAGTGATCTTGTTCATTTAGATATTCTGTACTTTTTTATGACACCTGTAATACCTGTAATCTCTGCTCCCTGGTATCCCTCTAGTTCTTCCCCAAGTGACAATGCCAACAGCTAATTCCAGGCTTTCTCAGCTTCATGAAGACCTACCAGTAAGTAGTCACAGTCTTGACCCCACCTCCCACGGACTGAAGGAGCCACTGAGCACATCACATACTTGAACTGGCCTTGTTACCTGAGGCTATTTGAATGGAAGTCTTGGAGGTCTGCAAAAACTACCAAACTGACCCAAATCTAGACCAGCTAGATGATTCCAGGAAGGGGGAACAAACTCTGAGCACCAACTAAAAAACAATAAAACAAACGCCAACAATAAAAATGCTAAACAAAAGATATTTTGAGGTTATGATGGATAGTAACCCAATGTCAACAATTCAGTGAGACTGACAAAAGGTTAATGCTATTTTAGAGACATTAATGAAAGCCTAGGTTCCAGAACAAAGGAGGGGTTGTTTTTCATCTAGCTGAGCTAGTCAAATAACAATTGCAACAGTGTGTTCTGTTCTGGGTAACACACTCTGTAAGCAGCCCTGACAAATTAACACTTCCCCAGAAATTCTCTCCACCACCTCCACACAAAGAAATGAGTAGTTATGGGATTAAAGTGCGAAATAAGTGGGGTGGGACTGGGGTTGTTTTTGTAATTCCAGAGTTTGCAAAATCTTCTGACATTGCATAACTCTCCTAAAATACAATATGCAAAATGACCAATAATATCTATCTCTAATGGCCTCTGTCTCTACTCTTATTTAAGTTACCCAAGAATGCCAAAAGCTATCAAACAGGGTTCTGATCTTCATAGCATGGTTTATACAAATTAAAGAGTGTTATACTTTTACCTAAAGAAACCTTTCTCTTGTGTGAACCCGGGAGGCGGAGCTTGCAGTGAGCCGATATCGCGCCACTGCACTCCAGCCTGGGCGACAGAGCGAGACTCCGTCTCAAAAAAAAAAAAAAGAAACCTTTCTCTTGAATAGATGAAGTAAGTTTTGATACGGTATGTCACCTAACTTGGAAGTGATAAACAAAGGAGGCATAGTAGAAGAGTAAATCGCTAGGTTAAATAATCCCAACTCTAACCTTATGTAGCATAGGGCTGCCATATTTTTGCCCTTCACCTTGGGTGCAGAGGATGACAGGACAACAGGTCTGACCATCACCACTCACCTTCCTTCTCTGAAAGGCTTCTGATGTCACATAAAATCATGCTCCCTGAATAGTTCGGATGTGTGTCCCTGCCCAAGTCTCATGCTGAAATGTAATCCCCAGCGGTGGAGTGGAGGTGGGGCCTGGTGGGAGGTGATTGGCTCATGCGGATGGAGTTCTTATGAATGATTTAGCACCATCCTCTTGGTGCTGTCCTTACGACAGTAAGTGATTTCTTGCAAGATCTGGTCATTTAAAAGTATGTGGCACCTCCTCCCTCTCTCTCTTGCTTCTGCTTTTGCCATGTGACATGCCTGCTCCCACTTTGCCTTCCACCATGAATGTTAACTTCCTGAGGCCTCCCCAGAAGCAGATACTCTATAGCCTGCAGAACCGTGAGCCAATTAAACCTATTTTCTTATAAATTACTCAGACTCAGGTATTTCTTTATAGCAATAGTGAGAATGGATTAATATAAACTCTAAGCTCTCCGGATGACAGTGGAATTTGGCCCCACACAATACTCTCTTCTCCCAACCATCACAGAGGAAGTCCCTGGGAGTAACCAAGAAAGAGATAGGTAAACACAAGGAATGTTAGTTGTTATCCAGACAGAAGGAGACCAAGCAGAGGTGGGACATTGTGCTAATTGGTGGCCTGAGGAGCATGGGACAGACCAGACCCTCTCCTCCTTCCTGGTCAAAGCCCAGCATCAGAGAACTGGGAAGTTGCACCTGGCATGACAAGGATTAAAGGGCCAGAGGGATGCTGCTGATAAGGGCCCTTTATATAAGCCTTTTGAGGCTTTGGGGATGAGACATTTTTTCAAGACTCTATGGAATTCTGAAGGTTATGAGAAGCTACGAGTGGGTCTAGCATTGTGAAGACATAAGATTAGCAATTTAAGGATGGCTTTGGTGTGAAGTCTTAAGGGAGGAGAAAGAGACCTTCATGTATCTGCTCAGCAACCCAGGATAGGGAATCAGAGAAAAAGCTTGCTCTAGGAATGAAGTACACTAGTCAATTTGAAGCATCTCCTAGACTGCGTTTCTTGGGGTCCAGAATCCAAGGGACAACTTGAAAAAGGAGTTATGGCCCAAAGCAGAGTTAATGTGATCCACCTGTTTGCCCTGGTCCATTTGCAAATTAGCTTGAACAAGAAGGCCTTTATAATTAACCATGCTTCGTCAGAAATATCCCTAACCCCCAAGTCCTTGTTAATCAGGTAGACAATTTGGCAGGCATTTGGCAGACAGACATTGGGGATGGGAGAGAATGTACTTGCATTTCATCAGTTTCCATCTTGATTTTATGCATTTTTTCATGTGGGAATTTTTAACTGAATCCACCTAAAGTTTAAGCAATTTCCTGCCCAACAGATCCTAAAAAATAATCTTGCCTCAGGCAGAAAAGTTCTCAAACGTAAACCAAAAAATAAAATTCTAAGCCCCCCAACTGACTGAATGGACTCCTCTTGGCCAAGGGCATTCCAAAGTAAACCTAAAAAACTAGTTCAGGTCATGATAAGAAGAGGGGACATCCTATATGCCTCATTATACTTTCCTTCCTTTGGAATTCAGGCACAACTTACTAGCATTAACATTAAAACAGAGATCCTAAGACTGACAAAACAGTCTCTTTGTAGCAATAAGATACCAAATTCCAACCTGACTCTAGCATAGCATCACATGGCAGATATCAGTCCCCAGAAGAAACTGAAGTATTTTACCCTAAAATATATTTATCTGACATATTTTGAAATAGCCCTGCAACATTACAGGGCCGTTGGGGAAAATTTACATTCTGAAGAAAGTCGCCTTCTTTTTCCAGGTCTTTCCCCTTGATCCAGGAGAGATTTACTAAGAGATTTAACCTTTTAGAGTCTGATAAGAGACATTTACTGAACCTTGCTGCCTGGAGGCTTCATCTACATAACAAGAACTTTGGCTTTCACAACCTCCCTTATCTTAACTACAAACATCTATTCCTGCTGACTTCAACTCTTCAGGCAGACCTTAACCCTTTCAACCAATTGCCAGTCATGACATCTTTGAATCCACCTATGACTTGTAAGCCCCTGCTTCAAGTTGTCCTGTCTTTCCAGACCAAACCAGTGTGTACCTTACATGTATTGATTGATGTATTACGTTTCCCCTGTATAAAACCAAGCTGTAACCCAACTACCTGGCGTGCATGTTCTCAGGACCTCTTAAGACTGTGCCTCAGGCCTTGGTCACTCATATTTGGCACAGAAAAAATCCCTTCAAATAGCTTACAGGGTTTGACTCTTTTGCATCAACACAAACCAACTATATAGACCATGAAACCCAAAGCTGCAGCATCTCAGAGAGGCTGTCCACTCTTGCTTTGTATGCTGAGTCTGTCCTCATACCAGTACTTAATCTTCTGTTCGTTTGCAGGAATGAAAGGGATAGATGATAAACTACTGTTGGGAGGTGAAGGAAATTCACTGAAGGATGGGCTTGCTCACATTAAACCATATTTATAACCTTTTGCAGTTGAAGACAATTGAACAGCCAAAGAAAATGGCCCAAGAGGGAAACCAAAAAGATTTAAGATGCCTTGATGGAAGATTCTTGACAAAGTTCCCAGACTAGCATAATCCTGTTGAAAATGCAGCCCTTTCTATCTATTACCAAGAAGTTTCTATGAATAAAAGAGATAACAGCCTATGACTGGTCTTATCTGCATGATTAGTGGTGTTTATAAAACACCAATTCATTGCATGGCAAGAGAATAACTATTGCAAACTTGTTTGCAGGTATAAAAATAAAACAGAATCTGCTAAAACCAGAAACACAAGGGCTCCATTCTCTTCTATCTCTACTCATTTGATCAGTCTAGGCTACCAGTGAGCTAGGCTCTGGAGAATCCCATACAGATAAATCAAAAAATTGTGAATCTGTTATTTAAAGCTGATCAGACAAACAAGGAGAAAGCTCATTTTTCAGACATTGCCTGAAATTTGACTTGAAAAGACAGGAACACATTACAGATATAGAAGGGGCACTGATAAGAAAGGAGAATTCTAAAGGATTCTGTTCAATTCTAATTACCTAGCTGGGAACTGAACGGTAGAGTCAGGGTTGGGGAGTGATATGGTTTGGCTGTGTCCTCACTGAAATCTCATCAGGAATTGTAGCTCCCATAATCCCCAGGTGTCATGGGAGGAACCCAGTGGAAGGTAATTGAATCATGGGGGCTAGTTTTCCCATGCTGTTCTGCTGATAGTGAATGAGTCTCACAAGATCTGATGGTTTTAAAAAGGAAGTTCCCCTGTGCATGTTCTCTTGCCTGCCACCATGTAAGATGTGCCTTTATTCTTCCTTCACCTCCCACCATGATTTTGAGGCCTCCCCAGCCATGCTTAACTGTGAGTCAATTAAACCTCTTTTCTTTGTAAATTACCCAGCCTCAGATGTGTCTTTATTAGCAGTGTGAGAACAGACGAATACAGGGAGGGAAAGGAGAGGAGAAGTCTCAGATATGGAAGATTACAAAAAATTCTGCAGAGAAGGTGAGGACCTTAGAACAGTAAAAGTTAATTTCATTCAATTCAACATACGTGCACTTCAACCTCTCTACCTGCATCATCCCACATTACAAATTCTCCACCCTGGCAAAGACATCCACTCCCGCCTATCTCCACCATTTCCTCTGGACTAATAAGCCTTCTACTTACTTTACAAATCTCTACCTATCTTGGTGAAACTGCCTCTGCAGAATTATAAGTAATGAGAGAAACCTAACATGACTGACTCCATCTTGCTTTTAACCCACAGGCTAAGGTTTTTCTGTTTGTTTGTTTGCTTGCTTGTTTTTGCTTATTCTAGCATGGAGGCCAAGAAAACTATGAGAAGAATTTAGTTGATAGTTAAACTTTGAGACAAGGAAAACTGATCCCCCTTCTTGTTCAGAGATTGACGCCACATTCACAAGAAAAGTTAGAATTATGGTAGAGGCTTGAACTTTGCTAAAGAATAGGCATAAGCAATGACCTGCCACTGCCTATCTTGTTTTTCTGTAAGTTGCTTACTGTCCCCAGAGGTACATAACCAGAGGATGCAAAATTTATAACTTCCCCAACTACTCCTATAGATAACATCACTATTGTAAAACCTAAAGAACTTGTCTTGGAAATATTTTTCAGATTTGGCATTTCAGCAGACCAAGAGATGCCTCTAATCCTGGGACCCCCCTCCCAGGAACTAACTCAGTTGCATGAAGACAGTTTAGATACCCCTGTGGGTTCATCCCTGGCCCTTTGATGGTTTCAGTTCCTTAAGCCCCTGCCCACCAAAGTACCCTTAAAAACTCTAGCCTCTGAATTCTTGGAGAGTCAGATTTGAGAAATTTCTCCCATTCTCCTCATTTGGCTGGAGAGCAATTATTAAACTCTTTCTTTGCTGCAACATCTACTGTTTTCAGTGCATTGGTTTTTTTCAGGGCAGCAGGCAATAAGAACCTGTTGGGCTGTGACACTGGGGCCCAGGAAGCTGCATTTCCATCACGTCTCACTGTCACTCAAAAAGTCACCAGCTCCAACCCTCATCAATAAAAGACATTTTATATGGATTTTCTTAACATAGTCACATCTTTAAAGATTTAGATATCAAATTCATTGGTACACATCATGTCATCTAAACCTACTTAGGGACCTCAATTTTAAAATATGCATCCTAATCAATTCCTTTAAGAATACACATCTTTGTGTATTTGGTTTTCTTGAAGTAGGGCCTACTTGGCACACTATTTGGTAAACTAAAAGATACATTCTTGAGTATGTTAGAGTTCAAAACTTAAGGCAGTTTCAAGCATGGGCAGATGAATATTCTTTCAGTTTGATCACTGTCAGATTAGTAACAGTTCATCCGCCTCTCTGGGGAAGTTGGCTGGGAAGACTTTACAGATGCCTTTCACACAACCTGTGACTGAGATAAACTCAGTGCAGAGCTGTTTGTGTATTCAGGCAATGGAAGTCAACCACAAAGGAGAAATGCCAGACACGACAAGTGAAGCAATATGAGCAGAAGATCCTCAGCAAATGACTGTTTCATTCACAGAACCATCAGAAGCCAAAGGACTACACCAACATTCCCTCCCATTTAAGAACTCACAGACTCAAAACTATATCCATGGGTTCCAGCAGTATATCATTGGATTTCATGGTCTCCATGTAAAAATTACCCCATTAATAACCAAATTCTGTCACTTAGGAGGTCATAAAATCAGACACAGACATGTGACATTGAATGGCAGAACTAGTTATGAAGAGACATTATCAATCAGTGCCCAGTTAGGGAAACAGAAACCATTCTAGGTGTTTCAGAGTGTTAGAAGTGATGGAAGAGCAAAAGGGGATGGTTGAGGTGAAACCCATGTGACCGGGGAAGCAAAAGGAAAATTGATATTCCCCAGAGCCCATCGCTGGGGCTGATGGAACCCCTACTCCTGCCTGCCCCAATCTGTGGGATGCCAGAAGTCTGCACTCCTGTGGAAGCTGTAGGAGCTCTGGAACCTACAGTCATCAGGGGCTGCTCCTGCTGGAGCCAGAGTCCAAGCTTTGAACTGCTGCTGCTATTGCAAAAAAATACAAAAAAAAAAAAAAATTAGCTGGGCATGGTGGCACATGCCTGTAATCCCAGCTACTTGAGAGCTAAGGCAGGAGAATCACTTGAACCTGGGAGGTGGAGGTTGCAGTGAGCCGAGATCGCGCCACTACACTCCAGCCTGGGCAACAGAGTGAGACTCTGTCTCAAAAAAAAAATGCACATATAGCCTTTTACCTATTCTTCACCAGACATTCCCTACAGGGCAAGTTCGTCTAACTGTGTTCTCCAAGACAGAACTCTCCTTGAGAATTAACAGTGGATTTATAAACCAAAGCATGCCCACTAGGAAACTCTCAACTTCTGCCCTGCTTGAGCAAAATCCAGGAAGCTGCCCTAGCAGGGACCTGTTATTGTCACTTGCTGGAGGTGACTTCAGATGCAGAAGGGGAAAAAAAGGATCTCCCTTCCTCCTGAGAAACAGCAAAGCGGCCCCTGACAGCCAGGAGCTGGCCTGGCACAGCAGGGCCTTGGTGTTCTGTTAGACATAAACCACTTCACAGAACATCAACATAAAACAGGGCTATTCAGGGCCAATGACGGACCAAGACAAAAACGAGACTACTCCATAATTATGTGTGAACACAGACGAAACATGAGCACTGTTCAAACCATAAAAACGACCTAACATTCCCCCATTCTGGCTAATATTGTAACTGAAATGCGGGTTAGTTGCTTACTGCTTGCAGAGTCCAATTAACAAGAGCGAGGTCTGGTATAAAGGGACTTATTTCCAAAGCCAGCTTAGGGGAAGAAGCACAGGCATCCCACCTTTAAATGCACCACTTTGCTTTGGGAACAGAAAGTGGGCACTTTTAAAAAGCAGGGGAGGAAGCCAGCAAGGTGGCAGTCTGCATGTTAGCTTGGTGCCTTACTTACCAGGCGGTCAAGCTAGTGATAGCTGGCATCTTCATGGGCAGGACTAAGCTGAAAACTACCCAGGTAGGAGAGAGTAGCAGGCATGTTTTTCAACTATTATCTCTCGAGGCAACCCCCTGGTGGGTGAGAGTTTCCTAGTGGGCATGCTTTTGTGTATAAATCCACTGTTAATTCTCAAAGAGAGTTCTGTCTTGGAGAACATAGTTAGACAAACTTGCCCTGTAGGGAATGTCTGGTGAAGAAGAGGTAAAAGGCTATATTTGCATTTCTTTTTTTTTTTTTTTTGAGACAGAGTCTCACTCTGCCGCCCAGGCTGGAGTGCGGTGGCGCGATCTCGGCTCACTGCAACCTCCACCTCCGAGGTTCAAGTGATTCTCCTGCCTCAGCCTCTCAAGTAGCTGGGATTACAGGCGTGTGCCACCATGCCCAGCTAATTTCTTTGCGTGTGTTTTTAGTAGAGATGGGGTTTCACCAAGTTGGCCAGGCTGGCCTTAAACTCCTGACCTCATGTGATCCGCCCACCTTGGCCTCCCAAAGTGCTGGGATTGCAGATGTGAGCCACTATGCCCAGCCTTATATTTGCATTTCTAAAGGGTTAAGTAGGAAGTGGAGAATCAGGGGAACAAGAAGAGAAAATAATAAAATGATTAAAAATAATTAAACTAACTCTTAGAAAAATGGAGGTGCTCAGTTACAATATGACTGACTACTGCTGCTTTATCAGTTACAGTTTTGGCCTTACCTAGTTTTCTCTCCTTCTAGATTAGATTTATTAAGATACCCAAACATAGAATTAACCCCCAATTCTTGGGATCATCTAACATCTCTTCCTTAATTAAACTTTCCCCAAAAACACTGAATACAAGCCCAAGTCCTATCATAGGTCCTTTCTAACACTATCTTACAGAGGTACCCCATAATTCCCACAGTGTGCAAGCTCCCTCACAGCAAGAAGCAAACCCCACCTTTTTCACCAAAGGAGTTCTCAGTGGTCTTTGGATGGAGCATTAACACTTCCAGCTTCCAATCTGCTGCCAGCAAAGTATGTTGGATTCTGACCATCCATTGGGAATGATGATCAAAAAAGCATGAAAGCCCCTCTAAGCATGAAAGTAAAGGAAAATCTTGAGTTCCTTCAAGGGAAATTCCAGGCTCCTAGCTGGCCCTCAGAAATAAATAAGCACCTTGATAAGCAAGAAGGTAATAGTAACTTAAAATAATAGCTAAAGAAGCCAGAATCACATGCTTGGTTCTCGTATAGAAACTAAAGGCAACATCCTAACATGCGTCCCTGAGTTGTTTTTCAGAAACCTGGGTCCCCACCAAATGGATCCATTGGCACTGAGACCCCAGGCAATGGGGAGCTGAGGACTGAGCTCTGATCACTATTCTTTCTCCTAAATTACTTCCTGAGGGGCCTGGATAAAGGTATACTCACAAACAGAGCTAATTCTTTTCTACTAACCTCAAATTTTTCAACAAAGCTTCTCTTCCTTAACAAATTGCAAATCGGAAAATCTTTGAATCTACCTTCAATCTGTAAGACCCTGTTTCAAGATGTTTCACCCTTTAGGGCAAAACCAATGTGTAATTTCCATGTATTGATTTCTTACTTTACATATAACTTCTACTTTTCTGAAATTTACCCCTGCCTTTAAAAATCCCATACCTGCAACCCATCAGGTTGTCCAACAGCCTTTGCTGGCAGCATATTCGGAGATGAAAGTGTCAACACCTCAGCCAAAGACCATCCAGAACACCTGTGGTGGAACAGGTGGGGTTTACTTCTTGCTCTAAGGGAGCTTGCACACTCTGGGAACTATGGGGTACCTCTGTAAGAGAGTGTTAGAAAAGACCTATGATAGGACTTGGGCTTGTGTTAGGTGTTTTAGGGGAGAGTTTAAGGAAGAGGTGTTAGATGCTGCCAGGATTTGGGTGTCAGGACTGAAGCATTAGCTTCCCAATCTTCCTTGCTTTGTGCCCTACAAATAAAAACCTCCCTTTCTCCTACTGCAAACCCAGTGCGGATCTCTGGTCCTACTGCACCAGGTGAGCAGACTTCAAGCTTGATTTGATAACACCACCTGAGTGCTGGAGTAATTTCCACTTCACTAATGCAATTTTCTATAGTATCCAGTAACCTGCTGACCAAATCTGTTTTAGTTCTGCATCATATTGGACTTTGTTAGGCACCACATGAGATGCATTTGGTTAAAGATGCCTTTAGGTCTCCACCTAAATCCTTCACCTGGAAAGAAGAATAAAAAGCTAATTCAGGACCCAGCAGCTGGGGTCAGGTGAAAATGAAACTTGGTTTATAATCAGCTCCACTTGATGTAAATCGGAATTGAGACTGTGCTGTGCTTTTTGAAAACAATGACCCAGCCATCATTATTCTCTGCAACTGACTTGGAAGTTTCCATCTGATGAGTCAAAACCAGTCACTTGTATATTAATGAAAGAAAAAAAAAATGCACCTTAAAGTGCAGCACATTAAATACACAAAGGGCTGCCGGAATGCTGAAAAGTGAAAAAGAGTCCGACTCCTTCCTCAAAGTCACACAGCTAATAAGACATTCACCACCTTGGAGCTTTAGATTTGTGAAGCCATCCCCAGGCTCTGTGCCTAACATTCAAGTAGCTGCCACCACAAGCTTAGCTTTAGGATCTAAATGGCCAGCCTTTCCAAAGATGTGGATAATGGTTAGATGGAGCAGGGACCCCTCTTAAGGGCCTACTGGGCACTATCCCCCAACCAAGCATGGAAATAAAGGAAAATCTTTAGTTCCTTCAAGGGAAATTCCAGGCACCTAGCTCGCCCTGAGAAGTAAAGGAGCAACTTGATAAGCAAGAAGGTAATAGCTTATAACAACAGCCATGGAAGTTAATCATGAGATGTTTGGTTCTCTATAGAAACTAAATGTTGCACGTGAGAGGTGACTATCTGGGCCAGTGGCTCAGGGGTATAAGAATTTACCAAGGCAGTTGTAGATAAAGAAAGGCAGATTCATTAGGAATGTGTAAAAATAATGTTGCAAGAGAGCAATGGGCAGAATCAGCAAGAGAGCAGCTGACTGCAAAGAAACAAAGGCTTCCTGGAGATTTTATAGGATAGTTCTTGGGCTGCAGAGTGCTGTGTACAGTACTGATAACGCCAAGGTAGCAGGAAGGTAACTTGCATTCTTCTATCAACCTAGGTGTTTGATGATATTGTGAGCTATACACATTACCTACACAGGAGGGCCCTATTTGCTGGGTCATAAAGAAAGGCAGACCTATAGCTTATCTCACCCTCTTTTTGTTTATATGTCCTGAACCATGAAGAAAGGCAGACCTGTAGCTTGTCTGCTTTATCTCTTTGTTTTCCCCTGGTCTTGCCAGCCTGACTCCTTTTCCCTAATTAGGACTCCACACAAGATAACATCTTAACATATGTCTCTGACTTGTTCTTCAGAAACTCGGACCCCACCAAATGGATCTGCTGGCACATAGACCTCAGATATGGAGGGACTGACAGGACTGGATTCTTGCTGCTGTGAAAGGAAAATAAAAACTTGGAATCCCATATCTCTGTGCCAAAAGGAAAAAATTAAGCTGAAAGCTGAGTCATGCAAGAAGCTGCCTTTTCTTTTGCTCCTAAGCGGAGAGCTACAGATAAAAGGTTAAATATCTTCACAGATAGCTACTCTACGTTCACCTTATCTTACGTAAAGTGCTGATTTACTGAGCGCCAGACAGACACATAATTGACTGTTCCCCTACCTGCTCCTTTTCTCTTGCAACACGTGGATTCAGTAATGTGACCATACCCTCTCTCTTTCCCCTCCAGTCTGCTTTTCCCCTTTTAAATATTGAAGCCCTCAAAATCACCTTTGGAGAAAGGCACAGACTTGTCTCCTGGGCACATCCTTAACCTTGGCAAAATAAACTTTTGAATTAATTGAGACCTGTCTCGGATACTTTTTGGTTTGCACTGCCGTTCTTTGTTCTAAATTTCTTCCTGAGGGGCCTGGAGGAGGTGATGTCCACAAGCCAGACCTAACATTCTTTTCTGCTGACCCCAAATCTTTAGACAAAGCTTCTCTTCTTTAATCAATTACAAATCAGAAAATCTCTGAATTCACCTATGACCTGTGGGCCCCTGCTTTGAGCTGTCCTGTCTAAAAAGACAGGACAAATGTGTAATCTCCACGTATTTGAAAGTGAAACATGAAAGTTCCCTGATCCCCCTCTCAGGACATATGGCAGAGGTGTGACTCGCCTGTTCCCTTGTCTCCGCTGCTCAAACTCCTGAGGGGAGGGGGAGCATGCAGAGGGACAGATGCAGGAGCCCAAGTGGGTATGCATTACAGTGTGCCCTTTTAGCCCTGCCATCCACAGACAGCTTAAGTGTTAATCAGCTCAATGGACCCTCTGCCTTCTTGCAAGGGCAGAGGGCTGGTGTGACACCTTTCTGTATCCCAAGCTCTTTCCCAGTGTCCTGGAAGAATCAAGTCACACATGGGCTTGAAGCATGAATGTGGGGTTCTACTGAGTGGTGGAGGTGGCTCTCGGAGGGATGGATGCGGAGCTGGGAGGATGGAGTGGGAGGATGATCTTCCTCTAGAGTTTGGCCATCCAGTGGCCAAACTCCTCTCCAACAGCCCCCAGCTGAACTCCTCTCAGTGTTCAGACATTCCTCCTCTTCTCTCTTTCTCTGCTGTGTCGTTCCACCATTCATCTGCGTGTTTCATCTCCTCATCTGCTTGTCTGCTTCTGGAACCTGGGGTTCAGGGTTTATACGGGTACAGAATCGGGGCATGGCAGGCCAAAAGACAACTTTTTGGGAATGAAAACAGAAATGCCTATTCCCACTTAGGGCCATGGGGCTCCAGACTCGAGAGATGGGGCCTTTGCTGGGGAACTGCCCTCTTCTACCCAGTATTTCTCTGTCACCTGTCTGTATCAAAAGCAGTTAGCCAGTTTGCTTTAGCCAGACAGTAAAGAAAGGGTCCCCAGAGAACCTCCGACCTGTCCCACAAGTGTTTACACCAGATATCTTATGCAGACAAGGGAATTTGCACAGGGGGCTTGCCTAAACATGCCTGTAGGGGACTGAGGGCCCACATGCACACTGGGGGAATGGGGGTGGAGCCACCAGGAATTCGTGCCTTATACAAATAGGGAACCCAGTCCCATCAGCTTCTATATAAAAAGCCTTTGTATTCAACTGTGAAGGGCCAACCGGCAACCTGCTTTTCAGGACCCCTCTCTTTGCTGAGAGCTTTCCTTTTGCTTAATAAATACTACTCCACTCACTCTATGGTGTCCACATGCCTAATTTTTCCTGGTTGTGAGACAAGAACCTGGACCTAGCTGAGCTAAAGGAGCAAAAATCCTGCATTATATTGATTTATGACTTTGGCTGTAACCTCTGCCTCTCCAACTTAAAAAACCCTTACCTGTAAGCCATTGGAGAGTTTGGATCTTAAGCATGAGCCTCCCGATTCTCCTTGCTTGGCACCCTGTAGTAAACGCCGTGGTTTGTCTTGCTGCAATCCCAGTGTCAGTGTTGAGCTTTGCTGCACTAGGTGGGTGGACCCAAGTTCAGTGTGGTAACAATGGAAAGGAGTTTAGAGTACAAAAATAATCAAATCTGCGCTTGCTTTATGCTAAAACTGGAGAAATTTAACAATTTCCTTTTAAAAGTATTGTTTTGCTGCCCAGTTGTAAATTGTAATTGTTTTAGTAAAAATATTATATATCATCAAATAGGGTGAAGTCACTTTCATATACTCATCAGCCATCTGTGTTTCCTTTGTGAATGACTTATTTCTCTCTTTGGCTGTCATTTTTCACTTGGAGATTTTTTTTTTTTTTTTGAGTCATTGTAGTTCTTTGTCACTTGGAGTTTTAAAAAGCAAATTATAAGCATTCCTTAAATATAAAGTCACTGGCCATTTCTTTGTGATACAGTATGCAAGGATTTTTCCTGGTTTGCTGTTTGTCATTTTTTATATTTGACATACAGAAGTTTTACAAGTTTTTAGTCTGGTCTATCAATCTGTTCTTATAATTTCTACCTTTGTTGTATGATTAGAAAGCTCTTTCTGAAATAAAGGATGTGTAAATAATTACCTATATTTTCCGTTGTGTGGAGTTTTTTAAACATTCAAATGCACCTGGAATTTGTGTTCATATATGATACAAGACATAAAACTATTTTTTCAAATAGTTACCTAATTATTCCTAATCTATTTATTCACTAGTCCATTGTTTCCCTCTGACATAAACTTTTCTCATCTAATGAATTATTTTGTATACCTGCATCTGATTCTGCACTGCTGTGTTTTGTCAGTCAGTCTACCCCGATCAAACAATTTTCATACTGTAACTTGGAAATGCTACATTATCTTATAGCACACATTATCTTATCCCTCTTTTTTTGTTTTTAGAATGTTTGCAATTATTCTTGTATTAGTCTGTTCTCATGCTGCTAATAAAGATATACCTGAAACTGGGTAATTTAAAAACAAAAGAGATTTAATGGACTCACAGTTCCACATGGCTGGGGAGGCCTCACAATCATGGCGGAAGACAGAGGAAGAGCAAAGTCACATCTTACATGGCAGCAGGCAGAGATAAGAGTGCATGTGCAGGGAACTCCCATTTATAAAACCATCAGATCTCATGAGACTTAATTACTATCATGAGGACAGCACAGGAAAAACCTGCCCCCATGATTCAATTACCTCCAACCAGGTCCCTCCCATGACACTTGGGGATTATTACAATTCAAGCTGAGATTTGGGTGAGGACACAGAGCCAAACCATATCAATTCTTATACATAAATAAATATTTTATATTAACTTTTAATTTTTATTTTAACTTTTTTTAGAGACAGAGTCCCACTCTGTCACCCAGGCTGGAGTGCAGTGGCATGATGAAGGCTCATACAGCCTCAACCTCCCAGGCTCAAGAAATCCTACCACCTCAGCCTCCTGAGTAGCTGGAACTCAGGAAGACTGAGTAGCTGGACAGGCGTGCCACCACACCTGGCTAATTTTTTTTTTTTTTTTTTTTGTAGAGGCAAGATCACAATATATGCCCCAGGCTGTTCTCAAACTCCTAGATTCAAGCAATCCTCCCTCCTTGGCCTCCCAAAGTGCTGGAATTGTAGACATCAGCCACTGCACCCAACTATATTAACTTATACATAGTTTGGTTAAGTACCCCCGCAAAAAATCCCAGTGGGATTTTAATTAGCATTATATTAAATGTATTAACTGACTCTGATAAACTGACTGGTTTACAACATCAAGTTTGTTATCCAGGAACTAAAATGTCTTTCAAGTCATAGTTCATGACCTTAGCAAAGCTTTGTATTCTTCTTATAGACCCTAAAAAGTTTTGGGAATTCCTGTGATATTTTATTTTTCAATAATAAATTAGATCTTTTATTTTACTGTTCAAGTGATTAATGCTTTTTTTAAAAAAGGAAAATAATTAAGTTTCTATATTTATTTTATAAATGGACACATTCTGAAATCTCTTGTTAATTCTAAGTTGCTTGCTTGATTCTCTTGACATAATTTCAGGTCATCAATTTCGTAATTATTTGGGCAAAATATGTATCAGTCATAATATTGAATGTTTAAATATTTTTATTTTTAAAAAAATTTTTTATTTCCATAAGTTATTGGGGAACAGGTGGTGTTTGATTACATGAGTAAGTGCTTTAGTGGTGACTTGTGAGATTTTGATGCACCTCTCACCTGAGCACTGTGCCCAATTTGTAGTCTTTTATTCCTCACCCCCTTCTCACCATTTCCTCCTGAGTTCCTAAAGCCCACTGTGTCATTCTATGCCTTTGTGTCCTCATAGCTTAGCTCCCACTTATAAGTGAGAACATATGACGTTTGGTTTTCTATTCCCGTGTTACCCAGGTTGCTGTGAATGCCATTAATTCATTCCTTTTTATGGCTGAGTAGTGTTCCATCGTATATATTGAATGTTTAAATAGTTTTAAAATGTAAAATAAAATTCTTTTACCTGAGTTACCTCACTTAATCCTCACAAAAATCATATGAGATAAGTTGTCTCATTCTTATTTTACAAACGAAGAAACTTAGGCTACAGAAACCTAAGTCGTCTGTAATCCACACCACCAGCAAATGGCAGAATTGGAACTTCAACACTTGGAATTGGTTAAAAATATCATTAAAAAGTCAGGAAACAACAGGTGCTGGAGAGGATGTGGAGAAATAGGAACACTTTTACACTGTTGGTGGGACTGTAAACTAGTTCAACCCTTGTGGAAGTCAGTGTGGCAATTCCTCAGGGATCTAGAACTAGAAATTCCATTTGACCCAGCCATCCCATTACTGGGTATATACCCAAAGGACTATAAATCATGCTGCTATAAAGACACACGCACACGTATGTTTATTGCGGCATTATTCACAATAGCAAAGACTTGGAACCAACCCAAATGTCCAACAATGATAGACTGGATTAAGAAAATGTGGCACATATACACCATGGAATACTATGCAGCCATAAAAAAATGATGAGTTCATGTCCTTTGTAGGGACATGGATGAAATTGGAAATCATCATTCTCAGTAAACTATCGCAAGAACAAAAAACCACACACCGCATATTCTCACTCATAGGTGGGAATTGAACAATGAGAACACATGGACACAGGAAGGGGATCATCAACTCTGGGGACTGTTGTGGGGTGGGGGGAGCGGGGAGGGATAGCATTGGGAGATATACCTAATGCTAGATGACGAGTTAGTGGGTGCAGTGCACCAGCATGGCACATGTATACATATGTAACTAACCTGCACATTGCGCACATGCACCCTAAAACCTAAAGTATAATAATAATAAATAAATAAAATAAAATAAAATTAGAACCAAAAAAAAAAAAATCAGTGACATACGGGCAGGCCCAGTGGCTCACACCCGTAATCCCAGTACTTTGGGAGGCCAAGGCGTGAGGATGGCTTGAGGCCAGAAGTACAAGACCAGCCTGGGCAATATAGCAAGACTCTCTCTCTACAAAAAATAAAAATAAAAATAAAACACAATTAGCCAGGCTGAGCCGTGTGCATTTATAGTTGTAACTGCTTGGGAGGCTGAGGCAGGCAGATCGTTTGAACCCAAGAGTTCAAGGCTGCAGTAGTTATGATCACAATAGTGCACTCCAGCCTGGGTGACACCGTGAGACTCTGTCTCTAAAAATATAAAAATAAAAAAATAAATTACATGGAATATTATGTATTTGTTTTAAGTGATTCTGTAGCGTACTGTCTAAATCAATGTTCCACTATTGTTTTTCGTTTTATGGCACACACAGAAAATGATAGTATCATCATTGTCATGACACATAGAGTGGACAGCCAGCCTGGGACTCTGATCACTTTTGGACACCTGCATCGCTGGACATATATAATCCACTTAAGGCACTGCTGTTGGGATGTCGCAGTCTAATGATATGTAAAGATGTCTGTTTTACAGTGATACACTACAGTGTACTGTTGTAAGGAATACATGAGTAAATTTGTAACAATGCCTGCAATAGCAAAAGCCCTCAGTTAGTAGCTATTATTGCCCTTTCTCTTCTGCCCTTGGGTCTACACAAGACAAGTCTTTCTTATGCGTCAGGAATGTCCTTTTGATAGAAGACAGCAACTATGTGACCCCTGAAGAGTTCTTCCCCACCTAAACACCCCTGGTTCCTCAATGGCATGACCAAGTCTATCCCACAGAAACCTGGGCCCTCTACTTTAATATCCATGTAAGATGGCTCAAGATTCCATCCCACATTCTGTGTGGAGCCCACCCCACACCCAGCTCAACCCTCAACAGTTGCATGAATTCAACATCTTGGGGGTCCTCCTGCACCTGCTGCACTCTGTGGCATGCTCCTGGCTATTGTTCTCGGATCCCATGGCTGCCTGCCCTCTCACTGACCCACTGTGCCTGTCCATGGCCCCAGATCCTAACTTTTTCTTCCCACAGTCTCACTAACAATTGAGATTGGATTTACTACACTTTTGCTAAAGGTTTTGGGTAACAGCGGAAGAGTGCAACATAGTAAAGTACAGGCAAGACACTATATTTATCATTAGACTTTAATGTCCTAAAAATTTATCAGACAGTCCTCCCAAGGGCATTCTTGAAGCATAAGAGCAAGACCTGTTCTGTGTAGACCCAAAGGCAGAAGAAGAAGGGAGATAATAGCTACTACCTAGGGCTTTCGCTATTCCAGGCATGTATAATAATAAGGGCTTTACTTGTATTTACTCACTTATTCCTTTTGCTTGGTGTGATCAGCTGATTGTTAACTTTTTGATACTATACGTGCTTTCTCTCCATTTTCTGAGACCTTGATCTCTCAATCTCTTCAGCTGTCAGAAACAACTCCCAAATTCTATACCATTTATTTGTGGAGCTGTTTATTCCTCTTTTTTTCTCCTTACCCTTAAAAAGGTCATGCCCTGGACAGGGAGACTCACCTCTCAGCTGATTTTTCTATATAAGGAGCCTTCCCCTTCAAATTGGCCGGGTATAGTGGCTCATGCCTGTAATCCCAGCACGTTGGGAGGCTGAGGTGGGCAGATCACTTGAGGTCAGGAGTTCGAGACTTGGTCAACATGGTGAAACCCTGTCTCTACTAAAAATACAAAAATTTGCCGGGCATGGTGTGGGTGCCTGTAATCCCAGCTACTCGGGAGGCTGAGGCAGGAGAATGGCTTGAACCTGGGAGGCGGAGGTTGCAGTGAGCTGAGATTGCGCCACTGCACTCCAGCCTGGGCAATAGAGCAAGACTCCGTCTCAAAAAAAAAAAAAAAAAAAAAACTGGGCCTTCTCCTTCAAATAAACTGTACCTCTCCTCTGGTATGCAAAGAAGCACACAGTCCACTTTTGTTTTGAGTTGCAATTTTGTTCCTTCTGGCTACATAAGCCTCCTCACTTCCCTTGTCTTCCCCCCTGGGCAGAATCCAATTTGTCTGAGTGCCTCTCCTGTGATGCCCAGAGCTGTACTCCTGACAGATGAGGTGCTGCTGCACTCTCTCTTGTTCCAGCCACTGCACTCCCAGTAGACACAGGTTTGGCACGCAAAAAGCCCCTTCCCATCCCCACTCCCTTTCTTAGTTATCCTCAGACTGATCCAGACTGGAGGAATCAGGAACCCTGTCCAGGTCACGGCTCTCCTGTCCCTGCTATCCACCACTCACTTATCTGAGAAGTTCACAGCAAACTTTTCCTTCAAGGAGGAAATAGGCCCAGCCACTTCACCCCAGGGAAAGCTGCATGGAAGTTGCCTGCTTTCTATGAAATTTCGTTCTAAGCATCAAGCAAATAAGAAAATGTTGGGGTCTTAGAAAGCATTTTTTCTTTGCTGAATATCCACTGATGGAAATACTGTTGACTGGAAGGCAGTGGTCAGAGGTCCTAGGGTGGACCCATGACCTCCTTCTGGACCAGCCTGGGGGATGCTTCTATTAACCTCCTAACCTTGAAGTTGGATCCTACAGATGGCTGTCATAAGAGACAGACTACACCCCCACCGTCCCCAGCTTCCATCCCAGCCAGGTACCAGTCACTCTCAACCTGCTCAGTCTAGACTGCAATCCACAGCCAAACATAATTTTCTTCTGTCAGCAGCATCCCTGAACCATTTGCCTAGACACACAGTAGGGCTGTTGTCTGAAACCTCAGAAATAAAAAGTGAGCCATTTAAAGTTTTATGCTTTGAAGTGGCAAAGTGATGTCACACTTGAAGGTGTTGGCCTCAAGTCCTGACCTTGCAGCTGTCTGCTTCTCCTGGCTGTTCACAGGGTTGTGAGACAGCAGGCCCCCAGAAAATTCCTTGGACAGAGCCTCCTCCCAGCCTGGCTCTGCTCACTGCGCTCTCCAGTGCCTTGGGCCTCTGATGGAAGACAACGAGTAGGACTGACCTCCATACTCTGGTCTTCCCCTCATGACATAAACAGGTATGCTCCGGTGGCCCATCCCATTAGGCTCAACTCGCTGATTTATCTGATAAATGAACGTATGCTCACAGAGGAGCTGAGACGGGTACATTAATAGTGTGTTACATCTCCCAAGAAGGATGTTGATACAGAATTTTCAAACAGAGCAACTGGAGACTTAGACTCACAAGACCAAAGAATCCTAGGGTATGATGGCACACAGGGACTTAAACAATGGTATAAACCAATGCATTAACTTCCCAGATGGGAAAGCTGAGGCTCAGAAAAGGGAAGTGAGTTTTTCAATCCTTTGCAACTACTAAGAAGTAGAGCCATGCTTCCTGATTTCCCAGCCAGTGTTCTTCCAACTGCCTTTGCAATCAACTGAAATCAGAGTGGACTCAATACACAGAGCGGAGGGCCCCCAGCTCCCTCTATGTTGTCCCAGACTCTGAATGTCCCCAGCACTGCAGTCCTCCCAGGAGGAGATGAGCATGCATTCACAGACAATAGGACCCCAAGGAGAAGGAGGTATAACATTAGTTCAAGAAGACGTGTTCTGCTTTAAAAAAAAAAAGTTTAAATTCTAAAATTAATAATGTAATAACATGCTTGCTTTTTTTTTTTTTTTTTTTTTGAGGCAGGGTGGAGTACAGTAGCACAATCACAGTTCACTGCAGCCTCAATCTCCCAGGCTCAAGCAATCCTACTGCCTCAGCGTCCCAAGTAGCTAGGACCACAGGCATGCGCTGCCGTGCTTGGCTATTTTTTTTTTTTTTTCTGTAGAAATGGGAGTCTCACTATGTTGTCCAGGCTGGTCTTGAATTCCTGGGATCAAGCGATCCTCCCATCTCAGTTTCCCAAAATGCCAGGATTATACACATGAGCCACCGTGCCCAGCCATGTGCTTGTTTTTTTTAAAATATGAAAGAGTATAACATAGAAAATGGATCCTCTTCTCCAGAAGTATTAGCTATTAAGCTGGTGTATCCTTTCAAATGCTCATACACATATAAACATATGCATATTTGTATATGTTTATATGTTTGTTCATAACTGTGTATGTGTATATTCTTTTTATTTTAAATGGGCTCATACTACACCTTCTGTTTTTCAGTTTGCTTTCCCTTTTTTCCCGGAATAGATCAAGCACACTTGTCTATGTCTGCACATGTAAATGTCCCTCTTATTTTAATGCCTACATAATATTCCACAGTGTTGCATATCTTACCTTATTTAACTTACTGATGAATATTTGGATTGTTTTCAGTTTGGGGAGGTTATAAATAATGCTGCAGTGAATATCTCTATACAGATCTTGGAGCACTGCTGAGATGTGTGGGATAAACTCCTAAAAAGAAAAATGCAAGTTAAAGGGGATGAATGCTTTCAACTGAATTTTTTAGAGTGAGCTGCTCTGACCCCCTTGCATAGAACTTCCCCATCCCCTGACACTCTCCATCCCTTTGCCCTGCTTTTTTGATCTCCATCACAGCACTGCACTCATGACCATCTGAGAGAGTGCATATGAATTTATGTGTTTGTTGTTCATTTTCTTCTTCTGGAAATTTCATGACAGCAGGGGATTTGACTGTCTTTTCACTACTGGAGCTGTTCACTGCTGCCATCCGGGTCCTAGGACAGTGTCTAGTATGTGGTAGGTGCCAAAAGAACATTCTTAAATTCATTTATTCTTCCATTCATTCACCAAATATATATTGAGCACCTTTTATGTGCCAACATTGTTCTAAACTCTGAGGATACAGCACTAAAGAAAACAGACACAAACCTCACCCTGTCGCTAAATGAATGAAAGGGCTTGTTCTAATGGGGGGACATTTGGGACTGGGGAACGCTTTAAACTCTTCAAAGCACACAGCTTTTCCTCGCCAATCTAACAAAATCCTGTTGAACCACTTCATCCCTGCAGAAAGTGTCACGTGGGCACATATTGATGCTGGGTCCAGAGGCAGTCTCTTCCATGTACTTTGCCACCCCATGACACGTGCTGGGAGCTGGGCAAACAGACCATCAGAATGTCCCATTAAGCTCAGTTCCCCCAACTAATGAGGACAAGCTGGACCGGAAGACTGTTATGTTGCTGACATCTCTGACATTTAATTTATAATAATGATGTTTACTTGGGCTGAAACATCTAAAATTAAACCTCCCACTTAAAACTTAAACAGTAAATTACATTTTCTCAAACTTTCAGTCAATTCATCCATAAAAACTAGCTGTAATGTAGGCAGTAGATGCCACCCAGGAAACCACAAATGGAAAAGGCAATGGATGAGCTCAGAGAAAGGGAGGACAAGCCATTCAGGGGAGGGTCAGGCTGGCTCCTTGGAGCTCGATTTCCTGATGACTCGCACCTGCTGGCACGCTCACCCCAGATCCCGAGACTAGTCTGATCCAAGGGGTGAGGACTGGAGCCCCTTCTCCCACCCTCAAATCTGTCCTTTTGCTGAGGGTTGCAGTGTATTTGCCAAGCCAAGGATGGATGCTTAAAATTGTGAAGCCATGTCAGACAACTGGTTATTGTGGATGTCTGGCTTGAAATTGCAGCACCCCAGGACTGGAGCCCTGCTTTTGATAGTAAGCTGGTTTTCTGAGACTCTGAAAGTCTTCTTTCTGGCTGAGTCACTCCGTTGGGTGAGCTGGTGTGGCTTTCTTTCACGTACAGTCCCTTCCCTCCAATCAGCCCAGCCACCTAACCTACCGGCTGGATCCGCTGTTGCAAGTGACCCTCCTGTGCTGGGCACTCCCACCACCTCCAGGTTTAGAAGTGAGTCTATAGGGCCCCTTCTGGCAGCTGTGATCATACAAGTGAGCTATGTTGTTTTTGGATACACACTGAATAACTCTACAGAGTGGGCTTTTTGGATGTCACAGCTGACCTCCTGATCTAGTACACAGTGTCTTACAGTTACTAAATTGGTGAATTGGTGTAATATCCTAGCTCATTTCAGAAGCATCTGGGGTTCTCAATAATGGGATATTAAGAGGAATAAAGGGCTTACTTCCTCTATTACCGGTACCAAGTGGGTATGTAAACCCAGTGGCAGGGATTGGCAAGGGTAGGCAAGACCTCTGATACTCAACTGATCCCCTCTCCTGATTTGTCCTGGCCTTTGCTGCTTAAATAAGAGAAATAACTCATAGAGGGCAGTTATGGGGCTAAGGTCATTCCTGATGATGCTTCTCCACCCCAACATCTTCTTCCCAGAGAAAGATCAGAATCAAGCTAAAAATGGAACTGGGGGCAGAGCTTGAAGGGGAACAGTTGAAATTTAGAACTTGGGCCCCCACAGGGAATGACCCTATGTGGCTTCGGCCTCCTGGGATTGGCAGTATCTTTGCTCTGCTTCTATCTTGCTCCATGTGATGGGAGGGGTAAGATGGGCCTGAGGTTTCCTGCAAAGAGCCCCCTTCTTTCCTTGAATTTTTCTTTTTCTTTTTTTTTTTTGCCTCTTCTATTCATTGGAGCGTTTTCACAGGGAATCTGAACTTAGGCACAAGAGACCAAGAGTCCAAATGGTTTGCTCTTAGCAAAGGCTAAGAACCTGTCATCAGCAGTCAGAATCCATAGAAGAAGAAGACTACATGATCTGCACCACACAAGCCCAATGGCTGAGGGTTCTGGCTGGGACAAAGCCTTGGGTGGTAAAGAAAGGAGAATTTCCTGAGCTTGTTCTCTGTGCAGAAAACTTCCCCCAGGATCTGTCTAGTTGAGGGTCACTGTACTTAAGGAAACTGTTGGTCAAGGAGTTGGATGTTCTAGATTCTGGCTCCTGGACATTTCTCTCTCCTCCTCTGCCCTCCATACTCCCCACCTCACCCCACAGAGAATAGCCAAGCCTATAACTTTCATTTTCTAGAAAGAAATTAGTGACAAGAACACTGGGAACTCTGCATCAGGCAAAATGAAGTTTTACACATTCCTAGTTAATCTCAGAAACTACACTCCTTAATTCTTCTTAAAATTTTAAAGAATACATCTCAACTACTCATGCAAAGTCCTTTTCCTGCAACTATGTTCTTTTCTTTAGGCTTGTGTGAGGGCAATGAAGGGTTCAGTCCACAATCTGTTGCATTTCAGTCCTGACTTTGTGATCCCAAACACAAGCTTCCAAATGTGGCTCATAATTGTCTAGACAAGGATTCTAGGGGAAGCTGGGGTCACTTGGTTCTCCCTGAGAGATCAACAGCTACACAATGAGAAAAAGCATATGACAAAGTGTGAATCTGGGGACAGGCAAAAATGAAGGAGTGGCATCCTTAGGCTTTGCTACAGAGAATGTGTTACTTCTTTCTTTTTAAGGTTTTTTTTAATAACACAATAATGTCTTCATTTTTTGAAACAGTGGAAAATACAACACAAAACCTACCAATTACACTTGCTCTGCCATCGAGAAAAAAATCATGGTGATATTTTGATGATTATCTTTTAGAATTGTTATCTAGGCAACTGTGTGTGTGTGTGTGTGTGTGTGTGTGTGTGTTTAAACCCCAGTGGTTGAAATCTGCACATTCAAAAAAGCTTTTTCCCTCTAGTGGGAAAATATATAAAATTTAAAAAATATATAAAATATATAAAATTTTGTTGTCATAGTCATTGGGACCTTTTTTCCCCCATTAAATTTTCTGACTAGCTATTGTTAGTTTGTAAGAAAATATTGATTTTATATATATATATTTTTTGAAAGACACAATATTTTATAAATATATATAAAATATATATTTTATAAATATATATAAAATATATATTTTATATATATAAAATTTTGAAAGACACAAAATTACCTTTATTTGTGGCTAAGATTACTCAAAGCAGAAAACCCAAGATCATTAACTAAAAATCTATTAGAACTAGCAAGAGTACCATAAAAAGTTGGGTGAAATATATATATATATATATATATATATATATATATATATATATATTCAGTTACATATATATATATATATATATATATTCAGTTACATATATATATATATTTTTTTCTTAGTTAATGACCTTGGGTTTTCCGCTTTGAGAAATCTTAGTCACAAAGAAAGATAATTTTGTGTCTTTCAAAATTAAGACTTCTATTTTATTTTCTTTTAGGGGCTTAAGTGCAGGAAGAAAACAGTTTCTAAAAGGCATGTGGCACATTAGTAAATCCTCTTAGCTCTCCCCAGCTCTGACGCATCTGAAATCCTGTTGACATCGTTGTTTGGGATTGAGCACACGATGCCTGACATACTGGTGCTGGGCAGTTCGTCTTCTGAAAAATGGCCATGGACTCATGACATGAGCTCAGAGGCTTGAATGTTCACCAGGGACCAGAGCATGATTCAAATGCTGACCTTTCATGGGTGCCTTCTGGGGGTGAAGCCAGGTCAAGGGAAGTTCAGAAACAATGGTCTATGCCAAATAATTGTGTGGCAAAGAGGTGGGTGTTTCTTTTCAATAGCTTTTTGGGGAACAGGTGGTGTTTGGTTACATCAATAAGTTCTTTAGTGGTGATTTCTGATATTTTGGTGCACCCATCACCCATGCAGTGTACACTGTACCCAATGGGTAGGTTTTTACCCCTCAACCCCTTCCTACTCTTTCCCCCGAGTCCCCAAAGCCCATTGTATCATTCTTATGCCTTTGTGTCCCCATAGCTTAGCTCCCACTTATGAATAAGAACATATAATGTTTGATTTTCCATTCCTGAGTTACTTCACTTTGAATAATCGTCTCCAATTCAATCCAGGTTACTGCAAATGCCATTATTGTGTTCCTTTTATGGCTGAGTAGAATTCCATCATATACATATATCACATTTTCTTTATCCACTTGTTGATTGAGAGGCACTTGGGCTGGTTCTAAATTTTTGCAATTGTGAATTGTGCTGCTATAAACAGGTTTGTGCAAGTATCTTTTTCATATAATGACTTCTTTTCCTATGGGTAGACACCCCAGAGTAGGATTACTGGATCAAATGGTAGTTCTACTTATAGTTCTTTAAGGAGTCTCCATACCGCTTTCCATAGTGGTTGTACTAGTTTACATTTCCACCAACAGTGTAAAAGTGTTCCCTTTTGACCACATCCATGCCAACATCTATTTTTTTTTTTAATTTTTGTATTATGGCCATAAAAAGGTGGGTTTTTAAAACTCAGTTTTCCCATTGTATTTTACAAAGTATTTTATTGTGAAAGAGGAGGAAAATAACCTACTTGGATGTGCTGGTAATTAAAGGTTTTTTCATCTTTTCAACAAGCAGAAACAGTACTGCCAACTAACTATAAAACTGATCACGTAATGGAATTGTGTATAAACTGAGAATGTACTTATCTGGGCAAAAGTAACTTGAGAAGCCTCAGAATATCAGAGCTGTAGACTCTTGGAAATCATTCAGTTCTGGTTCAACATCCTCACAGCACAGCCTAGTAAACTGAAGCCCAGAATAGACAAGTGGCTTGCCCATGGTTACCTAACCAGTTAGTAGTCATTATGTCAAGTTATTTTGACTTAAAAATAATATCGAGCCTCCTATCATGATGGCAACTATTAAAGAATGATAGGATTTTTAAAATACTAGACAATAAATACAGTAACATTGAGGTCACTTAGCCATGACTCCTTGTTTTATTGAGGAAAAAACGTGGCTTACAGCACACTTGTCACACAGCAAGTTAGCAGCCACGTTGGACAAAAGAGACCATAACCCATATCTCTTCTAATTTGACCAGGTGCCTGCTGTGCCATCAAACATTTCTAAACACAGCTTCTGCTTTTCTGGTGACAGGTGGTGGCAAAGGGAGCTGATGTACAGCAAAACCTAAGATCAGTGAAATCTGACTTTGAGTCCCCAGCCTTCTTACTTCTTGGCCAGCCATGCTCTCCCTCAGCAGTGTCCTCCATTCCCCCATTCATTGTGATGGTTAATATTGAGTGTCAACTTGACTGGGTTGAAGAATGCAAAGTATTGTTCCTGGGTGTGTCTGTGAGGGTGTTGCCAAAGGAGATTAACATTTGAGTCCATGGACTGGGAAAGGCAGACCCACCCTCAACCTGGGTGGGCATCATTTAATCAGCTTCCGGCACAGCTAGAATAAAGCAGCCAGAAGAAGGTGGACAGAGAGCAGACTTGCTGAGCCTTCACTTTTCTCCCATGCTGGATGCTTCCTGCCCTCAAACATTAAACCCCGAGTTCTTCAGCTTTTGGACTCTTGAACTTACACCAGTGATTTGCCAGAGGCTCTTGGGCCTTCAGACATAGACTGAAGGCTGCACTGTTGGCTTCCCTACTTTTGAGGTTTGGGGACTCGGACTGGCTTCCTTGCTCCTCAGCTTGCAGACGGCTTATCATGAGACTTCACCTTGTGATTGTGTGAGTCAATTCTGCTAATAAACTCGCTTTCATATATACATATATCCTGTTAGTTTTGTTCCTTTGGAGAACCCTAATACATTCATAATCCATCTAACCATCCAGCTATTCATCCATTTATCCATCCAACTATCCATCCACACAGCCATCTATCCATCCATTCATCCTTCAACCCAGCCCTTCAACAAATATTCACTGAGCCTTCTCTGTGCTGGCCACTCCTCTAGGCACTGGGATACAGCCACAAACACAATAGCCAAGCTACTTATCCTGATGCAGTTTATGTTCTACTGGAAGGAAACAGAAAACAAACAGGAAGAAAATAGAGAGGGATACATGTAAAACAGAATTAAAATGGATCCTGGATAGAGAGTGAGTGAGTGGCATCTATGGGTAAGTGGTCAGAGAAGCTTTCTGAAAGATGAATTTCAAACAGGGATTAATGTCCTCCAATAGGAGGATGTTGAAAGACGGAGCCACTGAAAAATCAGATAGAGCCTTCTAGGCGGAGGAACAGCTATTGCCCTGGCCCTGAGGGAAGGATGAGTGCGGCTTGTTCTAGGAGCAGAAAGAAGCCAGGCGGCTGGAGCAGGGAGGCAGCTGGGGAGCTGGGAGGAGACGATGAGGCAGAAAAGGATCAGAACATGTGATACCTGCACGTCCTTTTGTGTGCCCAGAAGAAGCATTCTGAATATGACAGAGGCCTAGGGAGGGTTGCAGTTATGGCAGTAGTGGTAGGTTTTTAGGAAGAGATGAATAGGATAATTAAATTAAATTTTCTTTGTTTTTTTTTTTTTTTTACTGCATAATGTAACACACAGGTGTTCAAAATTCACAAGACAAAGAGGGGCATGAATGAGATGTAAATCTCCACCCACAACCTGTCTTCCAGCTACCCAATTTCTCTTCCCAGATGTAATCTCCATTACCAGAGATGATAAAAAGTATCTTATACTTTAAAAAAAAAATTAAGTTGACAGATAACATTCTATATCTTTATCATGCACCATATGATGTTTTGAAGTATATAAGCAATGTAGAATAATTAAATCTAGCTAATTAACAAATGTATTATCTCACAGTTATCGTTTTTGTGGTGAGGACACATAAATCAAAAGTATAATGAGATATCACCTCACTCCAGTTAGAATGGCTATCATCAAAAACACAAATGAAGCCAGGCACAGTGGCTCACACCTGTAACCCCAGCACTTTGGGAGGCAGAGGTGGGTGGATCACTTGAGCCCAGGAGTTCGAGACCACCCTGGGCAATATAGGGAGACCTTGTCTCTACAAAAAATTAGTGTGCATGAGGGTGTGCACCTGTAGTCCCATCTACTGGGGGTGGGGGAGGGCCTGATGTGGGAGGATCACCCACTTGGGAGTTCTAGGCTTCAATAAGCCATGATAGCGCCACTGTACTCCAGCTGGGGTGACAGAGTAAGAACCTGTCTCAAAACAAAACAAAAAGCACAAATCACAACAAATATTATGAGGATTTGGAGAAAAAGGAACCCTTACACACTGTTGTTGGGAATGTAAATTACTACAGCCATTATAGAAAAGAGGTTTCATTTTAAAGGTTCCTCAAAAAATTAAAAACAGAACTACTGTATGATTCAGCAATCACACTACTGGGTACATGTATACTTTCTACACAAATGGGAGAATTCCATACATTATGGTATGTACCTTTTGTTTTTCACTTAACAGTGTATTTTGGAGATTGATTTATTCCACTACACAGAGTGTTATCTAATTTTTAGTAATAGCTTCTTAATATTTCATTGTTGAAATATGCCATTGTTTGCTAATGAGGTCTCTATTGATTTGTCTCCCTATATGAGCATTTCCATCAGCATTCCTATATGTAATTCACTTCCAGTTTTTTACTATTGCAAACAACAGGGTAGTGACTATCTTTATGTACATATATTTGACAAGCATGGACATGTAGCAAAAGAAAAATTCCTAGAATTGCTGGCTCAAAAAGTATATACATTTTCACATTGATAAGTGTCATCATTTTGCCCTTTGAAGGGTGCTGCCGGCCACCATCTGTGTGACAAGTGACCTGTCATCTGTGTTAGGCAAGTGACTTAACTGGCAAGTTTCTTCAGAGGGCATTGTGCCCCCTTCAGGGGTTAGAGTGAGGGTTAATGATGTAATGCATTGTAACTTATTGAAAATATTGCCTGGCAACAGGGTAAGTGCTTAATAATTGTTAGGTCTCATTTTTATTATAGAGCTCTTATCATCTTAATTTCCCACAAGCAATCTATGACTGGGCATTATTCTCCACACTTTGGACAATCTAGTGTTTTTTCCAAACATTTTGATCTGGGTAAAATCAGCTATTTTTGTTAACTTTCAAAATGATAGGCTTTTTTGGGTATAAGAGTTTTTTCCCTTTTTCTGTGTCATCTCTGATTTCTTTGAGCAGTGTTTTGTAGTTCTCCTTGTAGAGATCTTTTACCTCCCTGGCTAGCTGTATTCCTAGGTATTTATTCTTTTTGTGGCAATTGTGAATGAGATTGCATTCCTGGATTTGCCTCTCAGCTTGACTGTTGTTGGCGTATAAGAATGTTAGTAATTTTTGCACATTGATTTTGTACCCTGAGACTACGCTGAAGTTCTTTATCAGTATAAGGGGCTTTTGAGGTGAGACTATGGGGATGTTTAGATATGGGATCATGTCATCTACAAACAAGGATAGTTTGACTTCCTCCCTTCTTATTTGGATGCACTTTATTTCTTTCTCTTGCCTGATTGCCCTGGCCGTGACTTCCAATACAATGTTGAATAGGAGTGGTGACAGAGGGCAGCCACGTCTTGTGCCAGTTTTCACAAAGAATCCTTCCATCTTCTGCCCATTAAGTACGATGTTGGCTGTGGGTTTGTCATAGATGGCTCTTATTATTTTGAGGTATTTTCCTTCAATATCTAGTTTACTAAGAGTTTTTAACATGAAGGAGTGAATTTTGTTAAAAGCCTTTTCTGCGTCTCTTGAGATAATCATGTGGGTTTTTTGTCTTTAGTTCTGTTTATGTAATGCATCATGTTTATTGATTTGCATATGTTGAACCAACCTTGCATCCTAGGGGTAAAGCCTACTTGATCATGGTGGGTAAGTTTTTTGATGTGCTGCTGGATTCAGTTTGCCGGTATTTTGTTGAGGATTTTTGCATTGATGTTCATCTAGGAAATTGACCTGAAGTTTTCTTTATCTGTTGTGTTTCTGCTGTATTTTGGTATCAGGATGATGTTGGCCTCATAGAATGAATTAGGAAGGAGTCCCTCCTCATTAATTTTTTGGAATAGTTTTAGCAGAAATGCTACCAGATTGTCTTTGTACATCTGGTAGAATTCAGTTGTGAATCCTTCTGGTCCTGGGCTTTTTTGTTAGTAGGCTATTTATTACTGGCTCAATTTCAGAGCTCATTATTGATGATGTTTCAAGTAAGGCCACACACATACAACTATCAGGTCTTCTACAAACCTGATAAAAACAAGCAATGAGGAAAGGATTGCCCATTCAATAAATGGTGCTGGGAGAACTCGCTAGCCATAGGCAGGAGATTGAAACCAGACCCCTTCCTTACACCACATACAAAAATCAATTCAAGATGGAATAAAGACTTAAATGTAAAACCCAAAACTATGAAAACCTGTATTAGTTTGTTCTCATGCTGCTAATAAGGACGTACTCAAGACTGGGTAATTTATAAAGAAAAAGAGGTTTAATGAACTCACAGTTCCCATGGCTCAGGAGGCCTCACAATCATGGTGGAAGGTGAAAGAGGAGCAAAGGCACATACATATGGTGGCAGGTAAGAGAGCATGTGCAGGGGTACTGCCCTTTATAAAACCATCAGATCTTGTGAGACTTATTCACTGTCATGAGAACAGGATGGTGGGAACTGCCCCCATGATTCAATTATCTCCACCTGGTCCCTCCCACAACACATGGGAATTATAGGAGCTACAATTTAAAATGAGATTTGGGTGGGGACACAAAGCCTAACCATATCAAAACCCTAGAAGACAACCTAGGCAATACCATTCTGGACATAGGAACAGGCAAAACTTCAAGACAAAGACACCAAAAGCAATTGTAACAAAAGCAAAAACTGACAAATGGGATCTAATTAAACTAAAGCGCTTCTGCACAGCAGAGGAAACTGTCAACAGAGTGAACAGCCAACCTACAGAATGGGAGAAAATTTTTGCAAACTATGCATCTGACAAAGGTCTAATATCCAACATCTATAAAGAACTTAAATTTACAAGAAAAAATACAAACAACTCCATTAAGAAGTGGGAAAAGGATATAAACAGATATTTTTCAAAAGAAGGCATACATGTGGCCAACAATCTTATGAAAAAAAGCTCTGATCACTGATGATTACAGAAATGCAAATCAAAACCATGAGAAGATGTCATCTTATACCAGTCAGAATGGCTATTAGTGAAAGGGAAAAAATAACAGATGCTAGCGAGGTTGTGAGAAAAAGGAATGCTTATACACTGGTGGTGGGAATGTAAATTTGTTCAACCATTGTGAAAGACAGTGTGATGATTCCTCAAAGACCTATAAGGAGAAATATTATTTGACCCAGCAATCCCACTACTGGGTATATACCCAAAGGAATATAAATTGTTTCATTATAAAGACACATGTATGTGTATATTCATTGCAGCACTACTCACAATAGCAAAGACATGGAATCAACAACCTAAATGCCCATCAATAATAGACTGGATAAAGAAAATGTGGTACATATACACCATGGAACACTATGCAGCCAAAAAAAGAACAAGATCATGTCATTTGCAGGAACATGGATGGAGCTGGAGGTCATTATCCTTAGCAAACTAATGCAGAAACAGAAAACCAAATACTGCATGTTCTCACTTATAAGTGAGAGCTAAATGATGAGAACACATGGACACATAAAGGGGAACAACACACTATGGCCTATCAGAGGGTGAAGGGTGGGAAGGGAGAGGATCAGGAAAAATAACTAATGGGTACTAGGCTTAATATCTGGGTGATGAAATAATCTGTACAACAAACCCCCATGACACAAGTGTACCTATGTAACAAAACTGCACATGTACCCCTGAACTTAAAAGTTAATAAAAAATAAAGTAAATAAATTTTTAAAAAGAGCTTTCTATTTTTCTTCTCTGTCTGGATATTTGGCCCAGTCTTTCTATTGAGTTGGTGGTCTTCTTCTTCCTGATTGGTAGCTCTCTATATTTATATGTCTTTCATTGTCCCCCTGTTTTCTCTCTTTCCGTGAGCATTTCCATTAAATTCCCATATGCTGCTCTGTCTCTCATATTATAAAACAAAAACTGTCTCTTCCACATCTCCTTCCGGCTACCGCTCAAACACAGCAAAGCTTTAAAGTTAAACTCCTATAAAACATTGTCTCCCTTTCACACTGCCTCATCTCACTGGGCTCACTACAGTGAAGTCTTTGCCTCCAATGTTTCATACAAATTACTCTTGTTAAGTCACCAATGACCTCGACCTTGCCAGATCCAAAGTTCAGTTACCAGTTCTCTTCTTGCTGGCCCTCTGGGTTGAATGAGGTTCCCCCAAATTCATGTCTTCCCGGAACTTGGGAATGTGACCTTAAAAGAAAAAGGGTTTTTTGCAGATGTAATTAAAGTAAGGATCTCAAAATAATGTCATCCTGCATTAGAGGACCCTAAATCCAATGGCAAATCCTTATAAGAGAAAAGAGAGAGACCAAGAAACCACCATGTGAAATGGAGTTGGAGGTTGGGTGGTGTGTCATGGAACCTAGTCATGTATCCTAGCCTGGGGCCACCAGAATCCTGGAGAGAGACATGGAATGAGCTCTCCCCCAGAGCATCTGGAAGGAGCCAACCCTGCCAACACCTTGACTTTAGAATTACGGTTTCCAAAGCTGTGAGAGGAAAAAATTATGTTGTTTTAAGCTTCCCAGTTTGTGATCATTTGTTACAGCAATCCTGGGACGCCAACACCAGCTCTCAGCAGCAGCATTTGACACGGAGGCTCACTCCTCACTCCTGAAAAGGCACCTTCTGGTGCCTTGTGGGCTACCACACTCTGGAGGGTTCCTTCTGTCTTTCCAGCTGCTACCTCTCACTTTCTATTTGACCTTCTCTTCTTCTCAACCTCTGTAAGTTGGAGGCCCATAGGCTCTAGACCTGCTTTTCTGTCTTTATTTACTTGGTGACCTATCTAGGCCAAGTGTTTTTATTTCACATTCTATCTACATATTTATGGAATCTCAAAGTTTTCTCTCCAGCCCAACCTACACTCTGAATTCCAGACTCATATGGCTGTTGAATTGCTATCTCTGCAGGACATCTAATAGGGATCTCAAACTTAACATGGCCAAAACAGAGTGCTAGATCTGCCTCCACCAAAACTCCATCCCCAAACTCTCCTTCCCACAGTCAGGCTCATCTCAGTAAATGAGACTACCTTTCACCTGGTAGTTCAAATTCACAAAGTTGTCCTTGACTCCTTTCTTTCTTTTGCACCTCATATTCAACCCAAGAGCCTGTCCCACATCCTTCACCTCTCCAGCTGGTTGAATCCATTGTCATGTCTGCCTGGACTATGGCAGTAGCTCCTCACTCCCTGAATCCACTCTTACCCCTGCAGTCTACCACCCACAAAGCAGCCACAGTGACCCTTTGAAATATAAATCAACACAAATTTGAAGATTCATAGAAGCCCGATTTGTAATAGTCAAAATTGGAAACAACCCAAATGTCTTTCAGTGTATGGATGTCTAAATAAAATGTGACACATCCATAGCATAAAATACTACTCAGAAATAAAATGAAAGAGCATATATTATGCTGAGTGAAGAGAGATGATCTCAACAGGCCACATGTTGCATGATTCCATCTATGTGACATCTTCAAAGTGACAAAGGTATACAGATGGAGAACAGATTAGTTGTTAACAGGCACCAAGGGTGGTAGAAGGGAGGGCAGTGCGTGTGAGTATAAAGGACTGGCATGGAAGAGATCTCTGTAGTGATGGACAGAATGTCTTGGTGATGGAGGTTGTATGCGCAGTCCCATCACGGCATGAAAGCTCTCTGTGTGCTGGCTCCTGGGTACCTTGAACTTCACTTTTTAACCACTATACCCCTTTCTCACTGCCACACCAATTCTTATCTCCATGCTGTTCCTCAAACAAACCCTTATATTCCCATCTCCAGAACTTTGCAATTGCTCTTCCTCCTAGCTGAAATGTCCCCTGCTCAAACAAAATCTCATCAATGAGACCTTCCTTACTACCCAATCTCAGTAATACCTATTCTCACTCCATCTCACTCTTTATACCCACACCTAACTTTGTCTTTATAGCACTTATCACTACCTAATATTACATACATTTACTACTTTATCTGTTTATTGTCTGGCTGTTCCATGAGATGTAAGTTTCACAAAGGCAGGAACTTTGTGTTTTATGTTATCTCCCCAGTGCTAAGCAGGGCCCAGTGTAACACAGACACTTAACAAATGGTTATTGAGTTGACTACTTAATTAATTAAGATGACTAATCTTTTGTGATATGAGTTGTAATATGAGTTTTTCCTCAGTTTGCCTTTTGTCTTTTGGTTTTGTTTATACAGTGTATATGTGTGTGTTTGTGTGCATGTTTTACCGTGCAACAATTTTAGATTCTAGGTAGTTAGATTTATCAACTTCTTTTATGATATTGTACTTCAAAGGACTCCCTTAAGGTCAATAATATTATTTTCAAAGATTTTCCTCTAGCATTTAAATTTTTTTTCTTTGTAATGTTTACAATTTTTATCTACCTGGAAGTTATTTTAGCATAAAGTATGAAGCAGAGATTAACCTTTTTTGATATAAAAGTTGTGACACTGCTTTATTTTTCTTTTTGTTCACATAGTATATCTTTGCCAACCCTTCTTCAAATTTGCTGGATAACTTGGACTTAATTGTGTTTCTTGTATACAACATCTTGTTTATGTCGCATACAATGTAAAATTGGGTTTTGCTTTGTGATCCAACATTTTCTCTTCTGATAGATGAGTATGATTTTTCCTTATCTATATGTCAGATATGGTTGATGTAAGATCTTTTAACCTATCTTTATTGCTTATATCTCTGCTTCAAACTCTTGTTTTGTAACGGCAATTACTTATTTCTTAAATTGATAATGACATATTTAGTCATAATTTTCATCTGCCCCCATCCACGTTTTTGAGTTTTTCTCATCTTTAATGTGTTTTTATGTGTCATTTTTATTTTGTCACATTTTTGTACCAACCAAGGTTTCTCAGCCTAGCACTGATGACACTCTGGGTCGTATACGTCTTCACCAGTGGAGGGCTGTCCTGTGTCTTGCAGGATGCTCAGCAGCATCCCTGGACTCTACCCAGTAAGCGCCTCCTCCCCAGTTGTGACAGCTAAAAATATCTCCAGACATTGTCAAATGTCTCCTCAGGGGCGAAATCACTGGTAGTCGAAACCGCCGATAGAGATCATGCGGTCCTTCCTTTTGATCCCTCATCTCTGCAAGAAGTGAATTCTTCCTGCTTGGGGATGAGCCCACATTCCAGTGAAGTAGGAATTTTTCTTATGGCACAGGGAAGGGGAATAAATGAATTCCTGTAAACTTTTCTGTTCGACAGCCTACTGGGCTTGGAAGCTGTTCAGCAACTCACAGAGCAGTCTCTCTTCTCCATCTGCCTTGCTAACAGCAGCCACAGTGATCTAAAAACCTACGCCTGGCCATGTGCTCGCCTACCTAAAACCTGTCAAAGGATGAAGCTCAAGCTCCCTCTTATGGGATTTGTAGTATATTATGGCAATCTTTATATTATGGTAAGGCTCTTTTGCTGGCCCTTGCATTCTCTCCATCTTTACATATACCTATTCCCATCTTACCTTCTCTTCCTATGGTCCAGCCCAGCCAAAGTCCTTGCCTCCCCTGAGTACTCAAGACCACATGAAACTCTGTGCCTCTGCTCATGCTTCCTTCCATCATCTGCTCTCTTTCTTCCCTGCTGGTTTTCTTTCTTCACCTTTTTTTTTGAGACAGGGTCTTGCTGCTGTGTCACCCAGGCTGAATGCAGTGGCATGATCGCAGCTCACTGAAGCCCCTGTCTACCAGGCTGAAGCGATCCTCCCACCACACCCTCCCAAGTAACTGTGACTACAGGTACACACCACCACACCCAGCTAATATTCTATTATTTAGTAGAGATGGGGCCTCATATGTTGCCCAGACTGGTCTCAAATGCCTGCATGCAAGTAATCCTCCTGCCTTGGCCTCCCAAAGTGCTGGGATTGCAGGCATGAATCACTATGCCCAGCAAATTACCTTTTATCTGACCCCTCTCACTCAATTGGCCACACTCTACCTTAAGCTAGTACCTCTGTCACAATTCATACTTGATAAGTGAATGGATGTATGAATTAGTGAATGGATACATGAAGGAATGATGTGTTTTTCTTATTGATGTCATTCTGGCCAGTAGTTTGGCTTACTGGAAAATTAATGAATGAATGCATCAATGATACCACTTCCAAGTCACATCATAATTGACATAATGAGAAAATGCTAGAAAAATAACCTCCTTGCATTTAATAGTCCTGAATAACAATTATGGCTAACATTCATTAACTGTTGACTACATGCCAGGTGTATTAGTGATCTTTTGCTGCATAACAAATTATCTCAAAATTTTTTGGCACTTCACGACTGCAAACACTGCTTATCACCATCTCAATGGATCAGGAATTTAAGAGAGATATAGCAGGGTGATTCTGGCTCAGGGTCTCTCAAGAAATTGCAGTCCAGATAGATGCTGGCTGGGGCTGAGGAGGTTGAACTAGATGGTTTTCAACAGCTCAAACTCCATGACGCTCTGTGATATGTTGACTGGCCCTGAAATTCCCACAACCTGATCTCTTGCAGAGACCCACACTTCTCCCTGCTGAGGCGCAGCTTCTTGAGTGGAGACCATGGCTTGTGCCTGCCCAATCCTTGAGGTAAAGTTGAACTTTATTGATGTTTCTCTACTGTCCTCTTGTGGTCATTTCTCATATTGCTGCAGTTCTTCAAAAAGATGAAATTCAAGTATTTTTAGTAAAAGCTACTTACTGTGCTCAATACAGTACTTTAAACAGTATTTACTAGGAGCAATGGGAGATACACATTCATGTAATTTGCCTTTGGAGGGTTTAGTCTTACTAGCAGTGAGACACACAGCCCTAGAAGTGTATGATATTATGCAGTAGTGTGTGTGTGGTGTGGCTCAGAGCTAGATCAGAGGTCTAACACTGCTCTCTACACACATCACCTCCACCACCACCACCACCATCATAATCACCACCATCATCACCACCATCACCACTACCATCACATTCACACCATCACCACCACCACTGCCATCACCACCATCATCACCACAATCACCACTATCACCATCATGTCATCACCACCACCACACCATTGCCACCACCATTACTACCATCACCACCATCATCATCATCACCACCACTCCTCTGTCATCACTACCCGCTAGCAGCTGCACTGCCACCACCATCACGGCCACCCTCACCATGACCACTACCATGATCACTGCCAACACCACCCCAAATTTGGAGCCATCCGACACTGAGGACTTTTGAAATGGAAGTTAATAGAATCAACAGCAAATGAAACAGATTAGCTTAAAATTTAATACTTGTACAGTGTAGGGACCAGCCCCACAGGGTCGGTGGGTCTCTCCCCATGTATGGAGATGAGACAGTATAGAAATAAAGACACAAGACAAAGAGATAAAAGAAAAGACAGCTGGGCCCAGGGGACCACTACCACCAAGTGGCGGAGACTGGTAGTGGCCCCGAATGCCAGGCTGCACTGATATTTATTGGATACAAGACAAAGGGGCAGGCTAAGGAGACTGAGCCATCTCCAATGATAGGTAAGGTCACGTGGGTCATGTGTCCACTGGACAGGGGGCCCTTCCCTGCCTGGCAGCCGAGGCAGAGAGAGAGAGGAGACAAAGAGAGAAACAACTTACACCATTATTAGAGACTTATAGTACTTTCACTAATTTGCTACTGCTATCTAGAAGGCAGAGCCAGGAGTACAGGATGGAACATGAAAGTGGACTAGGAGAGTGACCACTGAAGCACAGCATCACAGGGAGACAGTTAGGCCTCCGGATAACTGCGGGTGAGCCTGACTAATGTCAGGCCCTCCACAAGAGGTGGAGGAGCAGAGTCTTCTCTAAACTCCCCCAGGGAAAGGGAGACTCCCTTTCCCAGTCTGCTAAGTAGTGGGTGTTTTTCCTTGACACTTATGCTACCACTAGACCACGGTCCACCTGGCAACGGGCGTCTTCCCAGACACTGGCATCACCGCTAGACCAAGGAGCCCTCTGGTGGCCCTGTCCGGGCATAACAGAAGGCTCGCACTCTTGTCTTCTGGTCACTTCTCACTATGTCCCCTCAGCTCCTATCTCTGTATGGCCTGGTTTTTCCTAGGTTATGATTATAGAGCGAGGATTATTATAATATTGGAGTAAAGAGTAATTGCTACCAAATAATAATTAATGATATTCATATATAATCATATCTAAGATCTATATCTGGTATAACTATTCTTATTTTATATTTTATTATACTGGAACAGCTCATGTCCTCGGTCTCTTGCCTCAGCACCTGGGTGGCTTGCTGCCCACAGTACAGAGCTTTTAAGTTTACAAGGAACTTTCACAAATATTTTATTATTGAAACCTTGCAATGGCCCTAAGAGGTGAAGCCAGGGCAATTACCATCCTTCTATTAACTTTGCCTTTGAGATGTTTAATGCAGAAAAGTACTAATGGTAACATAACAAACACCCACATATCTGCCACCCAGGACTAACAAATGCTAATATTTTGTTACACATTCTTCAGATTTTTTAAAGAAAAAAATACTGCACAGATAAAATGGAAATCTCCTTTGTACCCCATCCCAATTTCTATCTTCAATTCCCAGAGGTAACCTTTTCTTTACAATCTGTGTTTTTATAATTTACTATATATTATACATAAACACATTTATTTTTCCCACGAGCTATACAGAATAGTGTTTAATGTGTGTTTTTACTGATATATAAGTGATACCACATTGGATGGTTTTGCTTTTTCACTGTACACTCTGGTGTGTCTTCAATATTATTTCATGTTGCTTTATTGGGAGTTATTTTATTCATTTCCAACTGTTATAAAGTATCCCCATATACAAGCATGCAACATTTTGTTTATTCATTCCCCTGTCCATGTGCATTTGAGTTATATTGTAATGTTTTATCACTATACACAATGCTGCAGTGACTATCATTGTACATTTCCCTTAATACCACATTTTATTACAAATGAGGAAACTGACGGTCAGAGGGGTGAGACCACATGGTCTGCTCATCCTCACACAACTCCCAGGAGCAGAGTCAGGATTTGATCGCTACAGAACTGTCCTGTACTCCAGGAATCTTCTGTGCATGTTCCTGCTGATGTGATTGTGTGATCAATATCTTATAAAAGAGATTAGGAAAAAGGGAAGTAATTCAAGCTATGAAATGCACCAGTCTTGACAAAATGGTGGTTCTAGTAGAATATAATTTAATTTTTTAAAAGCAGCATAGGTTGAAAGACTTGGATGGAATTTATCTAACACTATCTGTTATTGGCTGAACTGTGTCCTCCCCTTTCTCCCAAATTATTCTATTTTTGTTTTTTGTTTTTCCCCCAAATTCTTATGTTGAATTCCTAACCCTCAGTACCTCAGAATGTTACTGTATTTGGAGATAAGGCTTAAAGAAGTAATTAAATTAACTACAGTGAGCCCTAACCCAACATAACTGGTGTCCTTATATAAAGGGGAAATTAGGACATAGACATGCCCAGGGAAGGGACCGTGTGAGGACACAGAAGACAGCCATCTGCAAGCCAAGGAGAGAGGTCTCAGGAGAAACCAACCCTGTTGACACCTTGATCTCTGACTTCCTGCCTCCAGAATGGTGAGAAAATTAATTTCTGTTCTTTAAGCCACCCAGACTGTTGGACACTTTGTTATGGCAGCCCCAGCGGACTATGACACTTTGCAACCGATAGCAGCTAAAGCAGATAGATCCAATAGATTCCGGTCAGTTCACATATAGGCTTGGTAGTAGCGAGGCCTGTTCCACCAGGGCCCACCACAGCCCAGAGCTTTCAAGCCCCTTGCTCTGGTGACAGATGCACAAAACATTTGTTGTCTGTTATTATTATAACTACTTTGACACTTGGAAGTTGTGACATGGTAAGTGTCCTGAGCATTTCATGTACTGGAAACATCTATGTCCCTCTATTTTATAAGTCAATCGACCAACTCTAGTCGGTGTAGTGGGTGGAGTTTGCTGGGTTGGATCCACCTAGAGTAAAAATATTACCTAGGGTGCTAATGTGTTTTTTTGTTTGTTTGTTTTTTGTTTGTTTGTTTGTTTTGAGACAGAGTCTTGCTCTGTCTCCCAGGCTAGAGTACAGTGGTGTGATCTTGGCTCACTGCAACCTCTGCTCACTGCAACCTCCATATCCTGAGTTCAAGTCATTCTCCGGCCGCAGCCTCCCAAGTAGCTGGGACTACAAGCACCTGCCACCACACTCAGCTAATTTTTGTATTTTTAGTAGAGGCAGGGTTTCACCATGTTGGCCAGGCTGGTCTCGAACTGCTGACCTCAAATGATCCACCCACCTCGGCCTCCCAATGTGCTGGGATTACAGGCATGAGCCACTGTGCCCAGCCCTAATGTAGTTCGTTTTTGGCTCTATCAAGACACCCCCAGATCCAGCTCCACTAGCCAGCCAGTGGGGGCCTAGCTTTTTGATGTTTTAATATCTGCCTGCCAGAGCCACCTCATGTATAAGAAATGCCCCACCTCCGTGGCACCAGCATAAGAAAGGAGTGAATCTGTAGCTCCAGACTCCACAGCCACACTTCAGCTGCCACCCTTATCCCTGATCAATTATTCCTTTATCAAAATTTTTCATCAGGAATGGCTTGTATTGATCTTTATAAACTTAGTTTTCAGGGCCTCTTGAGATGACCAAATGGCTTTCCTTATTTTCCTTACTAGCTGCATAGCCTTGGGAAAAGGTTAAATTCTCTGTGTCTCAGTTTCCTCATCTGTAAGATGGGAATATTAATGGTCCCTATGCTTCTGAGCTGTTGTGAGAGATTAATGAAATGCTGCACAAAAAAGCACTAGGAACTGTGGATGGCGCCTAGCAAGAACTCAATGTAATTTATTTTGTAGTCGTTAATGTTCTATCAGGAAAAGTCAGAAAGCTAGCATTTACATTTTCTCTTACCTTCCCTCACCTCCTAATTCTCAATTTCAATTTGCTGTATTGCAATTTTTAAATAATTAGACTTCATAAAATTTATTGTCCCTAGATTGTTCATAGTTGTCTAGCCTCAGCTGTATATTTTAATGGATGAAATGCTTGCTCACCCCCTGCCCTTTTTGTGATGGCCCCTTTCCTTTCCTTGCTCAGTAGAGTTTTTCCTGGGGTAGCTGATTCAAGAGTGGTTCAAAGGTGCTCTGTGCCCTGAATTCCTTCTAGTTTTAGAAAGGCCACCTGTGGCCTTTGTAACTGAATGACAAGTTAGCAGTGTATCATTTCCCTGGGTCCACACTGTCTCTCCCAGAGTTCCCTGAGGACGGTATTCCAGGGTCTTATCCCAGTAAATGTCAAGAAATAGTTTGAGGTCACATGATTTCTCCCTCTGACAGGTTACTTGCTTTTTTGTCTTTGTTGTTTGTTTGACGAAACTTCAATGTTGTTTGTTTCTTTATTTTTCCTAGAAGCCCAGGAATGTCACCAGAATCTGTCTGTGTTAATCATTTTGCTTTATTTTTTCCTGAAACGCAAGGTACCTTTTTAAACTGAGGATTTAGGTCTTCCTTGACTTTTATTAAGGCTTTCTTGTTTTATGTTTTTGAAATTGTTCTGTTTTCTTCTTCAGGAACACCAATTACCTGCATGATGGATATCCTTGTTGTACAAAGCTGTCTGGCTCTCCCTAATAACTTTCAGCTTTTTGCTCTTTTTGTTTTCCATTTGTTTTTCAGACAGTCTTCTCAAGCCTTTCTTTAGTGTCCCTCTCTTGATTTCAGCAGTGCAGTGCCTGTTCTCATTTTGGCATCTTAAAGTTAACTATCATTTCTGAAATGATGTTTCCTCTTCCACATATTCCCTGAGACTGGACAGCTCCTTTTCATCTCTTTTCTTGTATTATAACCCCTTCTACAATTTCTTGTAAACTTCTCTGAAGTCTTGTTGCCTTTTTAAATTTTTTTCCTTTTTCTAAGACTATGAGGAAAAAAATGTGTGCACTGTTTGACTTCCTGGAGTAATTCTTCCGAAATACATTCCCTGCGTGCCTTCTATTTGTTACTTTGCTGTGATCCTGGCCTTGAATTGTCACTTTTCCTTTTGTGATCCAGGTCACTGATCTGCTGAAGAGTCACACTGTGTGGGGAGAAGTTGAGGCAGAAGCAAGCTGCGAGTCAGAGGTGCCTTCTCCACATCCTTTCTCATCAGTTCTCCTGAGATTTGGGGCTATAAAGCTCCCCCGGACCCTTCCTTCACCTGCCACATCTCCTGCACACCTGCCTGAAAAGCTTCTCCTCTGACCCCACTTGCCCTGCCACTCTGAAATAAGGAATAGAGAAGGGGTCACTCCTGCTGCTCACACATGGTCCCTAGATGCTGCCATTCCAAGCTCCACCACTTGGCCATTCAGGACCAAAACCTTCTTTTAGGAAAGTCTTAACCCTCTAGGACTGTTCTAGTCCTCTCCCTCCCTTTAGTTCAAATATCACTGCATTTGACAGCCACTCTTCATAGCTAGTGATTTTTGACTATGGCTCTTTCCTGGTTTCAGTAATTTAAATTCTATTTTACTCTTATTTGCTTGGGTTGATTTTAAGGAACTGGATGTTGGGGGGAGACAGGGATCTTCCTTTTTACATCAGAAACCCAAGACAATTAGTTTAGAACAGTTACTCTTAAGCTATTAGTTCTATTAATTTGCTATTAGCTAATAGAAAATTAAGTTCTACTAATTTGCTATTGTCTGTGAGGCTACTCTGGATTTGTGATAATCTTATCTAACCACAAATGCTTAGGAGGAGATGTTTTCCCCAATTTCTTAGAGGTGAGTGCATATATATTAATAAAATTAGTTTTGATTCAAACCATGTTTGAAGGAGAATCTGCCTGAGTACAGCCCTGTTTTACTTAGTTTGAAATATTATATTGTCATTTGAGGACTCTTTCCTACTAAGTCTAATTCTCACAGTAGCTTTAAACAAAGGGTGTGGGGGCCTCAGCCACCAGGAGTCTATATTGAACAAAGGTAGCCAAGCCATTACTGTTTCCTGTGCACTACTGAAAGCTGAAAAGAGGCCAACAAAACATGTGAAAGTCTTATCAAGTTCTTGAACGATATCTCCAGGATGTGATCAAAAGTGTAAAAGTAGTTACTGGTGAAGAAGCCATATCTGAAGACTATTTCTTCCTATGGTCAAATATTGAACTGAAAAACACAAACCTGCAGAAGGAAAATAGCCTTAAACTATGTTAGCATCTCCAGAATTATAATGGCTCAGTAGTTTTGAGGGCATACAAAGGCTTATGTCTAGGGTTATATTAGGAAAAAGACAGTTGCTTTCTACATAACCTAAAAGTTCCAGTTTGCAGTTTGGTGGTGAACAGGGAGGAGTTAACAACATTCTAGTCTGTCACTGCCACCAGAGCTGGAAAAACAGGTTCTCCCCAAACTTGCTCCATATCCTGTCATTCAACTGTGTTAGATTTTGCTTGCCTATGAGTTTGACCAAGAATGTTCTATCAGCATTCTTACAATTTTGCTTAAATAAATGTCACAGGGGAATGGTCTCCCCAGTAGACCTGTACCAGGTAAAGTCCTAGCACAGACGCACTCCGGCTTTTGGTTCTTTGGAGATGCATGTCCTAGAATACACAGAGTTTAAAGACTGTCCCACTGCAAGCAGGCAGTCAGAATGGAGTGCAAGAGAAGGATTTATGCAAATGTCAAAGCACAGAGGAAGCAAACCAGGCGAGATGGAACACTGGGCAGTCAGGGGCCATTCATTCCTACACAGACTGGGAATAAAGTGGCCACAGGCTTCACCTCAGCTATGTTTTTCCCTAAGGCAGGAGAGGAGGTGAGCCTGAAAGTTTGGAAATGAGGAAGTTAAATTGCTAGACTCCATGTCCCACATCATACGATATGGAAGCCCAGATTACATCATAAACACTAGATCAGATGACTTTTGTTCAGAATGTCACCCAACTGTGCTCCAGGAGGGAAATATTAATCCATGGGAAATCACAACCAGGTAGGTCCCTGGGCCTGGAAGGAGGCCACCATGAGACACTTACAGCTGAATGATAAGCGAGAATGGGCCTGCCGGTTTTACCTTGTCTGGAAAGCAGCCCCCCTTGCCCCAGCATACTGGCCAAGCCTCTCAGAAGGCAACATCTTCCTGATGGCAATAAACTATGGGACTATTGCTGGAGGGTTGTCCTTAAGAGAAAAAACAACTCTTTAACATGTCTTAGTGGGAGGAAGATTCCAGTAAAATAATAGCTTGAATGTGCCCCAATTGCCCTCTACTCCCACTTTTAACTCATCCACCTCACCAGGCTGAAGAGTTTCGCATTGGCCAGAAGGCCTGTGTGAGCGAGGCATCACCACATGTGAGAGTTTTGAAGCAGCTGCACAGGATTGTCTCCCTTGGAGCCTGATGGACAATCCTGTCTGCTGCTCTCAATTAATACAGTTATTAATTCTATCCATTGATGATGGTGGTATCTACCTGCTCTATCATTCCCTCCATTAGTTCCTTTAACATCAGTATGTAATCTTCCCGTTCAGTACGATAATTTGCCTTGAATTCTATTTTGTCAGATGCTATGACTATTACCTCACTTTTCATTTGGTTATCTCCCTGGAAAGTCTTTTTCATCCTTTTCTTTCTTATTTATGTATTTATTCATTTTTGAGACAAGGTCTTGCTCTCTTACCCAGACTGGAGTGCAGTGGCACAATCATAGCACACAGCAGCCTCCGTCTCCCAGGTTCAAGCAATCCTCCCACCTCAGCTTCCACAGTGTATGAGTTCCCTTTTCTCTGCATCCTCATTTGTTATTTTTTGTCTTTTTGATAATAGCCATCCTAACTGGGGTGAGATGATACCTTGTGGCTTTGATTTGCATTTCTCTGATAATTAGTGATGTTGAGCATATTTTCATATATTTTGTTGGCCATTTGTATGTCTTCTTTTGAGAAATATTCATTCAGATTTTTTATCCATTGTTTAATTGGATTTTTTTTATCTTTGATATGTTTGAGTTCCTTGTACAGTCTGGATATTAATCCTTTATCTGATGAATACTTTGAAAATATTTTCTCCTGTTCTTCAGATTGTCTCTTCACTCTGTTTCTTTTGCTGTGTGGAACTTTTTAATTTGATATTATCCTTTTTTTTTTTTTTGCTTTTTTGTGCCTGTTCTTTTGAGGTCTTATTTACAAAATCATTTCCCAGACCAATGTCCTGAAGTGTTTTTCCTTTGTTTTCTTCTAATAGTTTTATCATTTGGGGTCTTACATTTAGGTCTTTGATGTATTTTGAGTGGATTTTTGTGTTGGGTGAAAGATAAGGGTCTACTTTCATTCTTCTGCATGTGGATTTTCAGTTTTTTCAGCACCATTTATTGAAAAGACTGTCCTCCCAATGAAGGTTCTCAGCATTTTTGTCAAAAATCAGTTCACTGTGTTATGGTTTGGGTTTATGTCCCCACCAAATCTCATGTCAAACTGTAATCCCCAATGTTGGAGATGGGGCCTGCTGGGAAGTGATTAGATCATGGGGGCAGATTTATCATGAATGGTTTAGCACCTCTTGGTGCTGTCCTCACAGTCTGGTTGTTTAAAAGTGTGTGGCACCTCCCCCCTTGGTCTCATACTCCTGCTTTCACCATGTGAAGTGTTGTCATCATGAGTAAAAGCTCCCTTAGGCCTCCCCGGAAACAGATGCTACTGTGCTTCCTGTACAGCCTGCAGAACCGTGAGCCAATTAAACCTTTTTTCTTATAAATTACCAAGTATTGGGTATTCATTTGTATCAATGTGAGAATGTACTAATACAGCTATAGATATGTAGATTAATTTCTGGGCTTTCTATTCTGTTCTCTTGATCTATGTGTCTGTTTTTATGCCAGTACCATGCTGTTTTGGTTACTACAGCTTTGTAGTATACTTTGAGGTCTGGTAGTGTGATACCTCCAGCTTTGTTCCTTTTGCTCAGGATTGTGTTGGCTATTTGGGGTCTTTTGTGGTTCCATATAAATTTTAGGATTTTAAAAATATTTCTGCGAAAAATATAATGAGTATTTTGATGGGGATTGTATTTAATCTATAGATTGCTTTGGGTAGTATGGTCCTTTTAACAATATTAATTTTTTGATCCATGAGCATGGGAATTTTTTCCAATTATTGTATCCTTTTCAATTCCTTTCATCAGTGATTTGCAGTTTTCCTTGTAGAGATTTTTCACATCCTTGGTTAAATTTATATCTAGGTATTTTATTTATTTTATAGATATTATAAATGGGATTGCCTTCTTGATTTCTTTTTCAGCTAGGTTGTAATTTGTATATATAAATGCTACTGTGTTTTGTATGTTGATTTTGCATCCTGCAACTTTACTGAATTTGTCAATTTTAATAGTTTTCTAGTGGAGTCTTTAGGTTTTGCTAGGAATAAGACCATGTCATTTGCAAACAAGGACAATTTTCATTGCTCCTTGAATGACCTTTATTTCTTTATCTTGCCTAATTGCTCTGGCTAGGACTTCCAGTACTATGTTGAATAAGAGTGGTAAGAGTGGGCATACTTGTCCTGTTCCAGTTCTTAGAGAAAAAGCATTCAGCTTTTCACTGTTCAATATGATGTTAGTCAAACCTTAGCTGTTTAGTCATTGTCTTTCTTGGGGTGTGGTGGGGCGAGGAGGTGGGGAATGAGCACCAGGCATCTCTAAATAGCCATCCTGTTGCTGTCATTTTCAACATTCTACTTTTATATTTTTCATATATAGCATTTCTACTTGGTTCTTTTTATGACTTCTTGTTACAGCAAAATATTATTAAAATATTCTCTTGTAGAGTATATTTATCATGCTGCTTAAAAAAATTGTGGTCCACATGCGTCATACCAAGTGTCAGGTTCCAGCCCATGCTGAGGTCCAAGGGTAGTGGGTGGATGGGTAGCGGACAGCAGGAAGAACACTCGGGGGCTGTAGACAGGTGAAATATGGTTTTATTCAGCAGCTCTCTCATGCTGTCTGCCTTTATCTCCGCTATCTGCTCCGGCTTTGAGGCTCCTGTGGCTCCCACACTTACAGCTGCATTCCCTGGCCTGCCAGGCCCCCTCTGCCTTACAGGGTCAACAGCTTCACACTCTGTCTCTCTGGGCACAAGCTGTATGTGCAATGTCAGCAGGGCAGTTATACCTTTTACAAACAATAGTGGCTCTGAGCCAAGTATGAGCTTACACAAACAGGCTATATAACAAGTGAAGTTATGCGCCTATGTGCTAAACTTGCCAAGTCACTCTGGCCAGGATGTCTGCCTCTGCCTATTCCTGACCAAAGCATATCCATTTACCTTACAACATGTTCCAATGATTCTGCTATAACGATATTTTGTATCCATTTGTTGTATCCCCTGCAGTCTAGCTGTTTGGGGCTGTGAGTCATGCTCCCATGAGGTCTGGTGATGTGTACTGAGAAGGGCTAAAGGCCTGGCCCTGGTTGGCGTCTCTTTAGAGAGTTTAAGGAAAGGGAAGGAAGGGAACCCCTGGGACAGAGAAAATCACAGTGGAAAATCCCCATTTGCTAATACTTGACAACTTCATTCAAAGTTCACTTTAAACTCTCAGAAACAACCGCTTTGGAATAAAATGGTGGCCTTAGTTTTTAATCCACCACCCCTAGGTATTAAAAAGGGGAGGACAAGGAGGACTGGATTCCCACCCAGACAGGGTCTTTGATCTACCTGCTGTTGTCCCACACGGCCACCAGCAACCTGGGCTGTGCCACCGAGTTCATGGCAAAGGGGGCGGCTGTGGGTGCCTTAAGGCAACACATGGGAGAAGCAGGCACAGAATGGAAATGTTTTTCTTCCAACTTTGCTTCTCAGTGCTCTCCAGGGGCCTCTGCCCCCCGGCTACAGTGTCCTCCCACCCCTCTCCACAGACCCGTCTTCCAGTTTCTCACAGCTGTGTGTGTGAGAGATGCAGGCTTCTCTCTTGCTTCTGTGGTTTCTCCAGGCTTGATTTGGAGGATGGTCACCCTGCCAGGTCACTACCTGAAGATGACATGGAGTCTTTGTAACTTATCCTTGCCCCCAACCCCATCCAACACATACACTTACTCCACTGTTCTGCAGCTTCCAGATGTCTGTCCACCAGGTGCAATACAAACCCAGCACATTTTGGGGGGCTGGCTGTGAGCATGGCTAAACCAAAGGTCGTGTCCCAGGTGCAGCCCACCCAGGCTTTAGACCTGCTTAAGGCCCAGTTTTTTTGCATAGAAGTCAGGGGAATAGATAAATTTTAGTTAATATTTTAATTGCCTGAAAGATTACTTTATAAATTAAAAGGAGAATGGGGTTTTTAATTTTTTTTTACAATTAAAAATGCAACTCAAATATATTTTCTTTTCGAAGGCAAATGATATGAGAAGCCAGATTATCATCAAAAGACTGCTTGGTGATCCTAAGAGGAAAAGCCATGACTTTTCCTTCCTCCTATATCACACAACCCACTGGCTCCCTTGTGCTTCTTTCCTTTTGCGATGAATACAGTTACCAAGAAAGGTGACTTTTTTAAACCAATGTTGAATCAAAGTCCAAGAGAAAGTAACACGCTTTGGCATTCACTAGAGAGCTTGAGCAGAAGCAGCTTCATTTTCTATGAAGAGCAGAACAGTCTCCAACAGTTATATGTCATTTAGGAGTTCATGACTATATTATATTTACTTTTATAGCTCTTAGAATTCTTACACAAGCCCCCAAACACATAGAAAAAGATATGGCCATTGGCTGAGTGCTGCCACCCTAACTAACCCCAAGGAAGCAACTATTTTCTATCTCATTTTAGAAGGCTTGTGATCAGATAAAATGAACCATCCCTCAAATGACTATAGCACATAACACTGAAACTCCAGGGAGAAGCAAATAAAAGCTGTCGAATTGCCAGTTCCAACAAGAAATAGCAAGAATGTCTGACAATACTTTCTCATAGATAGATCTAGATGGTCAGACTCTCCCAGACACCATCACATCAAGTTTATTTAATAGTGTTTTTTTGGGTGCGTGTGAGTAGAAAGAAGGAAATTAGTATTTGTTTCAGACCAGTATTGTGCTAGGCACATTCGCATACAGGATCACACAGCAGGGCTGGAAGAAATACACTGAATACACAGGTCTCTGTGCTCGAACATTTGTACATTTAAAAAAACATCCAGCCTTTTCCCAGAATCTCCCAACCCAGGGGTGATTATATGTGTACTTGCAGTTTTGTTCTAATCATCCCTGTTTTCTAGAGTTTTAGTTCATTTAGGCTACCATGACAGAATACCATAGATTGGGTGACATATAAATAACAGAAATTTATTTCTCACAGTTCTGGAAACTGGGATGTCCAAGATTAAGGCATTGGCAGATTTAGTGTTTGGTGAAGTCCCACTTTCTGGTTCATAAATGGCTGTCTTCTCGCTAGCAGAAGGGGCTAGGGACGCACTATAGTTTAGATGTTTGTCCTCCTGCCAACCTCATATTAAAATTTGATACCAGTGTTGGAGATGAGGCCTAGTGGAAGGTGTTTGGGTCACTGCCCCATGGGGCAGGATCCCCATGGTGGCAGATCCTTCATGGATGGCTTGATGCTGTCCTTGCTGTAATGAGTGAGCTCTTACTCTATCAGTTCCCACAAGAGCTGGTTGCTAAACAAGGCCTGGCACCTCACCGCTGTCTCTTGCTACCTGTCTCAGCCTGTGATCTCTGTACACTGGCTTCCCTTTGCCTTCTGCCATGAGTGGAAGCACCCTGAGGCCCTCACCAGATGCCCCCACCTGCAAAACAGTGAGCCAAATAAACCATTTTTTCTTTATAAGTTGCTCAGACTTGGGTATTCCTTTATCGCAACACTAAGCAGAGCAAAACAGGCCTTCCCTCAGGCCACTTTTATAAGAGCACTAATCTCATTGAGGAGGGCTCCACCCTCAGGACTCTATCACTTCCCAAATGTCCCACCTCCTCATACCATCACCTTGTGGGGAAGAATTTCAACATATTAACTGGGGAGAAACAGAATATTCTGTCTATAGCACCTAGAATCTGCAACAAGTGATTGTTCCTTCCTTCTTCCCACCCTCCTCCCTATTTTAAGTTGAGGAGAGTTTAAAGGAGGAAATATTTACAAAGTCTGGGCAGGGTTAAGGTAAAGCCCCAAGACTAGCAATAGCTAAAAGCTGTTCCCATCCCAGACATAAAGAGGCCAAGGGATGAGTCCTTACAGAACCAGAGAGAACATGGAACAGGTGGTCTTGCTGTTAATTACACTAGAAATCAATGCCGCTCCCCAGGGGCTGTGACAGCTCAGAAGCCCCTTTTGAAGTTGTAGGAAAAAATGGTTTTAATAAAATAAACTGCACATTTCTGGACACCCCTCCAGGCTATTTGATTCTAAGCTTCCTCTTTGAACTATTTTTGCAAGTTTGTGTTTTCTCCACATAGCATATCCTTTTCGATTACTGATTCTAGCCTGGTTCAGTGTATTCAAGCTGTTTTACAACTCTGTATAAATGTGTCTGTTCTTTGAATTATCTTTTGAATCATTATGATGTTTGTCTGTTTCCTTCATTGATTAGTACATAAAATAAAACCTCTAACATGCTATGATGGTTAATATGAGGTGTCAACTTGATTGGATTGAAGGATGCCTAGATAGCTAGTATTGTTTCTGGGTGTGTCTGTGAAGGTGTTGCTAGAGAAGATTAACATTTGAGTCAATGGACTGGGACAGGATGACCCACCTACCCTCAATGTGGGTGGGCACCATTCAATCGGCTGCCAGCAGCGCTAGAACAAAGCAAGTGGAAGAAGGTAGGATAAGATGGCTTGCTGAGTCTTCTGGCTTTCATCTTTCTCCCGTGCTGGATGTTTCCTGCCCTTGGACATCAGACTCCAGGTTCTTTGGCCTTTGGATTCTTGGACTTATACCAGGGGCTCTTGGGCCTCCGGCCACAGACTGAAGGCTGCACTGTTGGCCTCCCTACATTTGAGGTTTCTGGACTCGGACTGAGCCTCTACTGGCTTCCTTGCTCCTCAGCTTGCAGATGACCTATCGTGGGACTTCACCTTGTGATCGTGTGAGTCAATTTTCCTTAATAAATTCCCTTTCATATATACATATATCCTATTAGTTCTGTCCCTCTGGAGAACCCTAATATATGTGTTTATTTTATGTCTGTATAACACTTAATGATTTTATCCTTTTTTGGAAAATTATGTTTCAACAAAGAAAACGTCACCTCCCCCCTAAAGTTATCCTGTAGAGAATGCCCTGCAGTAAAGTTGCCTGGGCCTCGAGGATTAAAGCTTTCTTACCATACAAAGCCATTTTACTACCAGACAGTTGCATTGCAAGGGTTCAGAATCAGCACCACAAACCAACTCTTGGTCTTTGGAGCCAAGACCAGCTTGCCAGTGCAGATCCATAATTATTTTACGGGGGATCTCATCCCAGAAGCTCTACTGTCTCTTAAAATCGATGGTATGGAGCAAACCAACACCGTTAGATGATTTTTGAAAATCTCTCATAATAATCCAGAACCTCAGTTAGAGTCAGAGGTCCTATGTCTTTTCCCTGGGAGATTCTGTTTCCTATGTGAGCTAGCAGATGTGCCTTTAAATTCCACCTGTCAGTTCCATCCAGGCCTCAAATTTAAAGGGATTTTACTGAAAACAGGGTGAATCCTAATTCTGTTTACCAATGCATAAGCCCCAAGTCCCTGGCCAGTAAAAATACTCCCTTCTGCCCATTCTACAGATGAGGAAATGAAGGTTCAGAGAGGTTCAGCACCTTACCCAAGATGGCACAAGTAGCACATAGCAGACCTGGATTCAAATCCAGAAAGGTCAGCCCCAACCCAGTCCTCTTTCTACTAAAATGCCAATGCTGACACCCTTTTCCACCAAGCTGCCCAGATGTCAAGGAAAGAGTCTCTCCAGAAAATCCAGGTGCAAACAGCATCTCCTATTTCTTTTGCTTAAATATCCTCTAAAAGAACTTGAGAAACTCTAAAGCCTCATACATTTTTAAAGCTGACATCTAAAATATTTCATCATGAATTTAAATAGTTACAAAGGAGGTACTTTCTACCATATATTAAACATTACTTTTTAAAAAATTACATCACTATTTTAAGTATATCCAGCGGATTCTAATTACTAAGACGATTTGATACCCATCATCACCCATAAATAAATGCTCAGAAATTTTCCATCTTTCCCCTTCCTTCTTAGAGTCACACTTCCATTTCATCTTTCTTATGGAACTGCATTACTCTGTTTGAAATTATATAGAGTACCCTATTGTATTTCTCTATAACAAAAACTCTTGAATTTCAAAATGTTTCATATGCTGTTTAACTGTAAAGCTGTAAGTGTTAAAAATATTTCTTCTGCGGGTGGGCGCAGTGGCTCACGCCTGTAATCCCAGCACTTTGGGAGGCCAAGGCGGGCAGATCACGAGGTCAGAAGATCGAGACATCCTGGCTAACACGGTGAAACCCCGTCTCTACTCAAAAAACAAAAAATTAGCCGGGCATGATGGCGGGCGCCTGTAGTTCCAGCTACTCGGAAGGCTGAGGCAGGAGAATGGCGTGAACCCGGGAGGGGGACGTTGCTGTGAGCCGAGATTGCACCACTGCACTCCAGCCTGGCGACAGAGCGAGACTCCGTCTCAAAAGAAAAAAAAAAAATTTCTTCTGGATTGGGTAGTTATTTCAACTGTTATTAGTACCTAATTGATCAAAACATAAACACTGCATAAGCAGTACATTTTATTGCCAACATTATTTCCTAAATCAGCCAGTGGGGCAGGGTTTTTGTCCCCTCAATGAATCTACATATTTATGAATAAATGATTACAAGGTTATATAAATAAAAGAGGTATCACCAGCAATCCTATTTTTTTTTTTTAAGGTTGAAAGAACCTAGTTTCCATAAAAAAGTGGAAGGCAATTTGAGTTTTAGTAAAGCTGTGTCCTTCAATTCTTCAAACTCCTTTCTTAGTGCTTGATAAACATTACATTCAGGCTGGTGGTTCCCTCAGAGGGTGAAGGAGAAGGGCAGGTAGAGAGCATTCCAGAAGCAATGGGTCATGTTGCAGTGCTTAATATAGGTAGCGGGAGCATAGGATTTTTGCATTATTTTTCACTTTAGACATATTTCACCTTAGACATATTTCATAAGTAACCTTTTATATATACCCAGTACTTAATTCTAAAATGAGAAAAGAAATATCAAAAACATATGAAAGATAAGCAATATTTATCCTTCAATCAAGCTAAATAAGTGAGGCTTATGGGGTATCTTTTTAAAGAGATTATTTTGCTTCCTTTCCTACGATGCATTAATGCCTACAATGCATTAACACCTGTCAGACGGTGCAGGATTTCAGATTTGATAGGTTTCCTTCAGCGGAGACATTGTATCTTCCCTCCAGACCTACTGCACAGACACCTGATTGGTATGCATTCATTTCTTACTAATGGGCAAGGAGGACTAAGGGCAAGTGAGACAGTACCATCCTGAAGAGTGGCTGGGAGGGACTTCACTGATAATGTGCCTTTGGGTCAGAAGGAAATGATGGAGCAGGGCATGCAGATATCAGGGAGAAGGTATTATCAGAGGAAACAGCATTTGCAAAGTTCCGTTGTACAACATGGTGTGACCATGCGAGGAGACTTCCTATTTTGTTTTCATTCACCTGGGAGGAGTCATTTCTTGCCCACTCTATACATCTCTGCATAGCACCCCATGCACCTCTCTAGGTACTCTATCTCACATTCTAATTATTTATGCACACACCCATGCTCTGCCGTAAGCTCTGGAGTCCTTTAGGGCAAAGAAATAAAGGCACAAGTCTCCAGGATGCTCACACTTGTTTTTATTAGCCACAGTTTCCCACAGTTTTCTACCTCCTAGGAAATACACAGCTCACCAAGGGCACCCAGTCACCTTTCTATCCTGCTTGCATGGCTGACACTGTTGCTCACCGAGGGTGAGCAGATCTGCAAAGTCACCCAGGGCCTGGTTTCCTCAGGTACAGAGAACCCCAAGGAAAGAAGAGCCAGAACTTAGAGCCCCTTTCTTCTCCATATGGGATAGGACACCCAAGACAAATGACTCATGCATCATGAAACAGAGGCAGGGCCTTAAGATGCCCAAGAGGCCTGGGCACTTGGAGTTCCTGCTACCAGCCAGGCCACTGAACCGTTGCCTGCCCACCCTCCCATAGTGGCTAATCCCTAGCCTAGTTGTAAACGTCTTTTCAGCGCTGCACACTTCATGCAGTCGGATGCCTTCTGATTACTGGTCTCTGAGACTTTCACCTGCTGAGGTGCAAGAATCAAGCATGGGCATGAAAGGCAAGGGGCTACCACAGCAACATTGTTCTGCCTCCACCCTGGGCTACGTGCCCTACCCCAGCAGGCTGTGACCTAGGAGAGCTGCTCCAGCCTGGGGCATGAGGGGCCCTAGAGCAGGATACCAGGGCTAGGAGTGGACTGCCCTGCTGATGGGTCGTTTTTCTGTGAAGAAGCTTTTCAACAGTAGCACCTGACTGAAGCTGACCACGAACAGGGCAATCGTCTCGCCGATAGACCAGTAAGAGACTCGGCTATTAAGGTCTTCCGCTCGGGCCCGGTCCTGGGCCTCCCGCAGTCGGTAATGCGTCTGGGAGTCAATCACCGTTTTCAGAGCCTCATGGATGGTCACGCAGGCGGACTCCATCTGGGCAGGAAGAGAAAAGCAGTCACACTGCTAACCCATAGACAAATGTGGGATCCAGCAAACAGCAAATGCTGTTTTCAACATCCTAGGTGGCATCCACTGAATGCTAACTATGAGTCTGTGCTAAGGGTTTTACGTGGTTTTATTTAATCCTCACAACAAGCCTAATTGAGGCTCAGAGAGGTTAAGTAACATGCCCAGAGTCACACAGTTAGTATGTGGCTGAGTTAGAGTCTAAGTCCTGAGCCTATGCTTTCAAGCACTGCCCTATACTCTCTTATCCAATCCTTACAATACCCCTGATAGGCACGGATCATTACCCTCACTGTTAACGAGGGCTTATCCCACACACAGATGAGGAAACTGAGGCTCCAAGAGGCTACATGAATTGCCCAAAGTCATACAACTAATAAACAGCAAAATGTGAACTAGACCACAGTTGTGTTTGGACTCTGAATCCACTGCTCACGCTCATTCTATTATGTAATTGCTGCCTATAGTTTTATGTATAAACACAAACACATGAAGACACATGCCTCATGTATGTAAGCACATGCACACACATGCAAAGACACATATATATAAACAGGCACTACACAGACACATACGCTCATGTGTAACACATACTACATCATAACTTTCTTTACCTGCAAAAATATTCAGTGTGGTAGGCAGAAGTCTGAAAATGTCCTTCCCACCACCACCAAAGTCCCCTGCCCTAATTCCAGAAAGCTGTGAATATGATGAGCTGTCACCTCTGTGACTGCATCATGTTAATATGACACAGCTGACCTGAAGATGGGGAGGTTATCCAGGCCTGATCTAATCACAGGAGCCTTTAGACGTCAGGAGCTTTCTCCAGCTAGATGAAGAAGTCAAGACAGTTTCGAAGCATGAGAAAAATTCAATGTGCCACGCTGGCTTTGAAGGTGGAGGTGACCACCTGCCAGGACCAGAAAAAGGCCTCTACGGGCGGAGGGTACAACAGTCGGCAAGGAAATGGGGACCTCAGTCCTACAACCACAAAGAACTGAACTCCACTGACAACCTGAATGAGCATGAAAGCAGATCCTTCCCCAGAGCTTCCAGGTAGGAGCCCAACCTGCCACCACCTCGATATCAGGCTTGGGAGACCCCAAAGAATCTGGCCAACCTGCCCAGGCTCACAGCATACAGAGCTGTGTGGTAATAAGTGAGTATTGCATTAAGACACTACGTTTGTAGTAATTAGTTACTCAGCAATAGACAACACATTATGCCTGTGGGAAAACGTTGAGTTCTTATTCAGAGGCAGCCTCTAAACCACCATGTATCCAAGGCCTAGAAAATTCTATCCTATCAGTGAGTTCTCAGGCTAGAGGAATTCACAAAGCATGCACCAGACACTCACTCCAGTTCCCAAACTCCAAAGGCAGGCTATTTGTACAGTACAATAAACTAGAAAAGACTAAGTCACTCTGTGACCTCCCTCCCTGTGGGCGGCAAGCCACCCAGGTGCCGAGGCAAGAGACCGAGGGCACGAGCTGTTCCAGTATAATAAAATATATAAGAATAGTGATACTAGATATAGATCATAGATAGGATTATATATGAATATCATTAATCATTAGTTTGTAGCAATTACTCTTTATTCCAATATTATAATAATCCTCGCTCTACAATCATAACCTAGGAAAAACCAGGCTATACAGAAATAGGAGCTGAAGGGACATAGTGAGAAGTGACCAGAAGACAAGAGCGCGAGCCTTCTGTTATGCCCGGACAGGGCCACCAGAGGGCTCCTTGGTCTAGCGGTAATGCCATTGTCTGGGAAGACGCCCGTTGCTAAGTGGACCGTGGTCTTGCGGTAGCGTCAGCGTCAAGGAAAAGCACCCGCTACTTGGCAGACTGGGAAAGGGGGTCTCCCTTTTCCCGGTGGAGTTTAGAGAAAACTCTACTCCTCCACCTCTTGTGGAGGGCCTGACATCAGTCAGGCCCACCCGCAGTTATCCGGAGGCCTAACCATCTCCCTGTGATGCTGTGCTTCAGGGGTCACGCTCCTACTCTGCTTTCATGTTCCATCCTGTATACCTGGCCTTTTAGATAGCAGTAGCAAATTAGTGAAAGTACTAAAAGTCTCTGATATGCAGAAATAATGGTGTAAGCTGTCTCTCTCTCGTCTCTCTCTCTCTGCCTGGGCTGCCAGGCAGGGAAGGGCCCCCTGTCCAGTGGACACGTGACCCACGTGACCTTACCTATCATTGGAGATGGCTCACACTCCTTAGCTTGCCCCTTTGTCTTGTATCCAATAAATATCAGCGCAGCCTGGCATTCGGGGCTACTACCAGTCTCCACGTCTTGGTGGTAGTGGTCCCCTGGGCCCAGCTGTCTTTTTTTTTTATCTCTTTTGTCTCGTGTCTTTATTTCTACAATCTCTCATCTCCGCACATAGGGAGAAAACCCATCGACCCTGTGGGGCTGGACCCCTACACCTCCCCAAAACTGTTAGTTTCTCTCTCACATTAAACCATTTCCAGAAGACAAACAGGAAACCACTGCCAAACAATGGTGTTACCCTTACTTGCCTCATTGGGTATCCTTAACTCTGGGCCATTCTAGGAGCTAAACTAGACTATTTAAGGAAGAACAAAAGCTTCCTTCAGCCTCTGGATTACAGGGCAGCAGCTTCCATCTTTCTGGCAACAGGTCTACCTCCCAAGGCTATGGGACTCTCCTGCACACGGTGGCTGGCCCTCTCATCCAGGTCCATGTGTAAGAAGTGGTGAAATGTCACACGTAGAAGGGTGGCATGATCACTGTGTATCAGATGGAACTGACAGAGTTAGACTGGGTACACCAGCTCAAGGAGCAATAGCAAGTGAAGAACGAGCCTATTTGTGCCCCAGTGAGTACCTCTGTCCTGTTTTCTCAGTGACATCCTCTATGCTCTATTATTTTGGGCTACATATCATCTTTCACAACTGGAGTGTAGTCGGCATTGGACTTCTTCACTTCCCCGCATTTGGCAGGTGGGCTATACCTGCAGACATTTGATATTGAAAAAGGAACAAATGATCCTAAGAAGGGTTCCAGACATCAGGAAGTAGACTCCAAAGGGAACTTCCAAAGCTAACTGGCTCCAAAGGCTAACCACCAGAAGAGAAAGCTCAGGTGTAGGCCTCTGCACTGGGGACAATGGTCGCATTTGTGGTTGTTCCTCCTAGCTCTCCGGGGAATGCTTCCAAAGCTCACTAAAGCATGTCAACTATCACAGATGGAACAGGACACTAAACTGGGAAGGAAGCAGGAAAGATGTCAATGTGGAGTCGGGCTTAACCTATGCGAACCCGTGTCAAAGCTAACTCAAGATATGGCATTTCTAGAAGCCTCCCTAGTGCCCCCTGCCAGACACTACCTACACAGGCAGACTTGGTAACACAAATCCGTTCTGTATTTACATCACCCTGGTGATCCCTGGAAAATCACAAAGGATTGAAGGTGGGGCTGGGGGACTCAGGATAGACACTTGTAGGATGAGGTTACAAGGATTTCAAATCATGGCTGAGTTTTAATAGCTCATACTTCCACTAATTCCTTCATTCAAACATTTACTCAATGCTTACTTTTCTTCCAGGCACTGTGCTAGGCCCAGCGAATTAAGAATCAGAGCCAGACACAATCCTGGGTCTCAGAAAGTTCACAATTTAAAGAAAAAATTACTCAACTAGAATGCAATATAAACAGTCAACAACAGAAGGGTATGCAGAGCAGTGGGAACACTCAGGAGAAAGATGCTGAGCCTGCCAGAGAAGATGGAGTACTTGACATGGGACACGACAAGCTGAGCCCTGATGGATGGGCAGGACGTCACCAGGCTGAGGATGAGAACACATCCCAAGCAGCAGAAGCACAGGCAAAGAACTGTACAGGGCCTGGTCTGGGATCAGGGACCGACATGGTGATGGGGATGCATGGAGAAGCAGCTGTGGGGAGGTGGAAGCTCATAGTAAAGGGCCTCGAGGTCCAAGACTTTATCGTGTGGCTCTGTGAGCAGAAGACTGGCAAGATCGGAATCCCACTTTACGAGAATCTGCCTCTGGCAGCTATGATGCAGAAAGGGATGTATGCGAACCAGTTTAGAGGCAGGGAAACCACTTAGGTGGCCGCAATTCTACTGGGAAGAGAAGAGGCGGGCCTCAATTAAGAAGGTCACCATGTCACGGAAGAGTGGATTGGGGGGAAATTGATGGCACTGAAATCACAGGACTTCGTAACAAAGTGTATCATTCTTGAAATCAGTGGGAGGGATGGAGACACACACATAAGTGTATACATGTATGTATCATAGTCATAGGTAGTATATGTGTATATGTATGTGTGTGGCACACACGCATATGTATTCATATGTACACATATGTATACATGTTTGTATGTATAAATCCGCAGAGAACACTACCGAAGGGCTCATTTGATTTTCCAGGCTAGAATTCCATTCTCCAAGTTTATTTGTCACGAACTCATTCAGAAACAAAGTGTACACTGGACTCACTTGACTGGGGGCTCCTTGGACCGTATGCCCTGGCCTGGGAATTCAGCAGTACTGGTCAGCATCTCCAGCCTTCTCCCAGGACCCAGTCACTGGAGAGGAAGGAGGAAGGGAAGAAGAAAAGAGGGAGGATGCAGAAATCAGGTGTAGACACCAAGACAGGATGAGTCAGATATTTATGTGAAGCATCACTTTAAAGGCCTAGATCCAGTGACACAGGCCAGAAACCGGCACTGAGACTGCATGAAGAGGCCTCGGTGGCCTTTAAAGGAACAATCTCAGATCAGATCAGTGATAGCAAAGGGACCAGTTCCAAGAGGGTAACAGAGAAACAGGTGATACTCTACAGCTTTCTTGGCAACTAACATCTGCAGATGCCTTCAGGACCTTGCACAGACGCTGCAAGAGACCCCAGAGCAATACATCCCCAAGAATCATAGCTACCTGGATGCTCACCGTCACCACAAACACATGCTACTTCCCCATCCACTGAGATCTTCCATTAGCGCTCATCTAAAACAAACCTCTTCAGCCTGTTACCACAAAATTTCAGTTAGGCAATCCCTCAGCCAGCTTCCCACCCAGCAGAAAACCAACGGAACCCCTCTGTTTTCAGGGTCCTCTTTTCCCAGGCCACGAGTCCCTAGCATTCCTCGTGTGTGACCTTCTGCCCTGCTAAGAAAACCAGTCCTGGCTGGCTTCCAGCGTCCTGCAGCCTCACAGGGATTATAGTTGCCACTTCATGGTGACAGTCGGTCTCTAGGACACCCTGACCCATCCCACCTCTGGCACCATCCCTTTCCTCCATCTCCACGCTGACATCCCATCCTGTCCCAGCCACCTGCGGATGCCGAGGTCTTCAGTCTGTAACCATTGACAAATTCCTGCAGCCCTCACCTCATCAGGCCTCCCTTGACCCAAGTATCTGCTTCTTTAAATTCTTCAAGAACTCAATGACAGGGAAGTAGAAGCTGGCCTCAGAGCACTTAAGAAAATCTTTAATCCTTCCTAGACCACCAGGGAGGTAGCTCTTGGCCTTTGACCTTTGTCAGAAACCTTCAGCTCTGACCACGATCTGCCCAGATTCTCAGGAAGCCTGGAAGTCCCTCGAGCTTGGCTTTCCTGAAGTCGCATTCTCCTGGCCCAGGTCCTCTCCTAGGAGCCTGGTTTTCCTGAACTCAGGCCTGAAACAAGTCCTTTGGGCCTGAATCCCTGGCCTGGGCCCTGGTCACTATGGAATCTGTTCTTTCACCTAATACTTACTTTCGTGCCAGAAACCATGGCCTCTGGCCCACCACTGTGCTGCAAGAAGTCTGGGAGAGGCAAGACAGCAGCTGCAGGGTAAAAGGGGACCCATGCCAAGCAAGATAAAAAGCGCTCGTGAGAAGAATGAAAGTTACACTCCATAAATCTCACCTGTTCTCTTCACCTAGGAGGCCAAGCTTCTACATTTTCAAGTGAAGCCTTCCTGACTCCTGGAAGAATTCATCAGTGCCTCCTCAAGACCCCTGGTGCTTCAATTACAGCATTGACCACAGTGCCCCATAGCCAACTGGTTTGCAGGGCTGTGCTCCTTGCAGGGTGCCCAGCACCAGGCACAGAGCCATCCACTGCTGGCACAGTGTGTAGACTGAGTGAATTCTGGCATAAAAGCAAGTACTCTCAAAGGCAGGCACAGATGGTTCAAGGTGGCGGGGTCAGAGAAGTGGAAGGGAACGGCTCTTTTGAGGCTAAGCAGGAGCAAAGAAGAGGTTCTAAGATATAAGAAAAGGGAAGCATAAATCACCCTTTCCTGCAACAAAATCAAACTACTGCTCAGGCTCCAGGAAGGAATGTCTCTGTTGACCTAATTCTTTAAGGCTTTTCCTACCAATTTGTTTTCTACTGGTTGAGGGGGAAGTTCTTCAGCTCAGCTTTTGGAGACTTACAGAATCTTCCCAATAGAGGCTGTCCCAACAGTGGCCAACAGAACTCTCAAGAGTATTGGTTACAAAAGATCTTACACACAATACACACCCTCGGCTGGATCTTCTAACAGCAGTCATGTTGCCAAGCTCAAAGATCAAACCCAGTTTTGGACAATGGAACTTTCTATGCATGGCCACTAGCCATCTGTGACTACTGAGTACCTGGAGTATTGCTATGGTGCAGAGGAGGAAGTGAATTTTTAATTTAATTTCAATTAATTTAAATAGCCAAATTTAGACACTGGCTACTGTACTGAACAGTGCAGCTCTAGCCTCCAACTGCTTAGGGAAGGTGGAAGACTGGGCAAATGAATTGAGTGTGCCCAGAGCTACAGAGGAAGGGAGCCACCTTGGAGGGCGGCCCAGAAGATCATCTGGCCTCCTTGAAAGTTCAAGACGCCGTGGCTTTGGTTCTGGCACACGTGCTGCTATCAATGGTTATTCCTGTCTTACAGGTTTCCCTGGGCCCTGACAGTCATTTGACAAGTGGTTGGTGAGCTCCTTCCTGTGCCCCACCTTATGCACTGAAGCACTGAGGATACAAAAGTAAATCATTCAGGGTCCTAGCCCTCATGAAGCCCCCAGCCTGCATATGAAAGGGAAGGAGGAGCTTAAACAGCAGAAGGGAAGACAGACGAAGGAGGATGGGATCAGAGAATAATGAACCTTGACAGCCATGGGCGACAGACATGACTATCCCTCCAAAATGTCACAGTTTCTCCTCCATAGTGTGGAGCTGTTGCTAAGGCTCTACTTGCCAGCCTTTCATCCAGCTTTGCCACATGACTAAGTTCTCACCCATGGGACATGAGCAGGTGATACGTATTCCCACTGGGCCTGGGCTTTTAAGAAGTAGATGGGCTTTTCTCATTCTCTCTTCCTTTGGCAGCTACAGGCAGAAGACCCTGAAGCCCTAAGGGAAGACAGAAAGATGACAAGAAAGAATGAGCCTGGATTCCTGAGTCACACCATGGAGGAAAGCTCCCCACCAACCTTTTCTAGATTATGCATGAGAATAAACTTCTATTCTGTCAAGCCATTGATGTTTGGTGTTTATTTTGTTACAGCACCTTGTGTTACCTTAACTAATACACCACACAAAGTAGGACTTTGGTCTTCATGATACAAGCATATCATATAAGCAGAGACACACGACACAGGTACTTCAAAAGTGGTACTGTGCAAAAGACTGAGTGGGAATGAAAGAGTACAGACAGGAATATCAGAGGAAAGTACTGCAGGGATCTGGTTAGAGAGTGGAAAGGAAGATTGAAAGAAGAGCATGGCATCCTTTAGGACTAGGTATGAAGAGACAAAACCAACCCTGAGACTTCCAGACTGGGAGCTGGATGGATGATGACCCCGACCACCAGCTTAGACAGACGCCAATGAGGAGGAACACGCTAGGGGGTTCAGCAGCCCCAAACTGCTAATGTTCACTCACCTGGGTGAGAGCTGTGACCCTGTTCCCCATGTCTGGGAGAATGGGAGGCTCATCGCCCACTTGAAAGTCAAAGTAGACGGTCTTGTGAGAGAAGGTGGAAAACTCATTACTGAAGCAAAACTGATAAATGCCCTTGACTTCAGCCCGGTACGTGAAGCTGTCGTACTGCTTCTTGGTTTCTCTGTAGATGGTGTTCCCCTGGGGGTCCTCCACATAGCAGTCAACATCGTAGTGGCCTCCAGTGATGACCTGACAACCATAAAAAATTTGCTGTTATCAAAGGAGCAACCACCACTTACCAAATGCCAACCAGACACTGTGATCAGACTCTACAAACATTTCTGTCATTTCATCTTCTAAACTTTCTAAGGCAGGTGCTACGCCACTTCTCATTTTACTGAGGCTGAGCAAGGTTAAATAAATTGGCTGTGGTCACACTGCTTGAAAGTGAAAGGGCTAAGATTTGAATATATGCCTGCCTGACTCCAAAGTTTGCTCTGCAGGGGTTCAATGAGCCTAATCCTTTCCATTTTACAGAAGAAGAAACTGAGGTTCCAAGGTTAAGTAAATTCCCTAAGGTTACACAAGAGAAAGTGGTGAGATGAGATCTGCCCTGAGAGCTTTTGGTTCCAGTGCCCAAACATTTACCTATTGCACTATTCTGAAGCATGAATGAACAATACCCCAGGATAACTGCTCTTCATGAGATGGTGCTGATAAAGCTTCCAGAAATCAAGAGCAAGATGAGGAGGGATGCCCAAGAAACTATTCCAGTGCAACTAGATGCCACCGATTCTTTATCTTTGTTCAATACTTAACACAAGACACGCAGCAAATCACTGCTTTAGGGCACTGCCACTCATTAGCCATGTGACCCTAGACAAGTTACTTTACTCCCTGAGGATATGTCTTTATCCATGAAGTGAGGAGTCAATAAGTTATCACACCTAAAGTGTTTAGCACAGTGTCCAACATAAATTTAGCAAGGGCCCAAAAAGTGCCAGCCAATTACTGGACAATCGTCAGACTGCAAACTAACCCCCTGGGGGTGCAGTGGAGATGTGGGATCTGATTTGGGGGCCACCCTAGAGCATGCATGCTGCACCTCCTGCTTCTCCATTCCAATAACAGACAGGTGTCCCCCTCCCCCCACCAGCAAGGGTCATTCTTGGCCTGCTGCATGGGTAAAGTGGCTATTAACAATATATTATTACTGATTGAATGCAAGGAGAAGAAAAATATTGATCGAAGTATTCATGGAATTTCTGAGTGTCATTGGTGGAAGAGTCCTTGGGAATCATTTAGTTCAAACTCTCCTTGTAACATAAGAAAAATAAGACCCACATAAGGCAAAATCTCACAGGTAGGCAATGGCTATAACCAAGATCCATCAAAGGACACGGTCAATGGCCTCCATCTGCTTCCAAATTTAAATGGCCTCTTTGTCCGGACAAAAGTTACTAGTCCTGCTCAGCAAGCTTTGCATAAAGCAGTGAGCATCCTGTTGCTAAGTGTGTTTAAACCCAGGCTGGACACACTTTGACAAGGGATTTCCACCCTGGCAGTGACCAGATGACATCTGAGGTCCCTGCAACCACAGAATTATTCTTTTTGTCATTGCACCTAGGTTGCCCATGTTAACCCAGTCACAATTTGCATGTTGTCCACAAAGACCTGAAAGTGGACAAATCAGTGACTGAGACTACCACATAGAAGTTGTCTCCAAGCGCAAGCTTCCTTCAGTGCCTCTAACCACAGAGGAACTGGTCAGATAGCTTGCCCCCATTCCTGCTGCCCGTGGCCCCTCATTTCTGAAGTGCCTGTCAGCATGCGTCCACAAGCAGATAGCTGTCTGAGTACGATGCCCTCTTGGCCCCCAACCCTAGACCTGTTCACTAAATATCGGGGGCAGACTACTCACTCAAGACCTGCTCCTGTCACCTGTGGGCCACGGGATCTCTCAAAGGAGACAGGAATACAGGAACTGAGCTTTTTAAAGCCATATGGCAAGAGCCAAGTTTTGCAGCCACACCCCTCCTTGTAAACACCGCCAGGCCTCAATGGCTGCACTGATCCCTCCTTTCCAAAGTGCCCATTCTCACTTCTGCTGCCCTCACCTCACTCCAACTTTAAACGCTGGAGAGGGGAGGAATAAACTAAAACTATGAACCCACTTCCTCTCGCTGCCATTTTTCAGTACTCGAAGGCACAAGGCGGTCCAAGAGACTGGGGTTAGAGAGCCTGTGTCCAGCTGATCAGAACTGGCGTTCGTTAGTGTCTCGGGGATCTGCGGAGATCTCTCTGGCCAGCTCCCCAGGCTGCGGGATCCGCCATGGCGTCCCCATCCCGAGCTCGCACCTGCGGCGCTGACTACCTCCTCGCTGGCCAGGCTCGTCTTGGGTGGGCCCTGATGATCCAAACCTTTCTCCTCACGGGGAGTCAGTCAACTGGTCTCCGGGGACTCCCACCCCATGCAGCCTCCCTGTAGCCTCTGTGGCTAATTCGAGCGCCTCCAATCAGGGGCGAGCCAGTGTCCAGGTGAGACCTGGGAGTGGAGGGAGAAGGGAGCGCTGCCGGGCGCCCGGCCTCACCTGGTAATCCAGGGAAAACTTCACGCCCTGCTCCACCTCCTCGTGGAAGCACTGCTTGGCGTTGTCCGGCAGCTCGAAGGTGAGCTCGGCCCCGCGGGGCTGCTCGGCCTGGAGCAGGAGCAGCAGCAGAAGCAGCACGGAGGCGGAGCGCGGGACAGTGCTGCCCATGATGCTCTCGGTCCCGTCTCGAGGGCCGCGGCTCGGGCGCTGCGCCCCCGCGGGCTGAGGCGGCGGCTACCGGGTCCTGGGAGGATGTAAGGGGATAGACGTGGCGCGAGCCGAGCTCTGCGCTTCCGGGAGGGCCGGCGGCACAGTGCGCAGCCGCGCTCTCAGAGTGGGCCCGGGCCCCTTCCGCCCGCTGCGCGTGCGCGCTGGCCGCGCTGGGCCAGGGGACACGCCCCCCTCCACGCCTCTCCCGGCTCGGAGGGTGGGTCTCCGCGGAGGGGAGGTGGGCCTCCACCTAGCGCGCCCCTACCCAGAAGAGGTAGAAGCCCTCCCCGCTGTTCTGCGCGCTCCCGGACCCGCAGGGCTGATCATCCCCCCAGGTCGACCCAGGTCCACCCTCCAGCTGCTGCAGCACGAAGCACGTGGGATTTTACTCCCTCTGTAAGGCTCTGCTTTTGACAGGCTCTGTAACTTCGGTCTCACACTTCCCTCGAGAACCAGTCTCCTTGTCTTGAAATGGGTGTGCCCAAACCTAACATCCACAGTAGTTAGGGAGCTAGGTGAAAGATAAGGGAACGCTGGGAACCCGATTAACACTCCTTTCTTCATTCCCATACCCTTCCCAAGGTGAAAGAGTGTGCGAAGGGGGTGGGGGCTGGAGAGAGTAAGTAAAGACCCATCATTACACCTGCTTTGGGAAAAACACGAGCGTGCTCACACACAAACGATCTCATGAAAATCCAAGTAAAGTCTCGCAGCGACTTCAGGTATATTTTGGTTGTCAGGCTCGTTGAAAATTCTTTTTGCACTAAACTGTCATTTTTGCACTTTGACTTCTTAAAAGCTCTGAAAGCAGATAAATTGGTTTACCGTCTTACCCATGACCACTGACTTAAGATTCTTTTGTATAATCGTAACTATGGGTATAGTTTTATATTCACTGTGATCCAGTAAACAAAGAGAAAAGACATAGATTGTGATGTCGATACTCAATAAATAACTTATTCAGAGAGCATTACTAGACGTGGTATATCTTGACTTCAGGAAAGAATGTTACTGCCCGTATAGATTTCCACTGGGCACATTCACTATGGATGAACACGCTAATGTGTGAAAGCAATCTGTAGGCTTGGAAATAACATGCATTCATAACATAGTTAATAATACTGACTGGCTCAGTGACAGGCATGGAAGAGGTGTTTAGTAGTGTCGCTTAAGCTTCCTTCCCTGGCACTATCCTATTTCAGGATTTTTTTTTTAGGAACTGATAGAAAACATGGAAGTAATAATCATCTGATCTAGAAGAACTAAGTGGAGAAACAAATGACAGATATAAGACCACGATTGGCCAGGCGTGGTGGCTCACGCCTGTAATCCCAGCACTTTGGGAGGCTGAGGTGGGTGGATCATGAGGTCAAGAGATCGAGATCATCCTGGCCAATATGGTGAAACCCCTTCTCTACTAAAAATACAAAAATTAGCTGGGCATGGTGGTGTGCGCCTGTAGTCCCAGCTACTCAGGAGGCTGAGGCAGGGGTATTGCTTGAACCCTGGAGGTGGAGGTTGCAACCTGGCAACAGAGCAAGACTCCGTCTCAAAAAAAAAAAAAAAAAAAAAAAACCACGATTGTCTTGGCACAGGTGGAGTGCTCTGCTAAGACTAACAAAAAGAAATTTTGGGCTGGGCACCATAGCTTATGCCTGTATCCCAGTATTTGGGGAGGCTGAGGCGGGAGGATTGCTTGAAGCCAGGAGTTCGAGTCTAGCCTGGGCAACATAGTGAAACCTCATTTCTACAAAAACAAACAAACAAAAATTAACCAGGCTTGATGGTGTGAGTCTGTAGTCCCAGCTACTTGGGATGCTGAGGTGGGAGGATTGCTTGGCACCAGGTGTCTGAGGCTACAGTGAACTGTGATTGCACTACTGCACTCCAGCATGGACGATAAAGGGAGACCCTATCTCTAAAAATCAAAATAAATTCCTCCGGATTAAATGTTAAGTCTTACATTTAAGTTCCAAGAAAACACCTGCATAAGTTCAGAGGGGGAGCTGACATTGAAGTAGCTCAAGTCAGAGCATGCAGGCTGTTGGCTGGGACACCTCAGTTCTCCTCCAAGCATCCTCTTACATCTAATAGGCTAGATTACTTCCTTATACGGCAGGCTCAGGGCAGCATCCCAAGAGGAACTAGACAGAAGGAGCAAGGCCCCTGAGACCTAAGCTTCAGACCTTTTCCAGTATGACTTTCTCCACATTCTGTTGACCAAAGCAAGTTCAAAGGCCAGCCCAGATTCATGGAGGTGGAAAAATGGAAACTACCTCTGGATTTGAGGAGTTGCAAAGTCACATTGCAAAGGAGGATCATACTGGGACGGAAGGAATTATGGCTGTTAAGCCATCTTCTATAGTATCCAGACTCACTCAGCTTGTCAGTGGCTAAGCCAGAAAGTGAACCCAGATCTGCTTAATTCTGAAGACTACCAGCTTCCCACTAAACACACTGCCTCTACCCATACCTCAGGGAACACTTGTCCTACATGTTCCATAGGGCAAACCTTGGACCAAAGCATGAATCTGACACCGAGGCACATTTCAGCTCACACAATAAATGATTTTCTGGAACTAGAGATTTCCAAAAATAGAATGGACAAGGATAGTACATTTTTCATACCCGAAAATATTTGAACAGATGCAGGTGAACAACCAACCACTTAGCAACAACAGAGATGATTCATGAGCCTGAGTGACAGATTATAGTGGTGTATGACCTCTACGGTTGCTTCCAACCTTGATATTGCATGATATATGGCGAATATTGCGTGATATATGGTACTAAAGGTAGGATAACTTGAAAGAAAAACCAAAAATGTTTTCTATCCACTTTAGTCCTGGGGTGACTTCTGTGAAGGCCTTTTAAAACAATAAATAAAAGAAACACACACAAAAAAATAGTAAATAATAAATATTAAAACAGTAAATAAAAATGAGGATCTTAACAGATGCAGGAAAAAAAAGTGACAAATTCAACATACATTCGTGATAAAAACTCTTAGCAAGACAGAAATAATAGACAACTTCCTTAATGTCATAAAATGTAACAAATTTAGAGCAGACATCATGATTAATGATAAACATGTCTTTTCCTTCAAATTTGGGAATAAGACATAAATGCCTGCTATCACAACTGCTATTTAACATTGTCCCAGAAATTCTAGCAGGAAAGGTTAGGAAAGAAAAAGAAATAAAAGGACAAGAATTGGATATATAAACACCCGAATAGTGCTTATGTCTAAGGGGAAGGAGAATGCAGAAGTCCAGAAGTGGCACCCAAGAGAGACTCATGAATGTTCACATTCTGACTTTCACTAACTGAACATTTATGTTTTACTTCTCTAAGTATGTACGGATGCTCCTCGGCTTACAATGCGGTTATGTCTGAATAAACCTATCATGAATTGAAAATGTCGTAAGTTACATGTGTTATGATGAGATGGGCAGTATAAGGTGGACCCGTCTGTGCCCTAAAGCAGAACTTTATCATTGCTTCATGCAACAGGAGCACTCCCTAGCATGGTATTAGTATGTTGAAACAAAATCAAAGTTTGTCCATGCCTCATGCAGGTAATTGATGGTGAAGGAAAAAAGCAACACAATCACTGTGTGGATTGACTAAAGCAAATAGAAACTTTGCAAACCGCTTAATGTTGCCATGGAGCTATAACCAATACCAGCTTTTCCCTGAACAAACCAGAGACAGGTGACACACATTGCCCTCCTGAGACTCACAAACTTCCCCAGAACAACTGTTTTTGTGGCTGTCAAGCATTTAACTATCCTTCCAATGGGGAAATCCCAAACTAGGTGAGAAACCAGCCTCCCTCTCATCACAGAGCCAAAGAGGGGCAGATAATCCCTCTCCCTCTGCTCCCGGGTCCCAAGGTATGTGGGCATGGGACCCAGGCTCTGCCAACTGGATGCCCTTGTATCTGAATCGGGGGGTGGTGTCTAGAGATGTAGAAGCAAAAGAGTATAATGGTGGTTACCAGGGGCTAGGGGGTGGGGGCCTTGGGGAAATGGCCAATGATTACAAAATTTCAGTTAGATAAGAGGAATAAATTCAAGAGATCTATTGTACAACATGACATCTATGGTTAATAACGTAGTCTATACTTGAAAATCACTGAGAGTACCTTTTAAATGTTCTTGCCACAAAAAATGATACATGCAGTAATATATATGTTAATTACCTCAATGTAGCCTTTCTACAATGTATGCATATTTTAAAACATTATGTTGTATACTTCAAATATACATAATTTTTATGTGAATTAAACAAACAAATTTAAATTTGAAAAAGAAAAAGAACGCTTCAATCTTTAAGCTTTGGACAGGAAAATATTGTGACTCAATGACTACAGAATGATCTTTAAAAATTGAAAAGCTTTTTGCAATTCACACATTATGTTGGATTCATGGAAGTGACTCATATTCTCCCTTGAGTGTGAGGTAAAGTAACATTAATATCTTAAATATAGGAAGAGAATAATCCATGTGCCCGCTCACCATGCATGAGTTACATTTTCCTTGTGCTAAAAATTCAAACTTCTTCTTACCCCATCGGGTCTTTGTTTCTATATAAATAAATATAATTTCTTCTGCTCTTAAAAAGAGAAAAAGAAAAAAACATCATATAACTTATTATCTTAACTATAACATGGTGGGATGGAAAGAAAATGAAATTCAAGACCCAAAACCCTGGCATTAATGTTTTGACATTCTGTCCTTGTCTGGGAGTCCACGTCTGAAACTTTAAAATAGAGGCTGAGGTTGGGGATTGGGTGAGTTGATACCAAAGGTTTTCTTCTTCCAATTATTAAGACTTTTAATAATTTCAAACAGTGAGCTTGGGCTTCTTTTCTTCAATTTAAAAGAAAAACATAAAGAAAATAAGAAAAATTAAGAGAGGAAGGGAATAAGGGAGGGAGAAAGAATGGAAGGGAGGAAGGGAAGGCAAGGAAAGGAAGAGTAGCCTCATACGGTTTATGTATTAGTGAGGATAAGACATTCTGCAGTAAAAATCAACCCCCAGATTAAAGAGAGAGCTATTTTCCTTTCTCTTTCTTTCTCTTTCTTTTCCTTATTAAACCTCCACTCCTAAACTCCTAAAAAAACAAAAAAAATCAACCCCCTAATATCAGGACTCAGCAAAAGTTTATTTCTTATCCATTCTATGTTTTTCACAGGTTCAAAGGCAGAGATCTCTTCCATGTAGTCATTCAGGGAAGCTGACTGACAGAGATCCCCATAATCTTGAAATTGTTTCACCTGAAACACACTTCTCCTCCGCCACAGCAACAGGGGAAGAGAATGTGAGAAGATCTCATACCAGCAATTAAATGCATCAGCTTAGAAGAGACACACACATTGCTTCCACTCATAGCCTATCATCTTGAATTGATCTCATGGCCCTGCTAAATCCCAAGGTGAATGAGATTTGTCTTCCATGTGTCCAGAAGGAGAGGAAAACTGAATGGTGGTGAATACTGGTTCTGTTTGCCACATCACAGTAAAACGAGTAATAATAAAGACATAAAAAAGACTTGCAGTTTCTGGTACAGACAAGTTAGATTATTTGAACATAAATTTCCCCTGAAAACAAGTAAAAATACAACTTTAAAAATGTTTTCTGGGAGGCATCAAAAAGCTGGCAAGAGAGTAAAAAATTACCCTGCCAAAATGGAAGGGAAAACAATAATTTAGAAAGAGAAGCATTCGCAAAAGTTACTTTTCCCATGAGGGCATTGGCCAATCCTGAACATTTTTGAATTTTCATTTTTTTACAGTCTCACAGGGAGAGTGGACAAAAACCAGAGCCTTAAGGAAGTTGAGGGCTCATCATTTCACTTTCCTGCTCAGAAACTGTTACCATCACTTGCTACATTAAATTCAAACTCCTGTGTTCACAGAAGCAGCACATCCCCTCTCATCCTGACCATTTCAACTCATCCCAACCATCATCTCTATTCTACAAGGTCCAGTCTCCATTTGGGCCCCACATGCTATGGCAACCATGGTCATCTCCAACTCCATGGCTGTGCTTGTGTTATTTATATGTCCAGAAGGATCTGCAAGATCCATTTGGGAACCCCATCCCACTCACACTCTCTACAAAATCTCTCTCTCCTACATCCTATGATGCCCTCCCCTCTACCTTTATATAATCATTCTTTGATTTTTCCTACTGTTTCAGGGGAATTCCTTATGGTACTTTGGTAAAAACTGAGGCTTAACATACAATACCTTGCATATATTTAAAGTGTACAATTAGGTAGTTTTCACATACACCTGTGCAGCCATCATCTCAAGTATGAAATAAACAAATCTATTTCCCGCAAAAGCTTTCTCGTTCTTTTGTAATTCCTTCTTCTGTCGCTCTGCATCCTTGTCCTCCGTTCCTGAAACTATTGATCAGCTGTCACTATACAATAGTTAGCATGTTCTAGAATTCTGCATAAATGGAATCATAAAATAGCACTTTTTTAGTATGACTCTAATCTTTGCATAGTTATTTTAAGATTCATCCATGTTGTAGCAGATGCCAAAATTCATTCCTTTTTATTGCTGAGTAAAATTCCATTGTTCATATATGTATGAGTTTACTTCTGGTCTCTCTAATCTATTCATTGATCTGTTTGTCTATCTTTATGTCAATACCATACTGTCTTGATTACTGTAGCTTTATAATAAATCTTGAAATCATGTAGAGCTAGTCCTCCATTCTTTTTTAAACCTGTAGTGGCTATTGTAGGTCCTTTACATTTCCAAGTGAATTTTATAATCAATTTTTTAATTTCTAGAAAAATACCTGCATAAATAAAACAAACATATATATGTACAACCGGTTTTTCATAAAGGCACAAAAGACAACTCATTCAACAAACAGTGCCAGGAAAATTAGATATATATATATGCAAAAAAGATGAACTTGGACCCATATCTCACACCACATACAAAAATCAATCCAAATGGATCATAGACCTAAATGTAAAACCAAAAGATATAAAGCTTCTAGAAGAAAAATTGACAAAATATTTATGACCTTGAATTAGGCAAATATTTCTTAGATAAGACACCAAAAACACAATCTGTGTAAAAGAACAAATTGATAAATTAGATTTTTAAAAATTCAAAATTTTTGCCTTTTAAAAGATTATATTAAGAGAATAAAAGGACAAACCACAAACTGGAACAAAATCTTTGCAAAGCATACACTGTTAAAGGATGATCCAAAAGATATAATGAACTCCCAAAACTCAACAGTAGGAAAACAAATAGCATAATTGTTTAAATGAGCAAAAGATTTGAACAGACACTTCCTCAAAGATATATGGATATCAAGAAGCACATGAAAAGATGCTCAACATTATTAGTCATTAAATCAAAATTAAAATCATAATGAGATACTACTACACACCTAGAAGAATAGTTCAAATTAAAATGACTATAGCAAGTGCTGGTAAAGATATGAAGGAACTGGAACTCTCATACACTGCTAGTAGGAATGTAAAATGATACAATCATTTTGGAAAACAATTTTGTAGTTTCTTTAAAATTAAATATATATCTACCATTTGATTCAACCATCCCACTCCTAAGTATTTACAAAATAAAAAAAAAGAAAGCATATATCTGTTCAAAAACTTGTATATGAATTGTAGCAGCTTTATTTGTAAAATCTCCAAACTGGAAACAACCCGACTGATCATCAGAAAGTGAGTGGATAAACAAATTGTATTACAATGTAATACTGCTCAGCAATAAAAAGGAATGAACTAGGGATACATGAAACCACATGGGTGAATCTCTAAATGATTATGGTAAGTGAAAGGGCCAGATGCAACAGAGTACATGCTATAGAATTTCACTTATATAAGACTCTAGAAAATGCAAGTTAATATGAAGTGACAAGAAGCAAATCAGTAGATGCTGGGGGTAAGATTCAAAGGGGATGTGCAGACTTTTGGTGGCAATGAAAATGTTCATTATCAGTGAGAACACATGGACGCAGAGAGGGGAACAACACACACCAGGTCCTGTTGGGGGGTAGGGGATGAGGGGGGTGTATTTAGAGGACGGGTCAATAGGTGCAGCAAACCACCCTGGCACATGTATACCTATGTAACAAACCTGCATGTTCCGCACATGTATCCCAAAACTTAAAGTAAAATAAATTCAAAAGAAAAAGAAAAATATGAAAATGTTCATTATCTTAATTGTGATGATGGTTCACAGTGTATACACATGTCAAAAGGATCAAATTGTACATTATATGCACATTATTGTATGTCAATTATACCTCAACAATGCTGCTCAAAATAATAAGTAAATAATTTTATTCCAAAACACATATTAATTTAGAAACAATGGACAATTTCTTAGAATAATGTATCCCTCCAAATCTGACTCAAGAAGAAATATAACACTCGAATAGCTAGGAGTGGTAGATGCTGTTTGGGTGCCCTGTACAGATTCCCTTTACCAGATAGCTCACTCATCCCCAGCTGCTCTGTTAACTGCTAAGTTTTTACAGCTTCCCCCTTCTCCCAAGAATTACCCTAAATCTGGGTCAGAAAAAAATAGCATCTTCTCCTCAGCCCACAGTCTATGACTGACTAAAGCAAGAATAAAAATGGGAGCCCCCTTGCACTAAAGAAGGACACTTCTGCAGCGAGATGCATTCTCTCTACACTCCTCCTCTGGGAATCCAGCCAAAGCTAGACCTTACCTGAGATCGCCTCTTTCTGGGCCTTTCCCTCTTCTCAATCCTGCTTCCCTACCTTCCTTAGAGGTTTTTCCTGAAGATCACTCCCTCAGTACAACACAGGAGTCCAAATCACTGTCCCAGGTGTTGGTTTAGTAAACCCAACTTAAGAACCCCTATAACCATTAAGTAAATACAATTAGTATTTAAAATCGGAAGCTCAGGTTCTTGATAAAAGAGAGGGCTCCGGACACAGATTGCCAGACTGGGGAGTTCCAATCCCAAACTACCGCTTCCCAGCTGTGTGACCTTGGGTGGGTCACCTAATCTCTCTAAGCCTGGGTTTCCTCATTTGTGAATGAAGACAATAATCATACCTACACACTATGAACATGTATGTATGAATGTGTATGGATGAATGCACACACACACACACACACACACACACTCCCCCACCTGGTCCAGATGGTTTTACCAGCAAGATCTACTTACAAGAAAAACCTGTGCGTTCACAATCAAGAAATATTTCATTCCAAACTTAAACTTTTTGAGAGAATATAAAATGAAGGATCACCCCCCAGTTCATTTTATGAGGCTGGTACAAACCTGATATCAAGCCAGACAACGAATATGAAATGGCAAAACTCTAGGCTAATCTCATGTATAAACACAAATCCAAAAAATCATAATCAAAAGATTAGTTTTGCTTTATTCATTTTGGTTTTGTGTGTATGCTATAAGGACCCAATTTCATTTTTGTTTCATATGGAAAACAAATTGTCTCATCACCATTTATTGACCTGCAGTGCCACCTCTATCATATCTAAATTTTCCACCTATTCAAGGTCGTGTTCTAGGCCCTTTGTTCTGTTTTTGTGGGTCAGTTTATCTATTCCTGCGTCTTATCACAGTATTTTAATTACTATAACTTTTTAAATCTTGTCATCTGGTACCATCATCTTCCAAATATTGTTACTATTCTTCAAAATTGTCTTAGCTATTTTCAGTTCTTTGCTCTTCTGTATGAATTATAGAATCATTTGTTATTTTTAATGAAAAATCTCATGGATATTTTCATTGTAATCACATTAGGGGAAACCAAGTTATGCTATCCCAGCAATATCTGATGGCCTGGGAAAAAGTATCATATTCACAATAATGCTTGCTACCTAGTAATAGGATGAAAAAGAAATGTATATGATCTCTATGAAGAAAACTAAACACTTTACTGAGGGATTGAATAACGAAGATGAACTTTTTAGAGTAACAATTTCTGTTTCTGGATTGGAAGATTGGATCTTTTAAAAATGTTAATTAGTACTAAATAACCAAATGATATCATAGAATCCCAATCATAATCCCAGTACAATTTTAATACTTAATAAAATGATTTTAAGAAATAATTTGTCCTGTGAAGAGAAATGAGAGTGGACCTGACCCACAATTTGTGAAAGCAAATTGAAACTCTACAATAATTTAAATGATGTGCTGTGATGCTGGTACAGAAAGAAAAATACATCAATGGAATGTCACAGCATGAAACAGAATGGGATGGGTGAGTTCAATAATTTTAAAATAAAGAATTTAGCATATGATATCATATTATGAAGATGGCATTTCAAATCAGTGAGTGATATAAGGATGCTTTTGGCTTTAAGTAAACTGAAAACCAACTACAGCTATATTAAAGGATACAAGAATATATTATCTCACATAACAGGAAGCTCAGAGGTGGTGTGGGCTCCAGGCATTACATCATCAGGATCCCTTTCTCTGCTCTCCTCTTGGCTCTGCTTTCCTTTTCTTTATCCTTAGACTATTCTCCTATTGTTACAAGAAGACTGTCAAACCAAACTGCCGAACAAACAAGCAAATAAACAAATAACATGTCTGTTTGGTCATGTCCAGTAAAAGCATGTCCTTCAGTCATGGGATGAATGTCCTTTTGTTCCCTCAATTGGCCTGACTTAGATCCTGTACCCATCTCTGGATCCAAAGCATTGATAAGGGGAAAGCCATGTGCTGACCGGCTTATACTGGAGCCCTTAACCAATCACTGGTAAGGAGAATGGAATTGCCATGACTAATTTAGAACAGTCATGACTTCTCTTTGAGCTGAGGATGGGATCGGCTTCCCTTAAGTCAAAAACGCTGCAAAGATAGCGGGTGGCTACATGAACAAAGTCAGGATCTGATAGGAAGCAGAAGGAGGAATCAAACTGGGGAGGCAACCAATAGCGCCTACTGCAGCAAAAACAGGAATAAACGCTATTAAATTGTTATAGAGTAAGAAAAATTAACTTAGACCCTTAACTTTCAGGCATCCTTTGTGTCTAAGACCAGGAGGGTCTGTGATGCTGCCAGAGGAGACAGATGGCTCTAGAAGGGAGATCCAGGTGGTCTTATTTCATCAGGCTGATATTTGGATAGGTTCACATTGTCAGGACTTTGACCTCTCCTATCTTTTAATTACCTCTTTCCCTTCTCTTCCACTTTCCTCCAATCCTCAGGCATAAGGATTATCTTTTCCTTCATTGAGGACCACTAGATTTTTGTACTATGATTTCAAAAGGCACCCTTCCACAATCTCTGCTAGAATGGACCACAGAATCGCTTTTAGTTTAGAAGTCTGGGTGAGAATTGTCAGACTCTTTTCCCTGTGTTGCAGTAATCAGATGTTGTTATAGCTATAAAACACTGGCCTCTTTTGATTTCTTGAGGTCCATTCCCTATTTTCAGCATTCATTGCCAGGCAAATTGTGTGATGCAGATCCTGTCCTTCCCACTATATGCATGGCATTTTGTAACTCAGACTAGAAGACACGGAGTGCTATGAATTTCTCTGTATATTACCTTTGGATGTAGAAACACCCAACCTTTTTTTATTTTCCTTAGTAAAAGTAAAATTGATCCTAGGTTCATCTCCTTCTAACAAAGATGACAAGAAAGTCATTTCAGTCATCGTGGACCTCTCCCCGCTCTGTTCTGTGGAAGTCTTCAACAGTTCATAGCATTCAATTTCAGGGAGCCTGTTGATCTTCATGCTCATTAATAACCATGCTGATGTGTTCATTATCAAGCAGCAGGGTTTCTTTAAGGCAGGTGACTCAGATGCCTTCCTGCCATGCTTAACACAGCCCTGCCTATGAAGATGCACCATATGCCACTCCTCTCTAAGATTTTCCTCTGAAAAGGAGCAAATTCTACTTAAAAAACCCCAAACTTCTAAGCCTTTAGACAGACAACTCCAAGTTTGTTTTGTTTGATCATCAATACTTTTGTTTGCAATATTCAGATAAATTTCTAGCAATTGTAATTATAGAAATGGTATAATATGTAGAGCTTATGTGACAGAACTTTTCACTTTACAAATGAGTTTAGAGATCAATATTTATAAAAATAACTGGAGATCTCAAGGAGATACTTGAGAAACAATGAGTGACAAGGTCAAAGTGGCTGACCTTGGAGGAGGGAGTGCATTCAATCTTGGGCATAATCTGAATTAGACTGTTCAGTGCCTCATAATCTCTCCTCAAAGGATCTAGAAACAATATGGGCCTCTTGCCTAAAGTTAGAAGTGGGGGAACAAACATCCTAAAACTAGTCCCTTTTTTTACTTAACTTAGTTTATTTCAGTAGTCTAGGAGCTAACCTAAGGGTAATCTCCAGAGTACCTGTTCTGGATTGGAACAGTCCAGAGAATCAGCGAGTCTGAATAAAATTTGAAGTACAGAGTACAAGAATTTAAGAGACCACAGAGACCGTTGAGCTAATTCACTTTATACTTGCTGTCCTGCCCTTGAATAAGAGCTCATGGAAATCAGCTTACATTAACACTTATGAACGTTAGAAATAGGGCCCAAGGAGGGATATCCACTGACAATAAGTCCCTGCCACTAGCAGATGGCAGGTGCAGCCCTTGGGGGTTGAGCAGCAGGGGCCAAGTAAAGAAACTCATCCCTCAGAGTGGCAATGCACCTTCTCATTCATTGGGCTGTACTCTTTTTTTAACCAGGAAAGATACCACAATACTTGTGTGATTAAAATCTAATTTTGTAAGTTATGTGTTCCTAAAATATTGGGTGTTTGGTTGATGTTACTAGGCAGTCATGTCAATTCATCTTAAGGAAAAGGTAATACTTATAATTGAGATTTCACTGAGAAAAAGTGGAAAATACTATTGAAGGATTGCAATATATCATTTATTGACATATTAGAAACATCTAAAAGGTGTCATTACATGGATTTTGATACATCTTTGAGCACATCATCAGCTTGAGACTAGGAAGGAACACTGTAGAGAATCAGTTCAAGCAGCACATGATACATCTGAGGCACCAACACACAAAAAGAAGGAAGGTCAGACACAACCTACATTTGCAAGGTACCATTTACTTGATGAAGTTCTAAGAGAGTTGACAATGGGCTTTTTAAAAAGAAAAAAAAAAGCTTTGGAATGTCTAGAAATTAAACCAAAGGTCCAGACTTTAAACTTTAGTCTCACATTCTGTAATATATTTTGATAAACAGTCCAGAAACGCTTAAGCAGTTGAATTACTGAAACTACAGTTTGCAGCTAACTTATAAGTGACTCCAGGATTTCAAAAAGACAAGTTAACCTCTGATCTAGAAAGCATGTTTGAATCTAAAACATACTTTTAAAAAGCATTCTTGTTAGGTTCATTGACATGGACAAAATTGCGTATTTATGCATAATCTATGAGAAAGTATTTTGGTTGTTGTACTGGTATAGAACAGTCTAATTCGGCAAACTCATCGTCAAGTAGTGATGAGATAAGATACTATCCTGATGACTGTCTCTTGAAAGGCTGATGCAAAGGTCATGACTGACTGATGCAGGCAATGAGTGGCATGAGAGTACCTGATATTACACATTTGTGCAATGGACTGGCTATCCTGAATGAGCAACTCATCATGTTTGGTGTGTCACCTAAGCTAATTACTATAAATAGACCACATTCACTACTTAGGAAATATTGGGTTTCCAAATCTTAGCTAAAGGTTTAGAAAAAAAATGCTCCTATGCAGTGTCTTGCTATACTCACAACTGGATACTACCAGCAGAGATCAGTTTTAACTGACACTAACAACAGCTGGAAAAGTATGTAAAATATATTCTCTCTCTCTCTTTGTGTGTGTGCGTGTGTGTACTTGCATTTAATGAGCTGCTGAGAATGACGGTTGTCTGTATGATTCTCTCTTTAATGCATTAGAAAGTTGTTTCTTTGCCTGGGATCACTTCTACTCGGTAAGAACTATTAATGATTAAATGGTTCTGAAAAGAACAGGGTTGTCCGCACTAAACCAAGTTCATGAGCTATAGATTTTTGCTAGCTTATGCTTTCCTTATTTTCTTCCCTTCCTACAAAGTATGAGACCATTAGCACTCATGTTGGAGTGTGTTTGCCAAGAATACTGAAGGCCCAACACTAGTATTGATTAGTCATCTTACTAAAGCACAGTTTGAATTGTCTTAAGTTAACAGGAGGGCCTAGCTGGCCAGTCAGCACTCACATTTCCATACAGCTTTGTCGTTCTTGACATATACAATAGGTCTAGCAGTAGAGATCAACCAAGGTGATGCACCCAGGGGACATCTGGCCATGTCTAGAGACATTTTTGGTTGTCACAACTGGGGAGAGGGTGTTACTGCCATCTAGTGAGTGGAGGCCAGAGATGCTGCTAAACATCCTGCAACACACAAGACAGACAGCCCTCCAAACAACTCCGAGTTTTTTTGTTTAACCATCATTAGCACTTTTGTTTGGAATATTCAGATAAATTTCTAGCAAAGGTAGTTATAGAAAAATTGTATAATATGTAGAGTTTATATGGCAGAATTTTTTACTTTACACATGAGTTTAGAGATCGGTACTTATAAAAATAACTGGGGATCTCATGGAGATACTTGAACTTTTCCAGAGAAACTTTATTCCGTTTTGTGTAGCATATGTATTATTTGAGATACTGCTTCAGCAGTCTCAAGAAATACATTAAAATTAGCTACTTCTTATCTAGTGACTTATACCTATGCCAGGCACATTGGCAGGCACTTTCATACATTGTGTCATTTAATTCTCACCACAATCTTGTAAGGTGCAGCACTACTAATCCTATTTTACAGATGAGAGAACAGAGACTAAGAGAAGTTAAGCTGCCTACTCAAGGTCACGCAGCTGGTAAATGATAAGACTGGTATGCAAACCCAAATATGTCAGACTCAAAGCCCTCTTTCCTCTACATGATGCTGTCCTCAGGAACTATTGAACTTTTTAACCATAGAGCAAATAGATCTCAGCAGCACGAGAGGAAACATAAATGGAAATAACCAAAAATATATTCATCTAAGATGTGGCTACATTATACCAAATGTGCTAAGTCTCTGCTTTCCTTCTTGGATTTGCTCAAAGCAGCCTAAAAGGGTTGTGCAGGTTATTTCTACAAATCTCTTCTCACCTAGATAGTTCAGGAAGAGAAGAAACCAGATTTTTCTTCAATTATCTAGATAACTGAAGGGGAATTAACAGTTTGCATCCCCTAAAATGTTTAGGCTGCAAAATGAATGGTCCTCACTGCTTCTCACCTGAGAACCACCCACTTAACCATTTAATCTATGCACATCCCATCCTCAGTTGTCATTCTGGTTTGGGTAGATCTCATCGACTTTTAAGAATAATCTGGAAATGCTTCTGATATTTCTAATCTATAATTGTATCACATTCAACTCCAAGTTAGTTAACCTTGACTGTTTTTCACAAGATTTCAACACAAGAGCCTGTGTCAGGGGAGGGGTCTGGGGAAAGTTTCATTTCTGGAGCAAGATTTATCTCTAAGGCATCAGCTACTATGACATATCATAATTCAGGGGCCACATAGATGGGATATTTGGGTACTCAGAGCACATACAAATTAGTATGTGAACAAAATATATTACTGGATTACTGAATGAGTTCAACCACACCATGATTTACAGTGCCCTGACAGAGTCAGAGCCAGGACCGACAGAGTCAGAGCCAGGACCCACAGGCCAGAACCTCTTCCATGGGGGAATTCTGTTTCTACTCCATCAGATAGAACCCAGACACCCAGATCTAGTCACTGAGGGGTTGGTTTGGGGCTTTTGTACATTCTAACAAATGTTAAAGCCTCATTTTCTATGTAGGCACTTTATAGATTTATTACAAATGACATACTCCAAATACTACCTCCTGATTTAAATTCTTGTTTTCTGTTTGTCTGATAGAAAACTACTGATGTCCTCAGCTTACATCATTGTACTTGCTGTGTTACCTTCGAATTCCAAAGGCTTTCTTCCTTTGCAGAATTTTTAAAAATTTATCTTCAAAACCCAATTATCCTGAGCTCTTTTCAAGTAGGCCTATAAAAACCCAGGGATTATTCTCAGAAGTGAAGCAGCATCCTGCTTTTATATCTTCTGAAGTGGCCACAGTTCAACATTAAGGAATGATCAGGAAGCAGTCTCATCCATAGTCCCTTCCATAAACTATATTGACTATTTTAAGCCTTTCTAAAGCTTCTAGGTCATGATTTCTTCAAAATCAGACAGCTGTTTCATTTGTTCAATTTGCATAGAATGCCTTCTGAGGAGCTTCTTTTTACTTCTTAAGTCAACTCTCTTTGGTGAACTTGGAGCAACAGGAACCATAGATTTTAAGCCACTAGCAAGAGGGCAAGGTTTGCTGCTAGATCTAATATCAGGAATAGGCGGGTTCAGATTCACATTTAAAGGCGGCAGGAAGCCAGGCCTAGTGTGAGAAATGCGATCAAGGAGCAGAGTTCCAGAACCTCGTCGTTCCAGAAGATGTGGCGGCCTGCGGCGTGCTGAGCTGGGGGATGTGCTAGGTACAGTGTCCAGGGACTCCCGAGAGCCATGGAAAAGAGACAAGTGAGAGCTGTTGAGCTTCCTTCTATCTAAAGGTCCTTTGCCGGATTCAATGGAAATGGAGTTGGGAGGGTCAGGCCCTGGCTGTATATCTAAGTCATAGAGGTCATTTTCCAGCCATTTGAGGGATGCAGGCTCTTTGAGAACAGAGGGTCCTGATGGACCCATACCACATTTCTCTTGGTCAACAGGGAGAGTTCCTCTCCTGGCCAGACGTGGGTGGGGAGCCTGACTTTTTTCATAGGCTGCTTTCCAGGATGCCGTTGCTGAAGAGACTGGAATCTTCAGAACCTGCTCTGTGACTGTGTGAAAGAGGGTGGGGTCTTTGCTATCGATACTGTTGGTTCTGGAGAGGGGCCCCCTTTTAGGGAAGGATATATCACTGATGCTCTTGATGACCTCGTTGTCTGTGCTGGCACCATGGGTCTCATCCTGACGCGTCGAGGCTGCCAGCACCGAGGGCGCAATCAGGCCCCAAGGTTCAGACTGGAGCCTCTTCAGTTGCGGCAAACGGGCCCTTTTGAGATTACTGACTTTCCTGGTGGGTGACCCAGGCTCATTAACAGCCTTGGAGGTGTTACAACTGCTTGGATGCCCTGCTTGGAGGCTGAAGAAGTCATCTTCCTTCTCAGTGAGTGGAGAGTCCAGGCCTAGAGCCTTCAGCTCTATATCAGAGGGAGATGCACATAGTGGAGGTGAATGCCTGTCTTCTACTTTGGGTGAAGGAGGGACATTAAGATACTGTTTGGTGGTTTTGGTGCCTGAAGACGATTTATCTGTTGTTATAATAATCACCTCCTTCCCTTTGGCTTTGCAGGCATCAAGGAGATGTTTCAATGCATCCTTGTCATCTGCATTTATTGCATAAACCAGAGCCGAAGCCCCAGTGCGATCTTCAAGGCTGGGGTCTGCTCCATTCTCCAGTAATAAGGAGACCACTTCTCCCCCAGCTCTTCTGATACAGGCATGGATGAGGGCAGTCTTGCCAGACTTATCTTGGATATTGGGGTCTGCCCTGTTGTCCAGCAGGTACTTCACCATCTTGGACTTGCTGATGCTTTGCTGGTCCACATGCTTGGTGATGCACGCCACCATGAGAGCTGTTTCACCTTTGTCATTGCTTTCATTGATATAAGCTCCCCCTTCCAAGAGCAGCCTGGTCAACCTGAGCCTCCCCAGCCACACAGCCTTTAACAAAGAGTTTCCATCAGTCCTTAATTCAGTGTCATCATCCATCATATTGGCTACAGTTTAGAGTACCTGAGCCACAGTAGCAATCAAACCTAGCAAAGGAAGAAGAGGGAAAAAATGTTATGTATTTTATAGCAGATCTGTGCAGCATGGTTATTACAGGGTCTGGGTACAGTCATATCCCAACCTGATCCCAACTTACATTGACTTGGCCAACTTATCTAACATTGCTGAGTTAGTTTCTGCATCTGTAATAGTGTGTCGTGGGGCGGGGGGCGGGGGGTGATAGTAGTAACCTACCTCATAGGGTCATTGTACAGACTGCATAAGAGAGTGTGTATAAAACATCCACATGAAAAGCAGTTAACATAAAGCCTAGCATAGAGTAAATATTTGTTTAAATGCAAGATGTTATTGTGTTGACTGCACAGCACTTATCACAAATGTAGAACTCTACATTCCTTAGAAAAAGCTTTGCGATTATTTTCTTCACTGCTGTATCCTCAGCGTTTAGCAATGATTCACATGTAGTGAATAGGTGGCCTCATAAATAATTGTTTAATGTGTTGTTATTGGTGTGCATCAAAAAGACTATTAGGAAACACACCAAAATGTTAATCCTTATTCTGGGCAGTGGGATTATGAGTGGTTTCATATTCTTCTTTTTGCAGTTTTCCCAAAATAAATACGTATGATTATTGTAATGGGGGTTGACAAGGGAGGGACAGTGAAAACAACTGTAAAACAAAATCAATCTAGTTATCCCTTTCCAGGTTGTAGTCTTCACTTTTCCAGCAGATATCAGAATTCGTATTCTCCGTATTCAGAATAATGCCATGCTATTCCCTTCCCTCTGGTTGAACTGATAGGAGGCAGAGAATGGAGAAGGTGATTGCATTTTTGTTCACAAATGTTAGGAAATAAAGCTCAGACCAAAGCTTTCTCAGCTGAGGTTTGTCAAACCTGAGTTTTCTGTTTTGATTCTTTTGTAAGTTCCCTAATTCCTGGACTCAAAATCTTCAATGCAGGTGTTGCTTGAGAGGCCCTTCACAAATAAGAAGAGATGGGTGTCCCAGTCTTAACGCCCTGCCAGCCCACAGTACCACACTGGCCATGTCTCTGCCAGCACAGCACCTTCACATAGGCTTTTTGTGCCTCCAGGCTCCTAATGAGCAGATGGCTCGTGTGGCCTACCTGCCACAATGCCTGAGTTTCCTCCTCATCTGATTCACATCATTCTTTCTCTTACGCTATTTGCCTGAGCAGTTATTTATTTATTTATATTACTCTATTAAGTTGGAAGGCAAAAGCTTTTCTTGGTTGAATTTGAGAGATGGATATATATATCCCTTTGAAAAAATTAATACATGAATAGATACTTGCTATTTAAAACAAAAACCAAACTACATGTAAGTATATAAAGAGGAAGAGGTCTTTATTCATCCCCCACTCCCCCTTGAAAACACTCTCCTCTTCAGAAGTAACCACGGTTAAGAGTCTAGTGTGTATCTTTCTGCTTCTTCAAATGCATTGTTCTGATAACTACATGAGTCTGATGTTGTTGTGTTTATGTGTTCTGCTAGATTTCCTGCAAAACTACCACCATTCGAGGGCACTGTGTGGTTATTAAATACATTGACAACAAGTCTCTGTTTCTGTCTCTCCATCCCCTTCCTCTTTTCTCCTTCATTCTCCTACTGATCTCTCTCTCTCTCTCTCTCTCTCTATCTGTGTGTGTGTGTGTGATGGTCTTTCTCTCCTCTATTTCTGTCAATTTTAATTATTTTTATTCCTTTGTGGTCCTACACACCATTGTTGTGTTAAAGCCCTATGCATCAATAAGCTTTTCAGTCTCTGAACTCTGAAGAGTTGAAGCAGAATTTCCAAAGACTAGATAAATGAGTGGAATGTCCGGAGAAAGCATGCTTCTTTCCATTTCATCGAAGGGGTCCTTCTTCTCTTGGCCTCAGCCTACCTCTCTAGAATCATTCCCTGCCACTCCAGTCTTCTTCACATTCTATCTTTAAATCTCATTTCTCAAATGCACCATTCTTCATGTGTTTTTCCTCTTGGCACTGTTCATGTTTCTAACTATAAGGCCTCCTTGCTCTTCTTTAATTATTCATCATCCCCCAAACTTCAGTTCAAATGTTACTTCCTTTGTACTCAAGAGGAAAATCACTCAAGATCAAAGAGGGAGGGTTGAGTGAAATTACAGTGACTCATCATCAGACTATATAAAGAACTCCTACAAATCACTTCCTCCAAAAGAGGATACACAAATGACCAATAAACACATAAAAAGATACCCAGCCTCATTAGTACTCAAGGAGAATCAGATTAAAGCAAAACAAAATACCATTTTAGAATGGCTAAAATTAGACAGACTGACAATACCAAGAGGCGTGCAGACAGGAAGCAACAGGAACCTGTTGGTAGTATAAATAAATTGAACTAGACTGAACCAAAGCCCACACTCTGCCACAGTAATTCCATGCCTAGGTTCATATCTGTGGTAGTTTGCAAATGATGGCCATGAGGTTCTCCCATCCTCGTATGTACACTAGGAGTCAGCCTTGTGTCTCGCTTTCAGCCATAAAATGTAACTGTGTGACTTCCAAGGCAAAGCCTAAGTAGTTCTTGCAGCTTCCAAGTTTGCTGTCTTAGAACCCAGCTGCTGTGTAAAGAAGTCTGGAATACCTACCAGGAAGGGCACATGAAGTTTTAGCTGGTAGCCCCAACTAACTGCAAGAATGTGAGTGAGACAATCTCAGCCCATCCAGCCCCAGCCAGCCCCTGGAGGATTGCAATTGCATTAGAGAACCCAGGTGAGACTAGTGGAAGAAACACCCAGAGCCTGGGCCAAGTATAGCAATATTAGAGAATAAACTAATATGTGTACCAAAAGACATCGGCAGCACTATTCATTAAAGACAAAAACTGGAAACAACCCATCAAGAAGAAAATAGGCTGGGCATGATGGCTCACAAGTGTGATCCCAGCAATTTGGGAAGCCAAGGAAGATCACTTGAGACCAGGAGTTTGAGACCAGCCGAGGCAACATAGTGAGACTCTGCCTCTACCAAAAAACAAACAAACAAACAAAAAAAAAAAAAAAAAAAAAAAAACTGGGTGCTGTGGCTTGCACATATAGGCCTAGCTTCTGAGGAGGCTGAGGCAGGTGGATCACTTGAGCCCAGGAGTTCAAGGCTGCAGTGAGCTATGATCACACCACTGCACTCCAGCCTGGGTGACAGAGTGAGACCCCATCTCTTAAAAAAGAAAAAAAAGAAGAAGAAAATACATAAAGAAAATGTAGTATCTTCATACTCTGGAATACCATACATCATATTTGTATATGCTCTCTCTTTCTTTTGCACACGTGCATGCACACACACACATACAAAAACACACACATACATACACAAAACTAGATGCCACGTCCCCTGTATTACTTAATACTTTGCAACTTTCTTTGAGCATCAGTCTCGTTAATCACCTGGGTCAGACCCCTCCACAGAGCCCTGCACTCCTCAAGCTAGAAATACTGTCTTTGCTCCCTTCTCAGCTGTGTGATAATTAGAAAGTAGGATAAAGGAAAAGATGGAGGAAAGGAGAAAAAGGAGAAGGAAAAGAAGGTGGGAAGGAGGATGGATGGATAATCGCGTTACCTTTTATGTTGTGTGCAGTGCAAATCACGTACCTCTAGTCTAGCTCAAAGTCAAGAGAGGGAGGAAGAGAGGCAGGAAAGGAGGCAAAGAAGAAAGAAATGGAGGAAAGATGGCGTATGTAGGAGAATCCTTCTCTCTCTTCTGTTGGAATCAGCGGCCTCCTCCTCCCCTATGCTGAGGTCTTGTCCCTATTTTGACTCTTCCCCTTCAGCACCTAAGGAGGCAGCAGGTTGCAGATAAGGCATCCAGGTTCTTTTCTGTGGTCTGGAATATTTATATCTAGCCCACCAATAGGCATAACATTCTGTGTGGTCAGTTCTTTTGCAAGTTGTCTATAACCATTTTTTCACTGTGGGCCTCCCATCTGAAATTCCTTAAATGATGAAATGCAAGAGCTTTGTCTGAGGACAGAATCAGGTGCTTACCTCACTCTTATAGCCCAGATAAAATGTGCCAGGCTAACGTTAACCGTTAGCATGCTGCAATAATCGTACACTTTTCATTTTAAGAATATGGGGCTTGGCCAGGCGTGGTGGCTCACGCCTGTAATCCCAGCACGTTGGGAGGCCAAGGCCGGTGGATCACCTGAGGTCAGGAGTTCGAGACCAGCTGGCCAACGTGGTGAAACCCCATCTCTACCAAAAATACAAAAATTAGCTGGGCGTGGTGGTGCATGCTTGTAATCCCAGCTACTCAGAAGACTGAGGCAGGAGAATCACTTGAACCCAGGAGGCAGAGGTTGCAGTTAGCCGAGATCGTGCCATTGCACTCCAGCCTGGGCAACAAGAGAGAAACTCCATCTCAAAAAAAAAAAAAAAAAGAATACTGGGCTTAAAAGACTGCTGTTTACATGGCCGCAGTTGACAATAGCCTTACAAATTACAGCAGACTAAATTCATGCATCATCCCAGATATGCATAGCCATGCCTACTTCCCTTGTCTCTGGGTGTTAGACACTCACCTTGCTTTCTTGCCTGAGTGGTCTTAGCAAAGTTCAAACTTTTCCCACAGTTTTAGTGTCAGGTCACTGCTGCTGTTGTCTGCTACAAATGGTGAACCCCCACACCTGGTTTCTGCTGACCAGAAGAAACTGACCCTGGCCTGACTTTCTCCAGGTTACTCAACCAAGAAGTATGAGGGAGTTAACCCTTTGTAGAACAGATGTTGACCAGTAGAAAATAGAGGATGGGAAAGAGCTGTTACATAAATGCTTCTCCCTCTCCTCACCCAATTGCCTGTTCCAAGATGCAATAGATTATACAATTTCCATATGACATAATAATCAGCACAGTTGCCATGAAGCTGTGGCTAGCTCAATAATGTATCCCCTTATATTTGCTCTTCCTCCTCCCTTGCGTCACTTTTCATTTTCCTTCATTCCTACTCCCCAGGGTTTATAGCCCAATAAACTGTTAATATGTATGTTTTTGCTCCAGACTGATGATAACTGCCTCCCACGAACCATGAAATGCCCTTTCAGGAAGGTTTTTCTGCCATTTCACAGATGAGGAAACTGAAGCCAAGAGTGAAGAAGTGGCTTTCCCATGGTCATTTAGGGATCAATGAGTGACTCTGACTCTCACAGGCTACAGTGACTCTTTCTTTCTGATATTATTCCTGCCTTCTCCCGCACACAGAGCGAGGCTGATGGTTTATATTATTCGACCTGCCCCATGTGCAGGGCTGACTCAACCTTGGGTGGATTTTGAAATTGAGGCTGAGAAACACCAGTTATGCTGGGCTGTTTGTAGAGAACTCTGGATGTAAGAGCTGCATTTATGGGTTAGCCACAAGTGCAGAGAAGCAGAAAAGGTGACGTGCAGAGGAGGAAGAAAGAAGTAAACACACTGAGAAGCTGAGATGTGAAGCAGGGAAAGAGTACTTCTCCTCTCTCCTCTGAAGTTTCAACTGTCTTTGGAGTCCATGAACACCTTAGAAGCCTTCCAATAAGTCAGCATGTTTTTGTTTATGGTGGCTTGAATTAACTTCTGTTACTTATAAGCAAGTAAACCTTAACTAAACACTGGCATTACTTGCTCATTCATTCATGATCAAACATATATTAACTATCTACTTGCTCATTCATTCATGATCAAACATATATTGATTATCTACTCCAGGCTAGGTGTTAAGGATAAAGAGATGTATAAAATTCAGGAATGGCTGCTAAGTATTTACAATTTAGAAAGAAGGTGGATGTATATTTTAATGATAGTAATAAACATTTGTGGTATGCTTGCCATGTGCCAAGCAATGTGCTGAACACTTTATATGCATTGTGTCATTTAATCTTTATAGTAATACTATGAGGTGGGTACTATTATTATCCCCATTTTATCAAAAATGAAACTGAGTCTCAGGAAGGTAAAGTCACTTACCTCAAATCACCCAGGCAATATGTTGTGGAGCTGGAATTCAGATCCAGGCAGTCTAACCCCAAAGTCCACATTCTTAGCCTCTACATGACATAACTGTAGTGCAAAGTAATTAATAAGTCCCAGAATGGAAGACAAATATAAAACAAGCAGACATGAGTGCCAGGAGGGACTAGGGGTACAGATTAAGAAAGGGCTCACAAAGAGAATAAAATTGATCCAGTACCTGAAAAACGTGAGTGGAAACTTGTTGAACCAAAAGGAGGAAGTCATTACACTTAGGAGTAAGTACAAGTTCAAAGGCAAAAGGTAGCAGAACATGGACATTTCAAGAACTTGATGGTTAGTGCATGGTGGTGGTGGGAAGTGAACTGATGGAGCAAGCAAATATAGGGAGGTCTACAGAGATCAGATTCAAAGTTCCTTGTAGCCTTGTCCTGAAGTTTGATGTTTGCTATGTGGACATAGGGAACCAGTAAAGAATTTTAAGGAAGAGAATGACATGATCATTGGCCACAATGTGGGAGATGGATTGGGAGGCTTGGGGGTCACCTAGGAGCCCCTGAGAGATGAAGAGGATCAGAAACAGCACAGCAGGGAGATAGAGAAAGACTCAAGCTGGAGAGATGTTTGAAAGTTAGAACTGAATAGTGGTCCATTCGACGAAAGTGTCAACCAAAATCTAATTTACCTTAATTTGAAAATTTATCTCCTATTATGCATCACAGTGAATAAATATTAAGAACACCTAATACTGGAAATATTAAATGATTTACAGGATCTCTAAGCTTGTTGGAGAGAAAAGAAACAATCTGGATTGAAAAAAGCTGACGCATTCCTAGAATGTTGAAATCCCATCCACTTTGGCTTCTCTGGCCAGAATATTTTTGTCTTAAAAAATTAGCAACCATAAAGTGGGTTTTTTTTCATGTGTTTCATAAGAAGAGTAAACTGAGAAGTGAGCAAAGTTTGCCTGGTTCCTCCCTTGCTGTACTCCCTGTCTCTACCCGACAACCCCCCACCCCCACTCCACTCCCGTCTTCACTTTCACCTCTCTGGTCTGTTTTCTGTTGGACTCATTTCCACTATAATTGTGGCCACTATATTTTCCAATGGCACAGGGGCTGGAGAGGAAATACTGAAGATTAAAATATCACCAGTGTCAGAAAATTAAAATGATGCCTTCTTTCATGGAGGCAATAGGTAGATGCAAGTGTTTGCTATCTTTGTCCTGAAGTCCTTTGATTATTTTATTGTCCCCAAAAGTAAAGATGCTTATATTTTTTAAGCTGAGAGGAGCCATCTTGTTCAATCTTGCCTGTTTAGAAACAGGAAACTTAGATACAGGGATTGAAACTTTTCTCTCTCTGAATCCAGGATCTTTCACTCCCATGCCTTCTCAGATCCTTGGCCTGAGTAGTTTAGACCAAGATTACATGTTGAAGGTCTGACAGCCAATGTAGCCCACAGTCATGTCTTGCTTGGCTGGCACCGTGTTTTAAATTTTCTTTGAATGTTTTAAGATGGATTATTCACTGTTCAGTTTGAAAAGGCCCTGTCATTCTCCGTAGTCTTACAATTGGCCCAATTCATACATTCAGGTTACTTAACTGGCCTGTGTAAGGATGCGGGTTTGTGTATGAAAGTAAAATACATAATATATAAAATCACGATGCTAGGATTTTCTCCTTCCTGTCACTTTGTAGCTGCTTATCTCTTCAGAGTTGTTAGAAGGCCTAAATAAGCTAATGGATGTAAACCTTTATATAAACTTTAAAGTATGGTTTGCTCATGTGAACCATTATAAATTATGTAACTAACACTTAATTACCTGAGTGCAGATACAATGTCATACACTTTATTTCCCCTTCTTCGAGTCACACTGACATTGGATTTCCAGTTAAACATCCCTTGTTTGGCACAGTGAAGATCTCACAGAGGGCAAGGGATGGAATTATGCAAAAGAGAAGAGTCTACGGACTTTTGCAAACATCTTCAAAGTTCCTAGACCTCCAAGAAAGTGCTTGGATATACACTTTCTAGTACTTAGAGACCAGAGCAAGTTTCTAGGACTTTATAATATACATACTTAGTATTCATTTTATCTGTGGCTGTAGCCTTAATCTTGTTTCATCTCTATTTTCTCGACTACTTCAAATATGTGCAAACCTGACATCTTGTGGAGCCTTATAAATTGCTTTAAATTCTTTGTGGAACAAAATAGAATATAATCAATAAACATTGATGAGATTGATCCATATGAAACTGCTGTTTCAAAATGGTTTTAAAAACCATTAATGTCACATGTTTATAGTACTTGTCTAAATACACTTTAGTGCTGTAACTGACCCATAATCCAAGCTCCTGAGGATGTGCCAGTCCATGTGGAAGGATTATAAGCTAGAGAGGTGGGAGATCTGGATTCTAATCCCAGCTCTGCTACTAAGTACCTGAGTAATTTCGGGCAAGCATCATTTTGCCAAATGAATAGAATAACCCCAGTCCTGCCTACTTAACAAGATTGTTATAAGGATCAAATGATAGGCAATACGTCCACACTCCCTATAAAGTCCTGTTTAAAAATCTAAGAGGCTATTACACACTAAACTAAGCTCATCCAGAATTCCTCCCACTGAGCCCCGCTCTGTGCCCAGTCCCTTTGGAGTGTGCTGAGGGAAGTGTTCACCACCAATTCTCCTTCTCTTCTAATTACCAGCTCCTTCCTTTCAGCCCCTAACACCCAACCACAATTCCCAGTTTGCCAGTCTTTCCACACATATGATCTCCTTGGCCACCCTCCCCGACACTTCTGCAAGGAAAGCATTACCAAGTATTTACAAATAGGTAAAATCTGAAGTTCAGATACATTTAGTAATTTTGTCTAAGGGCACACGTTTTTAAGTGCTACAACTTTGATTTAAACTCTGTTCCTCTGATCCCAAGTTCAGACCAATTTCACGCACGGAATTCCACTCAAGCACATCTTCCCACCACTGCAATCTGGCAGCGTTTAAGAGTGCAGCCATACCATTTGCTGATTCCATAAACCTGGACAAGTTACTCGACCTCTGTTGCTTCAGTTTTCTCATCTGTAAAATGGGGATAATCATAGGACACAAATTTGTGGTGCACTGGCTTAGCACGGGGCCTTGGCACATGGTAAGCGCTTAATAAATGCTAGATTTTTAAAGAAGTTTGGGTACACCTTCCAAAACCCGGGGAGGCCACACGGTTTGGCTGTAGTTTTCGCGGAAGCTTGGGAGATATCTTTACACTCCGCCTCTTCCTTCTGCAGTCACGGGAAGCAGTTAGAAGCAGATCAGAAATCGAACACGTTTGCTTTTGCGATTCGAGAGCCCTTTCTGGCGCGGAGCTAGGGGCGGTGTTACGTAGCTGCCCTGAACTGAGAGCAGCGTTGGCCGAGGGCTAGGGAGCCGGGCTGTTCCACGCTCACTGTGCGCCTCGGGCGGCGGGGCGCGGGCTCTGTCCGAGGTGCTGAACTCCGGAGCTCCGGCCGCGCCGGCAGAGTGTGCCAGCGTCCATTATTGCCAGTGTCTGTGGGCATCTTCCAGAAGGCCGAGCATGGGGGTCAGGTGAAACCAGGGCGGTAAGTGCTTCTCCCATCATTTCTTAGAAATGCTTAGGTGCCTACTTTTTACAATTTCGTGCACATTTTCAGGATCATAACCTCTCACCGCCAGTTCCTCACAGGTTTCTGCAAAAATTGACGACCTTTCTTCCCCTTCAGTCCCTGCAAAAATCCAGACACCTATCACCCAGCCCCGCTCCGCAACCATTTCCTACAAGAATCCAGGCCCCTACGCATCTCATCCCCACGCGTCAATGCAAAAATAAAAAATGTTAAATCCGCCTTCCATTCCCGTCTCCCACAATTTCCTGTGATAAAAGCAAGCTCTCTCCTACCAGTTCCCCACTCCTGCCTGTGGCTAAGCAGCATGGACCGACTTCTCGGGAGCTCGAGGTCCCCACCCGGGTGACCAATGCAGACCCCTGGGGGTGCGCTTACCTGGTGGGGACAATCGCCGAGCGAGGCCACCTGGGTCCGGGCTATGGGTAGTGTCATTATTATTCCCAAAACAAAATCAGGGGGCGTCCAGCACCCCTACCTGCAGCTGCGGGTTGGCTGCCAGAGGGCACTGCCAGACTGAACCAGCGCCGGTAGCTGGGTCTACCCCGGGCCCCGCGGGTCCTGTTGAGTCACTTGCCCAGAACTTCTTCAAGGTTCATGAATAAAACCTCTGCGTCAGTTCCTTCAAATCGGTCCATCGCTCCTCCAAGTTGCAGTGGAAACAGGGGAGTTTTGGGTTTGGTTTGGTTTGGTTTTAAGAAAAAGAAAGAAGCATGAAAGAAAGATAGGAATCGCCCCCGGTTCCGCGCTGCGGGTGTGCAGGTCTCTGCGCAGCCCCAGCCCTCCGGCTTGGTCTTCGGCCGGCTGTGCTGGCTGACGACGCGCTGCTGCCCGCTGGCGCCGAGAGCAGCTCTCCAGCCGCGACGGGCGAGGGTTGTGTGGGTGTGCGAGCTGCGAGGAAGGAGGAAGGCGGGGGCCGCGGGGGTGGGGAAATGCCTACCTGCAGCCTCGGAAGAGGCGCCCGCCGCCCCACCCCCTCGACCCTAGCTCTTGGGGCTCCGACTCGCTCAGCAACTTAGCAGGGGGCTCCTAGACTCCCCGAGGGTGAGCGCGGAGCAGGCGCGGCCACTCCTGGGGTCCGGAGAAGTGAGGCGACGCTCCCAAAGTCTGACGTTGCAGGTCTCAGACCCTGGCAGGAATTTGAACTCGTGTCCCCTTTGTTCTTTCTGCGGCCCTGCCTTCCTCGGCTTTCCTTCACACACGCCCTGGAATCTCAGGCTGTCTGTCCAAGGTGTAGGAAAGAGAGAGGAGGGTGCAGTGCGATCCTCAAAACTGGGAACAATCTGATGATCTGGGCTGGTTCCACGGCCGTTGGATTTCATTCCAAATCCATGTTTTAGCCCACCTGCTACCTATTCCCAGGGCCTCCTGTGGAGTCGTTCGCGGACAATCTTCGTTTTCTTTTTACAAAGTAGTTAATAGTTGCTGCATATGATTGAAAGCATAGGGCATTGTATTTAGAAAGTAAGTGGCTCATGCTTGTAATCCCAGCGCTTTGGGAGGCCAAGGCAGGAGGACCGCTTGAGGCCAGCAGTTCAAAACCAGCCTAGGCAACATAGTGAGACTTACACACACACACAAAAAAAAGTCTGTACAAAAAATAAATAAATAAAACTAAAATGCTTTCCAAAAAAAATAGAAAGTGAGTGCCCCCTCTTCCCCCACCCTGCAGTGTCCTTCCCCCACTAATCAGTTCCCCAGAGGTAACCAGCATTTTCATCTAGATACATGTGTATGCACACAGGGGTTCTATTTGCCCTATGTTTTTTAAATCCCTACTTCTTGAGTCATTTTTAGTAATTTATATTTTCCTAGGATATTGTCTATCTCGTTCACATTTTCAAATTTTCTGGCACAAAGTTACAAATAGTGTCATCTTATATTTATTTTCATCTCTGATACTGTTCTGGGCCTCCTTATGCTGATATTATTTATTTGTGTTTTCTACTGCTCCATTCCCAATTTTTTTAAATCAAGCTTGCTGGAGGATTATCAATTTTATCTTTTAAGGGCAAAAATATTATTCCATAAGTTGCCTTTATCACTTAGTGTGTCTATAGTATCACTTAGAGAAATGTACCCTCCTAGTACCCAATATTTATCATGACTGCCTACTGTTTGTGGAGTTTTTCTCTCTAAAGCAGTTTCAAGGTTTATGTAGTCAAACACATGTCTTATCTTTCATGGTTTCTAGATTTCTCATCTTGCCTAGGGAGGCTTCTTACCCCAGAATCACAATACAGTTCTCTAAATGTTCTAGTAATGTATAGCTCTGTTGTTTAGATTACCATTTCATCTGGAAATTGTATTTGTGCACAGGGTAAGGTAAGGATCTGACAAAGATGAGAACCCAATTGTCCCAACGCCAATTCAAAAAGTCTATTCTTCTCTCACTGATTTGAATGTCACCTTTATAACACTTTATATTTCTCAAAACAAACTCTACTTGGTTAATGTATGTTATTTTATACAAATACACTGCTAGATTGCAATAATTTACTTATGTTAATATAAGGTTTATTCCATCTATATTAATAAATAAAAATTGTGTTCTTTTTCCCTTTTAGGGGATGAGGGTTCTTATTCAGCTTTGGTGCAAGGTTATGGTAACCTTATGGAATGATTTTGGAAGCATTCTGTTTTTTCCTACACTCTGGAATATTTAAATTATCAAGTTAACTATGTCTTCATTGAGGGTTTAATAGAACATACCCATGAAACTGTCTGGACTTGATGAATTTTAGAAGGATAGATCTTTGATTATCTTCTCAAATTCATTGATGCTTGTTGGCATATTCATCATCTGACCCCTCTTGAGTCAATTTTGGGTAATTTATATTTACCTGGAAAAAAGTTCATTTCATCTACATTTTTTAATGTATTGGCATAATGTTACAAATTATGCTCCTTTATAATTTTTTATCTCCTTTAAATCTATTCCTACATCCCCTTTTTATTCCTGATGTTGTGTTCTCCCCCACTATTTTTGGTTAATGTTATTTTGCTGTGGTTGAATTATATGATCTACATCATTTCCATGTTGTGGTCTATTTATATGACCAATAAAAAATACTCCATGAGCATTTTCCCTCATACTTAATGTAGAAAAAAATGTACATTCTGTGTTTTGGGGCACAAACAATACAAGCACACCTGCAAAGTTAATTGTACATTAGTACCTGTATTAGTCCTCTCTCACACTGCTAATAAAGACATATCTGAGACTTGGTAATTTATAAAGGAAAGAGGTCTAATGGATTCACAGTTCCACATGGCTGGGGAGGCCTCACAATCATGATGGAAGTCAAAGGAGAAGGAAAGTCACATCTTACATGGTGGCAGGCAAGAAAGCTTGTGCAGGGGAACTCCCATTTACAAAACTGTCAGATCTCATGAGACTTATTCACTACCATGAGAACAGTATGGGGGAAATCGCCTTCGTGATTCAATTATCTCCACCTGGCTCTGCCCTTGACATGTGGGGGTTATGGGAGCTACAATTCATGAGATTTGGGTGGGACCACAGCTAAACCACATCAGCAACCTTTACATCTTTGCTTTGGACTACAGGAAGTATAGTGTATTGATTAAGAGCACAGACTCGGGGGTCAGACTGCCTGTATTTAAATCCCAACTCTAGCACTCACCAGCTGCATAGCCTCCCATGAGACACCAAATGCCTTTGTGTCCATAAAATTGGGTTAATATTAGTATCTACTTTCTAGAACTGGGATGAGAGGCAGCTAAGGTAAAATATGTAAAATGTTTAGCACAGTGTCTGATAGGGAGTAAGCACCCTATATGTGTTAACTACATTTATCTGCCTGATCTATCAGTATTTAAATTAAACTGTTAAGGTCTCTCAGGAGGCTTGAACTAATTTTGGTTTTCAGCCAAAATCTACTATTGAGTCTGTGCTATGTGACCTGATCTGCCTTCTTTTGGAGTGCTGTAGATTTAGCTGTGAATAAGACAGGCACATTCTCTGCCTTTGCAAAGGAGCATTCTAAAGACATGTCAGCATCTCTTTGGAGATGTGTGTGTATGTACGGGTGTAAGTGAATCAACTCACACTGTTCCATGAAGCAAAAGAACTTTTGCAACCTATTCCAAGTCTGCTTTCTTATAGATATCTCAGCTACTTCCTCAGAGATGCACCTTATATGCTAGGCCTACTTGATTAATAACAACAACAACAATAGTACTTTTTTAAAAAAATTGCTAATAATAGCAATAAAAGCTTTGAATATTACTACTATCAATGCTCCCCAGCTTAAGACCACCAGGAACCCACCTATAGTTGAACAAATTGGCTGTATCCCTTGTTGCAGTGAGGAAGGGCACATACCATGGGTAATCATGGGGTGTCTCACTTAACAGGGTGCTAGAAAGAATGTGTGATGGAATTTGGGCTGTGGTTGAGAGATTTGGGGGAGGGTTCACCCACCCTTACACAGGCAGTTGGATCAGAAGAGAATCACATCAAATGTTATTTTACCACCTACAAGAAAGTGATGATGTGATCCCAGGTGCCATGGTTCCCGCTGCACTCTGTTTTAAGTCAGTGAAAGTAAAGTCTTTGTTGACCTCTTGAGCAGTTTCCCTCTTCAGAGTATATTATCAGTCAGTCATTGTCCATAGGGAAGAGAAAGTCAGATTCAGAGGTGAACACTGAGCTCCTTAGAGCTGTCAGCAAGCGTCAGCTGATTCACTGAATTCACAGAGATTGGGAGGCTAAGTTCTAGGAGGAGGAGGTGCTTCCCTAGAATCACATGACAAATTCAATACAAGGCCTACCTGGTCTCTTGAGACCAGAATTGTGTGATTAGATGTGTGCCAGAATATTGTAAATTTTAACATAACTTTTACTAGACTTTTATCATAATGTATTACAGGTATGTTCTAGAAAATACACATAAAATTTGGACTTCTTTTTACCATCCTTCTATTCCACTTTTTAATTTTAAAAATTAGTTCCAAATATTTGTATTGCACATTTAAACTGGCTCGCAATTGATGCAAGTAACATAAAGCCACGTCTTAAACAAAGAGGTGTTTCTTTTCTTTTCTTTTTTTAATCTTAGTAAAAACACTGACCCTGAGATCTACCCTCTTAACAAATAGAGTGTACAATACAGTATTGTTAACTACAGACACAATGTTATGTAACAGATCTCTAGAGGGCTTGTTTTCTCTACATAACTAAAAGTCTGAAGGTAGGCAGTTGGAGATGATGGTTCAGAGGCTTAGAACTTTAAGGCCAGCAGTGATGCTAATGGCCTTTCTCCTTGAGATTGCTAGAAGGCTGCTGATAGCTCCAAGTATAGCATCACTTTCCAGATAGGAAGAATGGAAGGGGCGGGCACAGTCACATCAGTCCCTTTTATCAGAAGAGCAAAACTTTCCCAGCAGTACATCTCCCAGTCAACCTCTTCTTGAATCTTTTGATTAGAAATGGTTCATTAACCATTAATAGTTTAAGGTAAAAAAAAAAAAAGAAAAGAAAGAAAGAAAGAAAAAGAAAGAAAGAAAGAAAGAAAAAAAAAAAGAAAGAAAGAGAAAGAAACAAAGAAATGGGTCATATGCAAGAGATGTTGGGAAAATGGAAAGCAAACTTGTTATGACTGACTGAGACCAAGAAATGATTCCTATCCTTGGTCTGGTCTAATGCCATCTCAGATAAAACAGAGTTCTGTTAGCAAGACAACTAATGGGAAATGGATAATGTGACTATCACAGTGCTTTTTATGAAAAATTTGGAAAACACTGATGAGCAAGAAAAAGAGACTATATATATATACATATATAATATACAATAAACATTAATTTACTCAAATAGAATTAAATAATGCAGCACATTATATTCATTTTATTCGTTTGTATCTCCCTTTTCTTCCTTAAAAATAAGCTATAAAGCTATCAATTTAGATTATAATTTTTTACTCTACTATCTTTCCAGTCATTACGTGCTATTCTTCTACTTTACTGTTTTTTGTTTGTTTGATTGTTTGTTTGTTTGAGATGGAATCTCGCTCTGTCACCCAGGATGGAGTGCAATGGTGCAATCTCAGCTCACTGCAATCTCTTTCTCCCGAGTTCAAGTGATTCTCCTGCCTCAGCCTCCTGAGCAGCTGGGAAGGCACATGCCACCACGCACAGCAGATTTTTATATTTTTAGTAGAGATGGGGGTTTCACCATTTTGGCATGGCTGGTCTTGAACTCCTGACCTCAGGTGATCTACCCCCCTCAGCCTCCCAAAGTGCTAGGATTATAGGCTTGGGCCACTGAGCCCAGTCGCTTCTACTTTATTGTTAATGGCTACATTATATTTTAGTGTATACATGAATCATAATTTCTTTAACCAATTATCTGTTTAATGTTAGGGTTTCTCATAGTTTCTATTTTAAATAACATGGCAATGAATAAATCTCAGTTAATCTTTTTCAAAATTCTGAGTTATTTCCTTAGAGCAAAACATTTGAAGTTTTATACACAAAGTTTTAATACTTTTGATATAGATTGAAAAATTACTCTCCAGAAAGATTGTACCAATTTTCATTAATTCTTTATCATGATAATTTGGAAATGCATCCTCAACCACACTTGATCTAATCATTAAAGAAAGTTGGCAATTTGATAGTTAAAAATAAAAGTATCAGGTCATTGTTTTATTTATTACTAGTCAGATTGAATTTTAAAAATGTTTACTGGCTCTGTTTCTGTAAATTGCCTATTCTTATCTTCTACTTATTTTTCTGCTTGTGTTTGTGATTAATAGTTTATTATAAAATGTAAAGTAAATAATATCGCTCATAATTTCCCTATCCAGAGAGATGATAATCACTACTACTCATCTATAATTCATACAAATTCCCTCCCTCTCACCCACTATCTCTCTCTCTTTTTCTCTCCTCCCCTGCTCCCCTATCTATATCTATCTATCTATCAAAATCTGTCTGTCTGTCTATCTATCTATCTATCTATCTTATAATTATTTCCTTTGGCTAGATTTCCAAAACAGGTAATAAAATGTTTAGGCTTTGGTTAAGAATGGTCAAATTGCTCTCTGAAATGTACAATGATACACTCTCATGAGCACTACGGTAATACTATGTTTTAAAATACTTGCTAATTTGTGAGGCAAATTGGAAAGTCTTCTTGTCTGTGATTATGTCCTCATTTTGCTATTCCTAATGTTGGCTACTTGGGGTCTCTTTTCTCTTAATAAGACTTGGTCAGGGCTTATCTGTTTTGTTGTTTTCTTTCCAAGACAGATCTTTCATGCTTGATAATTATAATATTTTTCTATTTATAACTCATTTTGTATTACTTTTATCTCTATGAATTTCATATTCCCATTTTCCTTCCTTGGCTGTTTGTTTCCTAGCTTTCTGAGTTGAATACACACTTAATTCAGTTTTACTCTTCCTTGTATACAGCTGAATTCTTTTAAGGATTCAAATCATCCTCAAGGTACAGCTTTGCCAAATCCATCCCTCCCCCCCTTTTTTTCCCCAACAAAAAATAACTTTTTGAAAAAAAAAAAAACAAAATGGTACTCTATCATAAGAAAAATTTCAAACAAGTCAAAGAAATATAAAGATAAAGGAAAATCAGCTGACAGTTTGTAATTCAGAGCTATTATTGTCATTTTGGGGATCATCTTTCCAGAAATTTCTGTTTTATAAATGTACCTAAAAATTATGTGAAAATGGTGTCATACTATACTTTTAACAATATACTGTGTACTGAAAACCTTTTCCTGCCAGTGAACATAGTATACATAATAGTTTTTAATGGCTAAGTTATAGTCTATTGTATAAATGTATTATAGTTTATTTAACCAATGCACAAGAGACGTATATTTTGGCTGTTGCCAATTTTTCACCATTTTAAACAAGAATTATATCTTGTATTTGTCCAACTATGCTGTTAGAGTAAATACTTACAAAAGAAATGGCTAAGTAAATATAGAAACAATATTTAACTTTTTTTTTTTTTTTGAGACGAAGTCTGTCTCTGTCACCCAGGCTGAAGTGCAGTGGCACGATCTCAGCTCACTGCAATCTCCACCTCCCAGATTCAAGTGATTGTCCTGCCTCGGCCTCCCAAGTAGCTGGGATTACAGGTGCACGCCACCACGCCCGGCTAATTTTTGTATTTTAATAGAGACGAGATTTCACCATGTTGGCCAGGCTGGTCTCACACTCCTAACCTCAAATGATCCACTGGCCTTGGCCTCCCAAAGTGCTGGGATTACAGGTGTTAGCCATTGTGTCTGGCCACAGTATTTAACAGTTTAATAAATATTTTTACCCCATCCTCCTGTATGGTTATAAAAATTTACACTCAACCAACAAAAGATGGTACTAAACATATTCATATACCCTCAGCAATTCTGGACATCATCAAGCTTTTTAATCCCTAACAATCTGATAAGGGGGAGAAAAGGTCTTATTTTTACTTTCATTTCTTCAAAAATGAATATATTGATGAAATCTGTATCTATTTACAGGTTGTTTGTATTGTGTGTGTATGTATATGTGTGGATTGGTTGTCCATATCCTTTCCTATTTTTATTTCTCTTATTAACTTTTAAAGCTTTCTCCATATTTTACATTTTATCCTTAATCTGTCATACATATTTAAAATATTTTCCCAGTTTTTATTTGTATTTTAGTTTTATTATCTTGTCTTTTGCCATAAATAAGTTTTAGAAATTTTTTAACCTAAAGATTATGAGAAAATTCCAACCTTCTTTTGACTTTCTTATAATTTGATATTTTACAGATAGAATTTTGCTCCATCTGGTATTTATTTTGTGCAATTAACTAGATATGCACTGAGATCAGTTGTGTTCTGAAAGACAAGTAATTTCCCCAATACAATTTTTTCCCAATATATTTTTTTAGGAAAATATTTTCCTACTGTTTTTGAATGTTACCATTATCACACACTAAATTGCCAGAAAAACTGGAATTTATTTGTGAACGTTCCTTCCTATTCCATTGACTTATTTTTTCCCTCTATTTGTGTCACCTCATTCTGATTAGTATAAATTTATGATACACTTCACATGTAGTGGGAAAGTTTCTCCTTAAACTCCCTCTCCAAACAATCTGAATTTTATCACAGATTTACTCTTTCAGACTAACTTTAGAATCATCAAGTAAAGTTATAAAAAGACAACATTGGGATTTTATTGGGATTATGTTGAATTTTTTATTTGATGAAATATCAGTTCACCCTTAATAAAGCCATCTTGCTTAATAACGTTATCTTTTTTCATATTAGAACTTTATATTTCTTGCTAAACGGATTCTGCTGTGATATTTTAAATTTTCTCCCAAATGTAAATGACTTTTCTTCTATTCTATTTTCTAACTTAATACAATTGAAACATAAGACAGTTGTTGATTTTTATATACTCATTTTGTAATTTGCCAATTTACTGGGCTCCCTAAATGTTTCAATTGACCCCCTTTGTTTTCTAGGTATACAATCTTGTAATATGCAAATAATTATTTTTCCTGTCTTTACAATGAGTATATTTTCATACTTCATTTCTTATCTAATAGCATTGCTTAGCACTTCAGAAATTATATTAAATAAAGGAGATGATAGTCCAAATCTATTCTCTATTTCTGACTTTACTGAGAAAATTGGTTACGTAGATGTTCTAACATTGCCATCTTGGACTGGAAGACGCCCCTAGAATTTACTGGTGATGTTCATGATCCTTTAAGGGTGTTCTGCAAGATTCATATGTGATGTGATAACTTTATGCATGAAGCCAGATGTTCTCAAAACAGATAGAAGATTCATATCAGGAGTAAAAGTCTGATAACACACACCATCTGTCACTACCCTAAAGTAAAAGATTACAGTTTTGATCTAATAGTATTTTTCTTTCTAATCATCATGATACTGTTCAGTAATCTTCTTACTGTTGAGGATCAATTTGAGGTCTATATTTCTAGTGAAAAATCTTACATTGTTTTAAAGAATTATCAGCTCCAGGCTGGCATAAAACCTCAGTCTTTCTCAAGGTGATTGGTGACTACAGACTGTAGACTTCCACAGAAAAGCCTATGTCTCCCTGACCACAAGCCTCCAAGGCTCAATCTACAAACACTTGACAATAAGGCTTCTGAGCTCAATCACCTGAGTCAATTCATAGATGACTCTCTCCCCATGATGCCTACTTAGTCTATTTATTTGGATGAGGTCCCCAGGAGTACAAGAAATATTTTCTGACAATAACTCCTAGACTCCTATTATCTCTTTGAGTCTACGTTATAAGATGGAAACATTTATCAAGATTGGTTGGATTACCTATGCTGGTTCACTCAGCCAGTAATGGGAGTAAGTCACCCAATGAACATTACATTTTGAAGCAACCAACATAAGTAGCATCAAGGAACATGGCTTTTTTTTTTTCTCTGGTGGGAAAAATGGATGTGTATGTGTATACATATATGTGTATGTGTATCTATATATATATACATATATATGTTTGTGTGTCTATATATATAGACACACATATATTTAAGTTTAAACCTTAGTAATATAAAGGATTATGGTACATTATTTATAAATAATAAGAAAATATACAATGGTCTTTTTTGTAAATTCTCTATAATCAATTGATTGTCATGGAATGCTTTCATTGAATGTTGACAAACTCTTGTATCTCTGGTCAACCTATGAAGCAATTCAACCATGATTTGACAAATGCAGTTGCATCCCAATCCACTAGCTCTTTTGCTAGTAAATCTACTGTCATCACAGTAGACATGTGACCTGGTGTTAAACTATTTCTTGCTCTCATACAAATTATACTCATTAACTAAATCCTGTTTCAGCTTTAGCATTAATTTTAAGCTTAATCTGCATTATTAACATTTTTCTCCATTGCTTACTTTCTTAAGGATAGGCTGATTCCCTAGCATAGATTCGTCTATCATGGATGATTACAAGCTACCAATGGAATATTAGTAAATGCAGAGTTGGAAAGAGTCGCAAACCATTATACAGTATTTCCACCATATGAACAAAACACACCTAAAGAGCTTCAAGAACATATACAGTTGTAAAATGTATTCAATAATGTGGAAGGAGTGAATTTTGAGTACTTATTACTGTGTTTTTAATAAAATTTATTTAGTTGTAAGTTTGCATCAACTGTAAATAATGGTTGTGTTTTACAACAGGCAGGCAAAATTCCAGGAAACTTAACAATCAGTTCTCACAAGCTGTTACAAGCCAGGTCCAACATACAGCTGTCCAAAATCCCCCAAATCTTAGAAAGGCCAAGCTTGAAGTGCCATTAGTAATGACTGGGTCCAATTTATTTTTTATTTATTTGAGACAGGGTCTCACTCTGTTGCACAAGCTGGAGTGCAGTGGTGCAATCAAATCTCACTACAGCCTCGCCCTCCCAGGCTCAAGCAATCCTCCCACTTCAGCCTCCTGAGTAGCTGGGACTGCACATGCACCCCACCACATCTGGCTTTTTTTTTCTTTTTTCGTTTTTAGAGATACAGATCACTTTGTTGCTCAGGCTGGTCTCGAATTTCTGGCCTCAAGCGACCTTCCTGCCTCAGCCACTCAAAATGCTGGGATTATAGGTGTGGGCCACTGCACCCAGCCCCAATTTATATTTTGCATAGATGCAGCAACTGCAGCCATAGACCTACCTAAGACTGCAGTTATAGTTATTGACAATAAAAGGATCCCTCAGGTTCCTAGCAACTAGTCAGTATGCTCTACTCTACATCTTGCTACTCAAAGTGTGAGCTTGTCAGAAATATAAAATCTTATGTCCTACCCTAGACCTGTGGAATCAGGATAACATAATCTCCAGATAATTCATATGCACATTAAAGTTTGAAGGGCTCTGACTATCAAAGCAGTGATTCTGATACAGGTTGTCCATTAGAATTACCTAGGATATTTTTTTAAATATCCGTACCTGGGCCCCACCCTCAGAAATTGTTTAATTGAATGGGGTAGAGCCCAAGCATGGATGGTTGTTAAAAGATCCCCAGACGACTTTCATGTGGTGACTGGAATAAAGATCTTGGCTGTACCACATTTCCTCCATAACACTAGAAGCTGCTGAGGCCGACTTTTCCAGAGGAGCAGGATGAAAGTGTCCACACCCGAAGGTGGCACAGGGACAATGGTCTGGGTGGCTGGAAACCATCTTGGGCAAGCTGCCTGAAAACCAGATTGCAAGATCTGAATGCATTCACAGCTCCCAAAAGCCTCTTTTCCTCCCAAACAGAATGGGGCATGACCCCCTTGGAACTTCTTTACCATCGTCCCTTCCAGTTGGGAAAATGAAAGCTATGGGAAACCAGCAGAGGCAAAGAGCTGACAATATTCTTTTTTATGACAAATGTGTGCTGCCATCTCCACTTGGGCTCTTTATCTCTTCACTCGAAAGAGACTGTATCGAAGGTGTCATTGCAACATAAATGCAACAATATTATGACTGCCCTCTTCTTCCCGCCCTCTGCTAAAGGCTCCTACAGAAATTGCTTTTGTCTTTTCAGAATTAAATTTCTTTATAAAAATAGTCAGCAAATATTTCAGCAAAAATAAATGTCCCTAAATAGCCACTCTATCCAGTATAAGTCATCATCACCAGTGCTCCTCCAAAATGCCTAAAATAGAGTCCATGCTCGCAGTTCCCTCCAAGGAACGTCCTTGTTTAGCTAACCTAGTTAGAAGCTGTGAGCTTGTGCTTTTGGGTCCTGTGAGAGCCTAGTGTTTTTAAAATAATCTTGTCTAAAAACCCTCTCTTCTCCCAAAGGAGGTTCAGGATATGCAAATGTCCAAGAACTGGGAGCACAGAGTGGCCCTGTTTGTGTAGATACAGGCCTTGTTTGCAGACCCCAGTGGGAGTGCTGTGTGAGCTTATGCCAGGGGCAGTGTGTGAACAGAGGCCCCTCTGAAGCCCCTCCAGGATGCTTCCTTTGGGCTATGAGTCTCTGCTGGCGGCATGGGCAGGATGGGGTCAGCTGTACCAGTGTACTCCAAGGACCCTTGTCCCTGCCCTGCATTCTTGTCACTCCCTTTAGAGCAAGAGCTGTGGAAGACAGTTCCTGCACTTTAAGGCTGATTTCTGCCATGATCCAGGAAAGAAACGGGCATGTCTTTCACCTGTTGTGGAAAGAGCACCCTTGCAACAGAGGGAGGAGAGTGTCCTTCTCACGGCTGAACTCAGCAGATGACTAAAACTCCTGGAGCGGCAGCAGTGATCAACTCACCTGATTTGCTGGGCACTTTCACAGTTTTAGCACCAAAAAGCACTGTTCCCCAAGAACCCTCCCAGTCCTGAGTAAACACAAAAATCGGTCACCTGAGGTGACAGCCCAGAGCTACCTCTCCTGAGGCCTGGAAGAGTAGCCTCAGCTGAGGTATCATGATGAAATTTTATAAAATTAAAATTAAAAACAAAACAAAGATTTCATGTGCATGAATCAGATGGGTACAGTTATTAACCAAACCCCATTAGGGGGTGGGGGTAGATCCAGCTGCTGTTTCAGGTCCAAAGGGCCAGAGCTAGGGCGAGGGACCCTACCCAAGGCAGCCAGCTGTTGAGAGCACTGGGGAGTTGAAGCAGGCACAGAACAGAGCAAGCCTGAGTGAGCGTGGAGGTGAAAGGGAAAGGAGCTTTGCGATGATCATGAGCTGGGCGTGACTGCAACCTTGCGGCTTACTTTCCTGGCCCAGCTGGCTGCACATGGATGAGTCAGGCACCTACCGCCTGCTGTGCAGAGGCTCTTTAAACAACTAAAGGGAATGAAAACTGTTAAAGCATGTTCTCCTTTATTTTAAAAGTAATACATTCATAATGAAAAAAAAAGGGAAAAGTATAGGAAAAAATAGAAGAAAATTAAAATATCACATAAAACCACTGCTCTGAACAAACCATTTTAAATATTGCTATATATTTATTTCTCCCCTTAAAAAGCCAGGAATCCCTGTGGTCCAGTCCTGGAACAGTTTAGAAAAAAAAAAAAATCTCTCTCCAAAAGTGATCAAAAGCAATTGAGCTCTTCACTGGAGATTCTCAAAGAAAATCCAGGGAATACAATTTATAATCTATAGAAACACTTACAGATTTTTTTTGCCCATTCTCATTCTCTTGCCACCTCCCATTCCCTGCAGCTCCCCCAAAGTGCTCATAACACTTCACTCTCAACTACCACCAAAAACTATCCTAAATCCTGCCATCTTGGTGTTTCTCTCTTTTCCCCCCTCCTTTCCTTTTTTCAAGCTTCTCTTCTTCCTCTAAGAGGTTCTGTTCTCATTCCCAATACTAAATTATTTTAACTTCTTTCACCCCTTGCAATTCATCTTTTCTTTCTACCTATTTTCTCAATCTTGCTTGGAAGAGTCTGAACCTGGGGATCTATTCCTTCTCCTGGAAACTGTAGGAGAAGAGGCCATGCAATTAATGATAGAATATTCTTTCATGGGTGAGGGAAGGAAAAAACATTACCAAGTGCTCATAATGTAACATGTTTTATAAAAAACAATCTATAAATACTTTATGTGCATTTTTTACAAAACTAATACTGTAGATGCTATTTTATGTTGTGGTCTATAAAATTTATATTCCTTCATTTATTCATTCATTAATTCACTTAGAAAACGTTTATTGTGGGCTTATCATGTGCCAGACACTCTCACTGGGGAAACAACAATGGAAAAAAATAAAAATCAATGCCCTCATGAAGCTTAGTCAAGTGGGAAGAGACAGACAATATAAAAGGAAGGAAATTAGATATTATGCTAAAAGGTAGTGATTACCCTGTAATTTTTTTAAGTAAAGTGAAAATGGGTCAGAAGTGCTGGGTAGAGGGCTGGTTAGTTCTCAGCAAGGTGAAATATGGACAGAGACTTGGACAAGAAGAGGGAGAAGCGTGCAGATTCGGGGGAAGGGCCTTCTTGGCAGGACAGCACAAGCAGTACAAAGTAATAAGACCAGAATGTGCTTGGCATTTCCCAGGAATAACAAGAAAGCCAGTGTGGCCAGATTTGGACACACCGGGTGAAAGACAGAAGTTAAGGATAACTCCAAGTGTTTTGGCCTGAACAGCTACAAGAACGGAGTTGCCATTAACTGATATGAGAAAAATGGCCGATGGAACAGATTCTTGGGGAAGTATCTGGAGTTTAGTTTTAGACAGGTTAAGTTTTAGATGCCTCTTAGTCATCCAAGTGGAGAAGTAGGAAATATAGTTGAGAAAAGTATTTCTGCATGTTATTAAATATTATTTGAAAAATCTAACTTTTAAACAGGTAACGCTTTTCTTATAAATTCAAAAAGCACAAAAGGGTACATAATGAAAATTAAGTTTATTTCCCTTTCCCTATCCAACCACCCACTTCTCCTCTCCATATGCATTCTCTCTTACAAGTTTCTCATATATCCTTCCAGAAACAGTCTACACATTTTATAGGTATACATTCTATTTTTCTCCCCCATAAAATTTTTAGCATAATATGCACACAATTTTCCACCATGCTTTTTTCACTTAATCAAATATTTTGCAGTATTTCTATATCAATAAGGATAAAGCATTGACATCTATACAGTTGTATAATTTTTAGATTTTCATTGTATAATATACACAATATTTTAACAAGGCCCTGTTGATAGACTTTTAAGTTTTGTTGCCAATCTTTTGCTATTATAAGCAGTATTGAAATATACAATGACCTTGTATATATTTCATTTAAATGTGCAACTACATTTCTAAAATAAGTATTTAAAAGTGAATTTTTGTTGACTCCAAGGATATCTGAATTTTTATTTAGTTAGATATTGCAAATTTCAATTTGGCAATATATAAGATGATGTTTTCCCACACCCTTCTTGTGGGGAGGAGGTGCAATCACATTTTTGATAATTTTCTTTCTGATATAGTAAGATTGAAAAACTTAAAAATGCATGTTATCCTACAGTCATATTGTTTATGACTTCTATATTATACTTTAAAAGGCTTCCAATCTCTGAGCTTATTTTTTAACTCCTCTATTTTTAAAAGTAGGTTATAGTTTTATTTTTTCATTTAAATCTTTGATATGGAATTAATTTGGAGGAAGGTGTGAGGCAGGGATTCATTTTTCTTTTCAAATAGCTACCCAGGTGTCCTAACACTGTTTATTCAAAAATAAATACATTTTTCTCCCTGATGAGAAATGCTACCTATAAGACATAATAAATTACCACATGGTTTGGGATTTATTGCTGAACTTTCTATTCTTTTCCATTTTTCTGTCTAACAAAACACATGTTCTACATTAATTATTCTGACTTTATATTTTATTTTAATATTTGGTGAGATTAATCAGCCCTCATTTTTTTTCAGAAGTTTTCTGGCTATTCCTGCTTAAAAATATAATTTTAATGGTATATATTATTCCATCATATGGTATCATAAATTCTATCATTTCATTATAATTCACAAGCCATTTCCCTCTTGTTGGACACTTAAGTTGTTTAGAATTTTTTGCCATAATAAATAACACAGAACTCTGTCTGTAGCTCAATTATTATATAATGACAGGTTCTAGGAAATTGGGGTGATTGGCTTTGAATGATTGGAAAAGTCTTGGCATATCAACAATTTTCTAATCAAGAGACGGGGTGCTAATTTACTTTCCAACTGGTACTGTAATAATGTGCTTATATCGCTACACTTCTGTAAGTACTAAATATTTTAGGGTTTTAAAAAATTTTCATTTTGTATTTGAAAAGTGATGAATATTTAATTTTTCATATGTTCATGGAACTCTGGTATTCCTCTGTGAATCATCAGCCAGGACTTTTGCCCATTGTTATATGCCCATCTTTTTCTTAAGTCTTTAAAAGATGATCAGATAGCAAGGCTACAAAAGGAAACTTAGAAAGAAAAATATTCCCATTTATTCACAATAGTTTCACTTTAAAGTAGGGATTGGCAAACTGGCCCAAAGGCCAAATCCAGCCTGCAACCTGTTGTTGTAAATAAAGTTTTATTAAAACACATTCATTAATGTACTCTTTATGGTTGCTTCCACACTACAGCAGCAGAATTGACTGGTTGTTAACAAAGACCATCTGCTCCGCAAAGCCTAAAATATTTACTCTCTGCCCTTTTACAGAAAAGTTTGCCAAGCTTCACTTTAAAGTGTTATCTAAAATTGTATTCAAATGTGTGTGTATTATAGCCCTGTAATAATTGTTGAGAATTGATTTCAAATTTTCTCTTTTCATTTGGTCATACAGCGTTTCCAATTTTACCCCCTAGTTTTTGTTCTTATTATTTCAATGTCTGATTAATAACCTATCAAGAGGTGATCTCATAAGTGGCTTGACCATTAATTATTTGTCTCCATGCCGTCTTATTCCTAAAAGTGTTAAGTCAGTGTATCCTCCTATTGTGTAATTGTTTATAAATAACACTGCAATTATAAATAATGTCTTCACACATAAAGTTTTTTCACGTTTTGAGAGACATCCATTGGAAAAGAAATATCCAGAAATAGTATTTGAAAATGAATTAACAATAAATATGAAAGATCATCAAAGTGACCATATCCTTTGACCCAGTTATCCTGTTTCTGAAAGTGTTTTCCAATTCAACGGAGCATAAAAAGGCTTTTATTCTAGGAATAAACATGCATTAATACATGCAAAGTAGCTAGAGAGAGGGTAAGAGAAAGGATCTAGTACTGCTAGGGGAATATTCCATGCCCGGTAATTTATCAGCAATTTATACATTTCCTCCCACTGAATCCTTACAAAATCTTTTAGAATAGGTATTGCTATGCCCACTTCTCACATAAGAGACCAAAGGATAAGAGAGTTTGGGAAATTTGCCCATGATTACACAGCCAGCAAGTAGCAGACCCACGATTCAAACTTAACCTACCTGTCTCCAAAAACAAGTGCTCATTTCACTACAGTTTTTAAAGATATACATGGAAGTGTCTAAAATAGTGTCAAGTGGACCCTTAACAGCTGAGAAGACGACAGATACAGACAGAGATGACAGTGTGCTCCGTCAAGGGCCTCAGCACAGCCCCAGCCTCTCCCTAGTCCTCCCTTTCTCACTCTCTCCTCCCCTGAGCTAGCTGAGCATCAGTTTGGCTCCTTTTTCTCTCCCAACCCTCATCCCTTCCAGGTTCCTGACATGTCTTGGACCTGAGGTCCCTTCTCACTGCTTTCTCATGCAGCTCCCAAGCACCTTGCCCAGTAGAACCCCCTTGCACCCTGCTTGGTTGGTCAGCACCCCATGGACTTGCAGCCTTGACCTTGGCATGGGGAGCCTCCACTGTGTCAAGCCCAACATCCAGGCCTCTGAAGACAGTCATTCAGGTAGGACAAAGGGAGAATGGGGCCAGAGAAGGCAGGAGAACTTTGGGTGGCCCTGGGGTGCTTGTTATTTAATAAATGGGATTGACAGTGTGTGCATGTGTATGTGTATGTGCATGTTTTAATGATTGTGAGTTATGGTGGGGTGTGTGGCTGTGTATGTATGTGTGGTTTAGTAAATATGAGTATCAGCATGTATGCATGTATGCATGTGTGGGCAACATGTACACTTATCTGCGTGTGTGTGTTTACATGTATACTGGGGATGCCTTTTATGAATGCAAATGTTATTTTGTGTAAGCATATCTGTATATGCTATCATGTAGGCGGGGATGATTAAGTTAGATGTAATGTCTTTTGCTTCTGAGAATGAGAGGATACCAGCAAATATATACTTTTTTTTTTACTAAGTCTAGAAGCTGAGATTCTTGAGTATGACTGTTCCCCTGGGCAAGGGTGTCTCAACCTTAGCACTATTGACATCTCCATGTAGGTAATTCTTTGTTGTTGGGGGCTATTCTGTGCGATGTTTAGCAGCATCCCTGGCTTCTCCCCACTAGATGCCTGTAGCAGCCACCACCGCCTCACCCCCAACCATTGTGATAACTAAAAATATCTCCAGATTTTGCCAAGCATCCCTTGGGCTACAAAATCATTCCCTGAGAACCACTGTCCTAAACCATCATTTTCATCTCCGGCTGCACATTAAAATCATCGCTCGAGCTCAAAAAGATCAGTGGTTTCAGGCAATAGTGGGGAGGGAGGGATGACTAGGCAAAGCACAGAGGATTTTCAGGGCGGAAAACCACTCTCTGTGATACAATAATAGCAGATGCATGTCACTCTACATTTGTCTAAACCCACAGAATGCACAACACCAAGAGTGAACTCTAATGTAAACTGTGGTCTTGGGTGATAATGATTTGTCACTACAATTTTATCATTTGTAAATTTTATTTTAAAAAATATCATTTTAAATTTACCCTCTGGGCAGGGGGTGTTGATAATGGAGAGGCTGTACACTTGTAAGGATGGGAGTATACAGGATATCTCTGTACCATCTGCTTAATTTTGCAGTGAACCTAAAACTTCTCTAAAAACTAGAGTCTATAAAATAAATACAAAAACAAATAAAACACACATACGCAAAAAAATGCCTAGGCTCCACTGGATCAATTAAACCAGAATCTCTTGAGCATTGCCAATTTTTAAAAGGTCCTCAGGAGTTTTCTAACAATATTTTCATGGGCAGACTGGGTTGAGAACCCTTGCCTTAATCCGGTGGTTCTCACACTTGAATGTGCATCGGAATCCCCTGGAGGCTTCTCAAAACGCAGAATGCTGGGCCTCAAACCCAGAGTTGTTAACTCAGGAGGTTGATGAGGCCTAACAGTTTCCATTTCTAACAAGTTCCCAGGTGATGCTGATGCAGGGACCACACTTTGAGAACCACTGCCTTAAAAAAAAAGCGATTTGCAAACTTAATGCCCACAAGAATAACCTGGATAGCTTACTGAAAATGTACATTTCTGTGTCTAAATATTCTGATTCTATGTATCCTGGGTAGGGTCCAGGAATTAACTTTGTAACAAGTCATATCCCAGATTATTTTGAAATAACAGAAAAACCGAATCTATTCAGGGTTTCTAGAAAACCCATTTTGGGAAATGCTGCAACATGTCAGACAGAAGATCAACAACAGCGTGATGGATGAGGCCCTTTTTCTGGAAACAGGCTCTGTTGGGGGTGCTGCTGAGGCTGGGGCACTAGGAAAGCCATCTCTGCAGCAGGAGCCTAGGGCCCAAGAACTTCTCTCACAGATTTAGTGAAGGGGAGGGAAGTTCACAGGACCAGGTCGAGCATGGAGGCACCAAAGCCAAACTCTCTAAAATTAAAGAAGCTCTTGGAACACTAAATGAAGAGGACCTGATGGCTGGTCCCCATTGCCTGCTGCTTTGCTCACTGGATACTGCCTAATTGATAACTGACCTTCATTTCCCAAGGCCTTTATTCACACTTTCTTTCGTTTACGGTAGTGTCAAGGCAGGCACAAAAATGGCCCATGTGTAGTCATGATGTCTCAGCCAGGTGTGGCCAGGCACACATACAAGAGAGAAACCCTCACCTTTCACATTATCAGGTTCTTACCCACCTCACGTATACCTGTTTACCCACTGGTCACATCCATTCTTTCTTGTTTACAAGCCCCCGGGTCTCCGTCCTTGCTGTTTACTTTCCTGTTTCCATCCTTACTTGGGTTTCTTTGATTTGACACAGCAGTCTCCTGGCTTCACATATGGCTTCACTGAACAGTAATAGAGAGTGATGTAGCCTTGGGCCAGCCCGGGTGTGGCCCTCCCTGTGGGATCTAAACACAAGACCCACTGCTTCTGAACCACTGCCTACAGTGGTCCCTATGACCTGACAGATGACAGTGCATGCATAAGACACTGAAGTTACTTGCCTTCAAGATGCTATAATCTGGATCTGAAAACCAAGATGGAATGAGCAAGGCAAGAAAAAGGAAAGACATGAATATTAAAATGTTAGAGATTATGAATATTTGCAGATAATGTTATTACCCACCTTGAAAACCCTACACACTCTATGGAAAAGCAACTAAAAGATATATCAATAATTTTCAGGGCGGTAAATACCTGGAGTTCGTCATCTCACGCCGAGAAGATTAACGAAACAACACAGAAACACACACATGGAGTGGGTTAAGGAGCAGAAAGTTTAACAGGCAAAAGACAAGAGAGAGGAGAGCAGCTATATCTCGTGGCAGAGAGACTTCTGAAAGGGGGAAAAGCGGCAGACTGCAGCAGATTTTATAGGCAGGCTTGAGAAGGTGGTGTCTGATTTACATAGGGCCCACAGATTGGTTTGACCAGGTGTGACGTTTACATGGTGCTGGGGAAGGCTGGTCGCCCCCACAATCTTATTAAGCAAATGGATTTTCTACTTAGTCAACTGCCATCTTGTCTGCTCCTTGCTCTACACGTGGTTGGCAAGGAAGAGAGAAGATGGAGCCGCCATTTTGATCATGCCTATTCCCAGGTAGTTTCTTCCTATTGGCACAACTGTGGGCATTCACCTGTGCAAGCTTCTAGCTTGCTTGTCTATGTCTGCAGCTTGATTTTACAGGCTGCTCTTTCTTAGAAAAGGAAATGATTTGGGGGCTGCTTTTCATTAAAAGGAAAACCTTACTGAGGACTCCCATACCCTCACTATCTTCCTAATTTCTTTTTAACTCCTATATCACCACCAGTAAGAATTAGCATGAGAAAAGGAGCCTATTTACAATAGCAATGGTTAGAAAAAAACTTTAAAAGGAATAGACAGGTTTTTATGGGGTTTTTCCCCTCCTGACACCAACCAGTTCCAGAACCAATTGGGTGTCTAACATGGAATTCAGTTTTGACACTACCCAGAGTTAGCACCAGACTCCACAGGTTTAAAGGCTCAGTCCCAACAAGACTGTTCTCACTTCAGATGCCAGCCACAAGTATCAGGTCCCCAGAGTCCCCACACTTCTGTCTGACTTGGCTACAAGGTCAAGGAGTCCCACTTCCCTATGCCCCCACTCCAGGTTCAATAATTTGCTAGAATGTCTCACAAAACTCGGAAAAACACATAATATGGTTTGGCTATGTCCCCACCCAAATTTCATCTTGAATTATAGCTTCCATAATCCCTGTGTGTCATGGGAGGGATGCAGTGAGAGCTAATTGAATCATGCGGGTGGGTTTCTACCATGCTGTTCTTGTGATAGTGAATAAGTCTCATGAGATCTGATGGTTTTATAAAGAACAGTTCCCTTGCACATGCGCTCTTGCCTGCGGCCATGTCAGATGTGCCTTTGCTCCTCCTTCACCTTCCTGCATGATTGTGAAGGCTCCCCAGCCATGTGGAACTGTGAGTCCATTAAATCTCTTTTTCCTTATAAATTATCAAGTTTCAGGTATATCTTTTTTAGCAGTGTGAGAACAGACTTATACAACACATAACTTACATTTACCATTTCTGGAAGAGATACACAGGGCAAGGTGTGGGTGGGGTTGGGGAGGAGCTTCCCTGCCCTCTCTGAGTGCACCCCCCTCCCAGTACTTTGATGTGTTCACCAACCCAAAGCTCTCTGAACTACATTGTTTAGAGGTTTTTATGGAGGTTTCATGACATAGGCATGTTGATTAAATCATTAGCCATTGATGAATTGCTTATTCTCCTCCTCAGAGGTTGGGGAGGAGCACTGAAAGTTCCAAGCTTCTAATCAAGTCTAGTTCTTTATGGAGATCAGCCCTAACCTAAAGGCATCTGGAAGCCCACGAAGAGTCACCTCATTAGAAAAAAAGATGCTCCTATCACCCTTATCATTCAGGAAATTCCAAAGATTTTAGAAGCTCTATGACAGGAACTAAGGACAAAGACCAAATATTACTCTACTATCCCACAACAAGATGTATATAGAGAAAATCACGAATTTTCTCTATATACACTTTAATACACTATTTGAAGTGCATTAAAAAGACTTCGATAAATAAAAGAACACATTTATAGATAAATAAAAGAACACATTGTGTACTTGGATTAAAAGCTTTAATCTATGAACACATCAATAGTCTAAGAATTAATCCAGAAATTTAACACAATTACAAAATCTCAAAAATAAATTTTTTGAAACTTAACTAAATGGACACCAAGCTTTGTTAAGAAAAATACATGAAATATTGAAAAAGAAGATAATGTAAAAGAAAGAGATCCAGTATTTTTGTTGTACTAGAAATTTGCTACATAGATAATTAGAAGTAATATCTTACTGGCAAAGAAGTAGACTCATGAGTAATAAAACCAGGTATATATAGAAAGTCAATGCATGATGAATATGTAATCACAAACCATTGGTGATGGAATGGATATTCAAGACATGCATAAGTCACTTCGGGGAATGAATGAATTCTTCATTTCTGACACCAAATGCTAGATGGTTTAAAATTTACACTGTAAAATAAAATCATAAATGTGTTACCAAAAAAATTAGAAAAAATTTTGTAGTCTTGCTAGCAGGAAGAACTTTTAAAGCATAAAATAAAAGTTAGATGCTATAAAAAACATGATTGATAGATCTTCAACTAAAGACACCATAAATAAAATGAAATGACCGATGATGCACTGGGGGAAATATTCTCAACTTATATGACAAATGGTTGAATTAAAAAAAGATGAACACGCTAGTAGGAAAATAAACAAAGGACATAAGTAGACAAGTCACAAAAGAAGAAATACAAATGGACAACAAATGTATGACTCAATGCTTAACTCTATTAGTAATCAGAGAAATGAGTGTTAAATCAACAAAGGAACATTTTTACCCAAGGGATAAGCAAAATATAAAATTCAATGATTCAATTGACCTGAAGGCTATTTGTGGCCTATGTTGTCCAGATTTAAGGGATGAGGAGGGGGATGAGGGAAAGATGAAGGCCTTGGGACTTTAGTTGGCAACAAGATGAGAGCGGGGGCCTCTGTTAGGGTTGAGCTGGAGCAGTAACAACCAGCATCCACCTTGATGGAGCAGAGTGCCCTGCTAAGCTCTTCAACAGGCATTTGTTTTTTAATTCTCACAGAACCCTATGAAATGGGAGCTGTTATTTCCATTTCAAGGATGAGAAAACTAAAGTATTGTATTCATTTCCTATTGCTGCTTGATATGGTTTGGCTCTGTGTCCCCACCCAAATCTCATGTTCAATTGTAATCCCCAGTGTTGGAGGTGGGGCCTCGTGGGAGGTGATTGGATCATGGGGGTGGTTTCTAATGGCTTACGTATCCCTAGTGCTGTCTTGTGATGGAGATCTAGTTGTTTCAAAGTGTGTGGCACTTCCCCACTTCTCTTCCTCCTTTCCAGCCATGTAAGACATGCCTGCTTCCACTATGCCTTCCACCATGACTGTAAGTTTCCTGAGACCTCCCCAGCCATGCTTCCTGTTCAGTCTGCGGAACTGTGAGCGAATTAAGCCTCTTTTCTTTATAAAATACCCAGTGTTAGGTATTTCTTTATAGTAGTGCAAGAACAGACTAATGCACTGCTATAACAAATCATCACAAATTTAGTGGCTTAAAACAACACAGATTTATTATCTTATAATTCTAGAAGTCAGAAGTCAGCGATGGGCCTCAATGGGCTAAAATCAACAGTACAGTAGGGCCATATTCTTCTGGAGGCCCCATGGGAGAAGCCGTTTCCTGGCCTTTTCCAGCACCCACAGGCCACCCACATTCTTTGGTTCCTGGCTGCTCACTCCAACTTCCACATCTCTGACTCAGACTCTCTTGCTGCTGTCTTATAAGGATGCTGTGAATTACATCAGCCCCTGTCCTATTCCCCAATAACCCAAGATAATTTCCCTATCTCAAGATCCTTAACCACATCTCCAAAGTCCCTTTTGCCATGTAAAGTCACATCTTCATAGGTTTCAGGGATTAGGATGTGGACATCTTTGGGGGCCCATGATACACCTATGGAGAGAAGAAGTAAAGTGCCTAAGATCACAAGCCACCAGGTCCCAGGAACTGTGTAAACATGGAAAATAGGACAAGAAGAGGCTTGTTCCAAAGAGGCCCTCGCTACTTCACAGTCCCACCAGGAGGGCAGTGCTCTGTGCCCAGGGGCAGCCTGAGCTGCTCTCCCTGCGGGGCTGCCAGCTACCCTGACTTGTCTTTCCAGGCCCTGTGCATCCTTCCCTGACCCCCCATCAACCTGACGAAAGCTCTGGAATGCCTTCTCCTAGGCTCTCACTGCAGTATGAGGGCATTTTTCTTACTGTGTGGCTTAATTTCAAGTCTTTCTCCCACACTGAACCGTGAACAGAGACCACATCTGCTCCTCTCTGTTTCCAGGACCCAGTACAGGAGTGTCAGCTTGTGCCTTCTGCTCTGTGTGACCTATCAGAACCCACACACTTTCTCTGGTCATCTTAACAAAGACTCTGTCTACATCTTAACCAGGAGCACCCTAACCCTTTATCTAGAGCCCGGGTTCAGTAAATAAATGAATGGATGTCATCCACTGATCTACCCCATCACCCTCTTTCAGTTCTCATCATAGTACTTACCACCATGTGGACATATTTTAACTTAGCAAGTGTATTATTTGTCTTTCCTTACCGAAATATAAGGTCCAACATGGCAGGAATATGTCCTGCCTTGTTGAGAGCTGGTACTGAAGTTGGCACTTATGACAATAGTAATAGCAATAAGAGTAACCTATGGGGTGCTGCCTCTTGGTGGTATGGGATGGATGAATGAATGAGTGAAAAAAGTGTAAATCAGGAAAGAAAGCATTTCTAATTAGAAAGTCGTGAGATAACATTTCTTACCTATTCATGAAAATATAAAAGTTGTGTGATAGATGCTGATGCCAAGACTGTGGAAAACCACTTTCATAGATTTCTGGTGGAGATACAGAATTACTTTACCCCTATGGAGAGAATTTGGCAATATCTAGCTAAACTGTGTATGTGATTACCATTTGACCCACCAAACCCATTTCTAAAAATCTGTCAAACTGATACGCTGGAAAAAGGAATAAATTACATACGCATAAGTTATCCATTGCAGCACTATTTGTAATAGCCTAAAGGAAAAGTGAAACAGTATGCAACAGAGTTCTATGCAGTGGTAAAATGAATGAGGGTGACCAGAAATTCCATTTCTAAGAATCCATCCAATAGAAATAAAAATACGTGTTCATACAAAGGCATATAGGTCAGGCACCGTGGCTCATGCCTGTAATCCCAGCACTTTGGGAGGCTGAGGTGGGATGATTGCTTGAGCCCAAGAGTTTGAGACCAGCCTGGGCAACATGGTGGGACCTCATCTCTACAAAAACTTAAAAAAAAATGGCCAAGCATGATAGCATGCACCTGTAGTCCCAGCTACTTGGGAGGATGAGGTAGGAGGACCACTTGAGCCCAGGAGGTGGAAATTACAGTAAGCCATGATCACATTGCTGTACTCCAGCCTGAGTGACAGAGCGAAACTGTCAAAAAAAAAAAAAAATACAAATGTATGGATGTTGATAGCAGCATTATTCATAATAATCAAAGACTGGAAGTAATCCAAATAGTCATCAACTGGTTAACAAATAACAGATAAAGAAAATGTGGTATTGTCATACAGTGGAGAACAATTAGGCAATTAAAATTGACGAAGTACGAATCCATGCGAAAACATGAATGAAGCCTAAAGAACGTGGTAAGTGAGAGAAACCAGACACAAAATACCATATGACTGCCTGAAGTGTTTAGAAAAAGCAAATGTCTAGAGACAGAAAGCAGATCAGTGGTTGCCTGGAGCTGGTTTGGGAGTGGGGTTTGACTGCAAATGGACACAAGGGAACTTTTTAGAGTGATGGAAATGTTCTGAAACTAGATGGTGGTGGTGATTGCATAATTCTATACATCTACTAAAATCATTGAATTTTAGTAGAAATTTACCTGCAATGGGTAATTTTATGATATGTAAATTATGCCTCAATAAAGCTGTTAAGCAAAAATGATTGAGGAAGACTTCTGTGTTCAGCTATGGAGTCATCTGCAGGCTATAATACCAAGTTTAAAAAAATTTAAAAAGCAAGGCATAGAACAGTGTACTGAGTGAGTAAACAATTGAAGCATAAACCAAAAATAATAAAAATTATTTATCTATAGGGAGAGAGAAGAAACAGAATGGAAGAAACATGGAAAGAAGCAAGATTCCTCTGAATTCTAAAAGCTAGACTTCTCTTGGTTTTAGTTTTGAATTTGGAAACAAGAAAATGTTTCATGTAATAAAAAATATAAAATAAAGCAAATTTCCAATTTCCTAAACTGGAAACAAACTGAAACTATATATCAAGTTTGTTACACAACTATAAGAGAAGTATTTCAAGTGACTTTGAAACCCACTATTTGGAGTATGCATGTCTGGTGAAATAGATGCTAAAACACCCATGCATAGCAGAAGAAGCAGTACAGCAAGCCTGACATGGGAGTTGAGGCTAAACACGGTGAGGAAGGTGTTTGGGGGTGGAGGCGGATGGTGGCAGTGGTGGCTACTCAGTGCAGGGTGTCAGGCGATGGCTGCTCATAGCAGATACACACTATGGTCCTTGTGCATAGCAGATACACACTAAAGTATGGAAGAATGAAAGGGCATCATGTCAGCAACTCACTCTCAGATGGTTCAGCGGGGAAAAGCTTTTTGAACTATTCCTATAGTTTTTCTGTAAGTCTGAAATTATTTCAAAGTAGAAAGAAAAGATAATGGAAGAATGAACAGGGCACAAACTTATTTTTCTGAGAATTGGTAAATAAAGAAAAAGAACCAAGTACTTATCCTACCTTGTTCTGATTTCAAGGGAATCAAGTAGTTGATCAGGGAAAGTTATTCTTTAGAGAAGTAGACCAGCTAATTAAGACAGAAGCAAATGATTTAAATAGAAAAAAAAAATCACCACTTTGCAACCCCTAATGATATAATGGATCCCGGCTACAATCATCAATGGGTGCTAAAATTTTTAGAAGAGTTGTAAGAGATCTTTAAAGTTGATGGGTTCATTTGACAACACTTGAACTCAGGGATCAATTTTAACATATGAAAGTTGGGGCAATCAGACATAAGAAATACTCAGCATAAGAAATACTCAGTCATAAGAAATACTCAGCACCACCTGTGACTTGTTCCTGCCAAAATGAAAGCTGAGCCAGAATCTAATGGAGTTTCTAGAGCAGTGGTTCTCAACCAACTGGGGGTGATTTTGCCTCCCAGACATTTGGCAATGCCTGGTGACATTTTAGGCTATTAGAACTCACAGCCAGGAATGTGCTACTGACATCCAGTGTCTGGAGGCCAGGGATGCTGCTAAACATCCCTCTGTGCACAGGGCAGCCCCCACAACAAACAGTTATTCAGTCCAAAATATCAACAGTGCGGCGTTGAGAAACCCTCCTCCGGATCTAACTCTCATATATATGGGAGACCAAAAAACATGTTAAATAACACCAAAGGATGAAATCAGCCAAACCTAAAATACTGGAAATGGTATAGCACAAATGATCCACTTTCTCCAACAAATACAGTAAATGGAATGAAAATGGGGAGAGGAGGGGGCACTGAAATACATTTCTTAGAGACATAAAAAAATGCAGCATGTGGACATAATTTGGATTCTAATTCAAACAAAGCAACCATAAAAAAAATTTGAGGCAGAATGGGGAAACACAGGCTGAGTGTTATTAGATGATATAAAGAACATGTTATTAATTGTGTTCAAAGTGATATTAGTAGAGTGGTTATGTTTTGTAAGCCCTTGTTAGAGAGGCATATTAATTATTTATAGGTGAGTGATGCGATGCCTGAGATTTGCTTAAAAACAGCACTTTTCAAAGTGCGGGCCATAGATATCTGAGGGAATCCCCAAGATTATTTCAGGGATCTTCAGAGTCAAAACTATTTTAATAACAATATTAAATAATTAACGATGTCCCTTACCTTTTTCACTGCCTTGACATTTGCACTGATGATGCAAAAGCGATAATGAATAAAACTGCCAATGCTCCAGCAGGAATCAAGGCAGCGGTATAGAACAGTCCTAGCAGTCACTGTATTCTTTTTTTTTTTTTTTGAGACAGAGTCTTGCTCTGTCACCCAGGCTAGATGCAGTGACACAATCTTGGCTCACTGCAACCTCTGCCTCCCGGGTTCAATTGATTCTCCTGCCTCAGCCTCCAGAGTAGCTGGGATTAGAGGTGCCCGCCACCGCACCTGCTAACTTTTGTATTATTTTAGTAGAGATGGGGTTTCACCATCTTGGCCACGCTGGTCTCGAACTCCTGACCTCATGATCCACCAGCCTCCGCCTCCCAAAGTGCTGAGATTACAGGCACAAGCCACCACACATGGCCTCAGTCACTGTATTCTTTATAGCTATCTATTCAAAGAAAAAAAAAGATAAAAATTAAAAAGGTCAATTTCACTTAAGAAGGTACTGGGCCGGGAGCGGTGGCTCGTGTCTGTAATCCCAGCACTTTAGGAGGCTGAGGCAGGTGGATTATCTGAGGTCAGGTGTTCGAGACCAGCCTGGCCAACATGGTGAAACCCTCTCTACTAAAAATACAAAAAATTAGCCGGGTGTGGTGGCTCAGGCCTATAATCCCAGCTACTCGGGAGGCTGAGGCAGGAGAATCGCTTGAACCTGGGAGGCAGAGGCTGCAGTGAGCCGAGATCATGCCACTGCACTCCAGCCTCGGCAACAAGAGCAAAACTTTGTCTCAAAAAAAAAAAAAAAAAAAAAAGTACTACATGAAGCAATATAAATTATTAATTTGGTTAAATCTTGACCTTTCAGAATATATCTGTTAAGCATTTCATGTGACAAAATGGGAAGTACTCATCAAGCACTATTAAAAGGTGCCTTCATTTTCCATCTATGGCTGTACATGGGGCCAGATTTTCTTCACACATTTCAATCAAACAACAAATTGTAATCAATTGAATGTAGAAGCAGACACAAGAATCCAGCCTCTGGCCAGGCGTGGTGGCTCATGCCTGTAATCCTACCACTTTGGGAGGCAGAGGTGGGTGGATCACTTGAGGTCAGGAGTTTGAGACCAGCCTGGCCAACATGGCAAAACCCTATCTCTGCTAAAAATACAAAAAGTAGCCGGGCATGTGGTGGTGGGCGTCTGTAATCCCAGCTACTTGGGAGGCTGAGGCAGGAGAATCACTTGAACCTGAAAGGCAGAGGTTGCAGTGAGCCAAGATTGCACCACTGCACTCCAGCCTTGGGGACAGAGCGAGTCTCTGTCCCCCCCCAAAAAAAAAAGATTTTCTCTATCGAGAATCCAGTTATCTTCCATTAAGCCAGACATAAAAGGGATTTGTAAAAATGTAAAATAATGCCACTCTTCTTTCTAGTTATTGTTTGTTTTGTAAAATGTAATTTTTTTCACTTAAAATATGTCATTTATATTAACATGTAATAAGTATTACTATTATTTTAAAATGAATTAATAAGTAAATATTTTAAAGTTTCTTTCTTTTAATATCTAATGTAAATATAAAAAATTTAACTGACAAAAGCTGTTTGGGGTCCTCAATATTTTTTAAAAGTGTAAAGGAGTCTTGAGACCAAAGAATCTGACAAATATTGCTTTAAAATTATCTAGAAATGAAATGAAACAAAATCAAACAAAAAATGTGGTGGAGAGAATGAGACAGATTTGATGGGATTGAATGCAATTTGAGTAATGAATGCACGGGATTCCTTGCACTCTTCTCTCTCTTCTTGGTATGTTTTGAATTTTCTGTAATAAATAATTTTTCCAAAGAGAGCATTTCCTTCACTAGGATGTTAATAACTACATCTGCATGTGACTTCAGGGCCTGGGAGCCCAGTCAGAGTTAAGAAAATTCTCTGCAAGGAATACGGAACCCCACTCTTTTCTAAGGATGTCTAAGGTGGGGGACATGGGTGGTAGAAATAAAGCAATGTCAAGTCAAAGCCCCCACCTGGGCCCATGCCTCTCAGGTAATGGCAAGGGTGTCCCTGATGGCCACACCTAGTGGCCCCAGGAAAAATTACACTGTTTGGGAAGTGGGGAGGTCTGGGGTCTTTTCTCTGCACCACTGGAAATGTGCTAAGAAGCACAGACCCTTATGTGGGCCACAGTTGGACTAGATGATCTTTGAGAGCCCTTCCAGCCAAAGCATTTTGTGCAAAGTAATTATTCTTGGCCTCATGAGTTTTCATTCATTTAGTAATTTTAAGTGTTTGTTGTCTATCAAGCACCAGGGTCTGCCGTGTTCAGGAGAAGAATGTGAAGCAGAGCAGCATCTGTGACTTCTGTGATATTGGGACGGCCCAGCTGCCCCTCCACAGCCCTGCCCCCATCTTCTCATTCCAAAAATTCAACCGTTAACGTAACTACTGCCTTGATTCCTTTTGACAGAGTCATCACTGACACCTAATAAAGATGTGATTCTGACCTTTCCAAAGATAGAAACCAAAAAGAGGGGTGGGTCTGTATGGAAGGCACTGAACTCAGTTTGAGACACACTGATTTGATGGCTCTGCAGGTTGTCTTAATGGAGGTGTCCAGTTGGGTGTATTGGTCTGGAGCTCAGAAGAGTGGTCCCAATGAAAGACGGAGATTTGGGGACTGTCCACATTGACAAGGCAATGGAGATATGGATGTGGATGAGTTCAGCCAGGGTCTCAGCAAACAGAAGGAACCAGGAGATAAGACTGAGAAAAAGCACTCTCAGGGAGAGAAATGTATGAAAGAGACCAGAAAGGAATGGAAAGAGAGTAGGGAGAGGGATACCAGGAAGAAGGACAGTGTGTGCTCAGGGAAGGAGGGAGTAGATGTTAGTGCCAAATGCAAGCGGTCAGGTGAGAATGAAAACTAATAGGCGCCTAGCGGAGTTGGCAACAGGGAGCCATTGGTAACCTTGTCCCAAGCAGTTTCAAATGGGGAGCAACCAGCCTAAGGTCGAGAAGGGCAGATAAGGAAGTGTAAACGATAGGTATAGACTACTCTTGGGAAGTTTAACAAAGAGAGGAGCTCCCCACATTCAGCAAGGAGTTTTGCTTAATTTTTTAAATAGGAGAGATCTGAGTATGTTTAAAACCAACATTGTAATCAGTCTTATTGATTGGTGGAAGGAAGCCAATACATACAGAGAAGTTGATGAGACAACAAAGATGGTGGATTATCAAAGGATGGAGAGGTAGAAGAAGCAGATTACAAGAAACACAAATGACCAATAAAGAACTGCAAACTCAGGCAACAATGAGATACTATTTTGCACCAGCCAATTTGGCTATTTATGGATAAGGAAACTGAGGCACAGATAGGTTAAAGATCAAGACCACGTCAGCAGCAAATAACAGAGCCAGGATTAGAGCCCAGGCAGTCTGGCTCCCGAGCCTGAGTTCTCAACGAGGATACTATGCCTTTTCTCTAAAAGTAGTCATTGCTTAATCATGCATTTCTATAAATACATGTAAATAAGTACATGTAGACATACATATATGTGCATGCGTAATATACATTAACGTTCATGGAGAAAAGACTAGATGCCAAAATCTGAAGACTGGTTATTTCTGGGTAATTGGATTATAGCTGTTTTTCACTTTCTTTGCACTTTTCTATATTTCTATATTTCCTACAAAGGGTAAATTATTGTGGTAGAAGAAAAAGAGAAGTTATTTTTAAAAACAAGCCTGGGGAGACTAGGATGAAGGCAGGGACCAGACCCCTTTGTTAAAGTCCTTTCTTTTGTGAAAGCTTGCAGGGAAGGGAGGTCAAAGTCTGAAGGGATGAGCCAGTGTCTTTCAGCAGCACAGACAGGACCAACAGGATGTCTCTTTGGTTTTCCTGCAAGTTGAACCTCCTGCTTAGCATCTGCAAAAGCCGGGAGCATTTTCCCTGAGGATTGCTGTCTCCTGTCTCCAGCAAAACTCCTCTGGTCTGAGGGGACCATCACACAGGATTTTAGCCTCTCCAGTAAGACTGGTCCCCATGGCCTCCCCAGGAAGAAATCATCAAGCTGCATTCCCTCTGAACCTGCTCCTTCCCTTGGTTGAAGGTGCGCTTTCCTGGCTCTCTGAAGAACCAAGACCAGGTCAAAGGCCTCCCCAGGCCCCTCTGCAAGGCTCAGGCCCCATGGTCAGGCTTCCAGGTGAACAGGTTCTCCATGACACCCATGCAAGCAGCCATTCCACTAACTCCATCTCAGAAGACCCCATTCCCTCCACTTGGCAGCAGCTTTTCCTCAGTAAGACATCACTACCTACTAAGACAGGTGCAATTTCTCCCTGGTGGCAGACACCCTGCCGTACTTCCCCCTCTGTCTGCTGCATTCTCTTTGTACCACCGTGGGAGAGAGGCCATGTCCAGGCAGTGCTTCCTTCATTTCCCATCTATCATCTCAGCAGCCATTATTTTTTTAAGCTGTGAAGTTTGGTATGAGCTACTTACAGCTACTGAATTCTGTAAGCTTCTGCTGCTGCTCAAATACTTTTTTTCTTAATGAAAGCATCTAAGAGAATAATTCCAACCAAAAAAAAATTGAAAACAAGAAAATTTTGCTTGTCTTCTGAGGGTAGAATAAGCCAGTCCACACAGACACGCGTACCACAGGATGGGGACCATGACCCAAAGGAGGTGGGTTGAGTTCCAGGTCTGAAGGAAAGAAAGTTCAGTGTGAAGGGTGAGGGAGATGGGAAAAGCAAAAACTGGAGGCACAGGGCAGGGATGTCCTGCACACAGGGTGTCTGTGTGGATGGACGCAAGAGCCGGGGCATGTTCACATCGCTCCTTTCTATCCCTTGTTCTGCTCTGGCCTCTAGTAGGTTTCCCATGAGGTCCTGCCCACACAGTGAGGGAGCATCCCTAGGCCCAAGGATTCTTTAAAGAATCTGGCAGACATTGTAATGTGATACATCTCTCCCCTTGGAAGATTCAAATCCCTGCATGCACACCCACGATTTTGCACCCATGCCAGGGGTTTCCAGGCCAACTTGTGGTACTGTGAGCAGGGAGGGTTCCTGCCCTCAAGGCTATATTCACCAGGCCACTTCTTCAATGGAAACACACCCCAGAATCTGTTCCTCTTCCCAGAGGGCCTAGCAGAGAGGAAAGAACCAATGCTTCCGAGCCAGCCCTCAAGGCATGTGCATGTCATCGCAGCCGCTCACCAACCAGCTGATGTAGGGCCCCTCACTCATCCACTCTGTGCCTCAGCATCCCCTTCCATGAAGCAGGGACAATGAATGTGAGGATTAAATAGGAGGTGCTCTAGAAGCATTACTTCTTTCTCCAGCCACCCATGCCTTGACTCAAGACCATCCTCACTCATGAAGCCTCACTCTTTCCAACCCTCTGAGATAGTCTCATTGGCTTACACTCTCCATTGGGCTTGTATTCATTCCTCCTTCATTCAACAAATATTAACCAAGTGTATATCTATCCTCAGGACCTGGTACCAGATGCTGGGGTACAAAGGTGAAAAGACACACAGTCCCTACCTTAAAGGATGTAAAGGCAAGGCAGGGATGCAGGACATAACAGCCACGTGGTAAGAAATCTGAGAGAGCTCCTGTGCATGTGTCAGCACCCACCTCCTAGGGGCAGCCAGTGCTAGTGCTTGGGGGTTCCTGGAAACATGGGCACATGTGGGTAATACCATCAAGAACATCAGCAATCTGTAAAAAAGTAAATGATATTGTCTATGTCTTCAGACTTTGTAGTCATCCGAGGAATGCTAATAGGAAACAAACTGGAGGTGGAGAAGGGCACAGGTGGGCTGTGGGATTGATGTTGCCATGTGAACTAAGACATTGATAACAGAAACTAATGTTGGGACATGCAGAATACTTTCCTGTTCCTTAATAATCTAGTTTGGACCCCCACAGCAGACTCACAAAAGGAGTTGTTTTTGTGTTTTCTGTGTGTGTGTGTGTGTGTGTGTGTGTGTGTTTTAATTAAAAGCCCTACTTTCCTACTTTGCAGATGAGAAAGCACATAGAGAAGTCCTAACTCCGTCTCTGTCAATAGAAGGTGGGGATTTAATACAGATTATTTTGGCCCTGGTGCACAGGGGATTAAGTGAGATAAGAGGGCAGCCAGCATCTTGAATGCTGTCAGAAAGGCCACATCCTTCCCAGTGGTTCTCACGCTGCCATGGCGACAGTCAGTTAAAAATAGTTCAGTCACAAGATGAGGAGTCAATGTGCACTGACACTCGGCGGTCTGGAATGATGAGCGGCAGTCCGCATTCCATCCCAGGGTGGAGTCCTCCTTACAGAGCGGGCGGGTGTAGATTTCCTTTTTTTTTTTTTTTTTCCTGAGACGGAGTCTTGCTATTTCGCCCAGGCTGGAGTGCAGCGGCACGATCTCAGCTCACTGCAGCCTCCACTTCCTGGGTCCAAGTGATTCTCCTGCCTCAGCCTCCCAAGTAGCTGGTATTACAGGTGCCCGCCACCATGCCCAGCTACCTTTTGTATTTTTAGTAGAGACGGGGTTTCACCCTGTTGGCCAGGCTGGTCTCAAACTCCTGACCTCAAGTGATCTGCCTGCCTCGGCCTCCCAAATAGCTGGGATTATAGATTTTCTTATGGAAGTAGAGACGGGCTAGGCCCAGCCTGCAGGAAGGTTGTGAGCAAGCTTAGGGAGCCAGGACTACTGCAGCAGCCTCCTCGCCGGCCTCCCTCTCCCTCGGCCTCTTTCACACCTGTAGCTGCTGCTTCAGTGGGTTCCTCCCACTGGACTCTTTAAGAGGGGCCAGGGTTTGCTCCCCAGTGCTCTACCCATAGCCAGCAGCATGTCTGATCTTTAGTGAGTATTCCATACTTATTTATTGAGTGAATAAATAAGATGGTAAAATTACCATTTTAACTCCCTGATTTGAAATACATTTTAATATTTGTGCTTCATGCACTGGCTAGCCATGATCTGTTTTTGTTGACTAGAATCACATACTCAGCATGTCTGAACTGCGTCTTGATGGCTCAGCTAGCTCAACACCCTCATTTTACAGGAATCCAAGGGGAGCTTGGTCCTAAGTCTCCTGAGTCCCAGTGATACTGCTCTTCTTACCAGCTTTTTCTATCTGGATATAGAAATTGACCTTGATTGAACATCCTCACACCCAGAATGGCTTTAAGACAATTCTGATCATTAAGATCATTGTTTTAAAGAGATGCTCACATACAAGCTTTCACATACCTGCAGGAAGACAAGGGCTATGTGTTGGCAGCTGCAGACAATTCCAGAATACTGGGAGAGGACAGGAATGTGGGAATGATCTGCCTGCCCTGTCTGTGCCACAGAACAGGTTATTTGCATAATGAGCCCTGTGCATTCACAATCCTGAGAAGTCAATGGGTATTATTAATGTCATATTATCTAGGTCATGCAAGAAAGGACAGAGTTTCCGGATGGTTCATGAGGATTGGACATTGCACATGTACCTTGAAGACACTAGCAAAAGCCACTAAACTAGTCAGGCCAGTTCAACCATCAACCCTCCCCTCACTCCTTGGGCTGAAGCCTCTTAACATTTTCATTCCTATCCTCCATTTGTCGCTTGTCCATTTCAATTGCCTTGGACTTGGAAGGTGGATGACACCCAAATATTTATCTCCAGCCCATGTTTCTCTCCTAAGTTCCAGACGTTTAAATCTACGGTGGTCCCAGGGCCCAAACAACACATCCAAAATCAATTGCAGCATCTCCCTCTGAAGCTGTTTTCCTGATTAAATTCCTGTCTTGGTGGTTGACAATGCCTCACCACCCAGAGCCCAAGTGAGTCACCTCCTCAACCAATGAACCAATCACAGAATCCTGTCTATTTTCACCTACTAAAGTTGCTCTTCTCTCCATATCTATAGAACTGTACCTGCATGATACAGCAGCCCCCATAACGGTTCCCCGCCTCTGATCTTGGCCTCTACATCCACTACCCTAATCAGTTCTCCAAAACTGCATCCGCATGGAATTTCTGCTCCCACCATGACATTTTTCTGCATGACATCTTTTTTGGCTCCCTAAGGCTATGAGATGGATCATTGGCCTGGTCCATGGGGCCCTGTGACCACTGCCCACCCCTTCAGCCTTCCTTCCACAACCCTTCCTGCACAAAGGCATGTCCCCTGGGCCTCGCTATTCCTACTATTTGCAGGCCCCCAGATACACCCTGCCATCTCTCACCTCATCCTCTGCCCACAGCCAGAGCCTCTCAAAGACTGAAGCATTCAGTACTTTTAAAATATAAAGAAATCCTCATACAAGTTGTCAAAAATGATAGCAGGGGCCAGGCACAGTGGCTCATGCCTGTAATCCCAGCACTTTGGGAGGCCAAGGAGGGTGGATCACTTGAAGCCAGGAGTTCAAGACCAGCCTGACCAACATGGTGAAACCCTGTCTCTACTAAAAATACAAAAATTAGCCAGGCCTGATGGTGCACAACTATAGTCCCAGCTACCTGGGAGGCTGAGGCACAAGAGTCACTTGAACCTGGGAGGTGGAGGTTGCAATGAGCTGAGATCATGCTACTGCACTCCAGCCTGGGTGACAGAGAGAGATTCTGTCTCAAAAAAAAAAAAAAGGCAGGGGGGGCAAAAAATTTTAAATGTTTGCAACTAACCCCTAATGCCATTGGCACAAAAATATTATGATACAATTTAATTGTGCTGGTCTGAAGATAATTAAAGGATTTATAGCATATAATAATTCATACTACCATTCCAGACTTAGGTCTAAGTGACCATCCACCCTGATCTACTTGGGATTGAAGGGACTTTGGTTCTAAAATCAGAAAAGTTCTGGGTGAATGAGGCCAAGCTGGTCACCCTAAGTATGGAACAGTAGTTTGTAGTCATATAATGATGACCTTCTTTCAAAACTGTCCATGTATCTCTGTGGCTGTCTAACAATTGGAGATAAAAGGCCACCTTTGAGGCACTTGGTGAATGGGAAGCCTGAGTTCTCCAGCCTGCTCCCTGCTGCTACTGGTTCGTATGCCATGTTGATGAGCTACTCCTGCCCCTCCTTCCAGGCTCAGCTTTTCTGGGTCCAGCTCACCCTAGCACTGGTCTGCTGATTGTTTGTTCCTATGTTCCTGCAGCATTGTCTATAGGCCTCCTTTCTCGCGAGGTTGCACTGTATTTTGATTTTCTGCTTGCATGTCAGTTTCCTCCTTTAGGTGGTGAGCAACTTAAAGTCCAGGTTGACCCATGGATACTCAGTGGGCAATGAGCAAATGGGGCCATTTACACAACCCACCCCTTCAGTTCCATGCTGAAATGTTGGGAGATGGACAAGATGTTGGGCCCAGACAATTGTGTAGGCTTTCTTGAAACCTCCTCTGTGCTAAGTGGGAGAAGTAAAGAGATGGCTGGAGCAAAGCCCCAGCCTCAAGGGGTTGCGAACTGCTTGAGAAGATAAGGCAGGTGTCGAGAGAGGGAAGGAAAAAGTTAGCAACGCTTGTTTCATGTCACTAGATGATGAAACACCATCTAATTACTATGGCACAGGGGACCAGAGAGGGACCAAGTGCCTGGGGAGGGCTGCCTGGAATATGTGGAGGTGGCACAGACAGCACCTGCACCAGACATAAGTAGCAAGGAGGCACATTTCTAATCTAAAGAAATGTTTTAGAAGAACCAGAAATACCAAGTCCCAGGAGTGGTTGCTCCAAGAAGCAAGACAAGAAAGCCAAGTCCAGATAGCCCCTTCTCTGGATGGAGAGTTGAGCATCACGGCCTGTAAGGCTCTTGCCAGGTTCTCCAATTTAACCCTCAGCATTGCCAGCAGAAGGGTGCCACAGATGTTGAAATTGAGTGGGACATTCAGGGTGTTGTGCTAGAGCAGACCAGGCAGGTCAGAGCATGGGGAGAGGAGCCTAGAGAGGTAGGTTGGGGCCTCAATCCAGGTGTGCCAGGTGCACTGGGATCTATAAACATTGAGGGCTTGAAGAGCAGGGGAGCAAGTAGCAAAGTATCTCAGGAATGTCCATCCAGTTGAGAAAAAACATCTCAGTTGTTTCTGGGACAGCAGAAACAACTACATGGTGAAGGCATGCCGGTATGCCCCCTCTGGTTACTTCTCTCCTCACCCATATTCCCCACATTGGCATTTCAGGGCAACCACTGAGATGGAAATCAATCCATCTTCTTTCCCCATTGGGCTTCAAGCAATATGACAAAGCAGTCACCAAAGAGTCTGCTTCATAGCAGGTAAAGCTAAACTGGCAAAGGCACCTTGGATCTGCAGCTGCAATCGGGTTCCCCAATACATTTCCCTGAATTGGGTTTACCCACCCAGAACTACAGGCTTGTCCCTAACGGGGCACAGCATCAGAGAGGGAGAGGACAGGAGGAAAACTTGTGCTCACATGCATGAGGGCCAAAGGGGAAAGCACTTGGGAGGGGCTGATGGGTCCAACTTCAGGCTCTTTTTTCAATCTCATCAATTTTATCAGACCCTCCCTTCCCCCAGGGAGAAAGAGAAAGGAGTGAGCCAAGTAAGTGTGGCAGCCTTTAGGGAAGAAGAAGACCATAACCCCCGGCCCCAGAGGCAGCAGGTGCTGAGTCTTATGCAGAGTCCCCAGGTGGTCTTTACAGCTACTGGTGCTCCAGCCTGGTTCCCCTTGTCAGGCCTCTCCTCCTGTACATGCACAGGGTCGGGGAGGAAGGCCCTGTTCCATCTGCACAGACACTCTGTGGGAATCCAATAGTTGAGTATAATTCAATGACTAGATCCAAACAGAGCATTGTGCTTAATTCCTATCTTCCCAGTAGCAGTAGTGACCAAAGTCTGTGACTGAGCTCTCCCCAGGAAGAGAACACTAGAGTTAGCCTTGTTACAGGAGCCCCTTAGTCCCCTTGATGAGAAAAGTATGGGATCATAGTACACAGACCTGGATTTGAAAGGTTGGACCACTGCCAGCTTTGAGATGCTGTGTAAGATGTCACTCTCCAATCTTCTGTTCCATCATCAATACAAAGGGAATAATAGTAATAGTATCGCAAGATGCCATGGGGATTATGGATAATGCAGGGACAGCACATAGGAGGCGCTGAATAAATAGTAGGGTTTTTTGTTTGTCGGTTTTTTGTTTTTCCTAAGTATCCAGTTTATTTTCTAGTCACGGGTTACTTACTAAAAGTTTGTGTAACATGAGATCACATCAGATCAGAAAACATCAAGTAGGTAGTATTATTAACCAATTAACATACAAAAGAAAGTGCCTTTATATCATGTATCTGGGCTCCAAGGGTAGTCCATAGTTCAGCCTCTTCTTTCTATTCTGCTTTTGTCACCTGTTATATAAAATGATCTATACAATCCTTATAAATAAGACATGAGTTTTGCCTGTAATGCGGTAGGATGAAAAAATACCAGTGCTGCATGCTATGAAACAATAGAAACTTTATAGGGGAATCCAAGATTTGTGTGCACAAAAATTATAAATGCCATTTTCTGCTGTGCTGGAAAAACTGAAGTATAAAACACAAATGAACTAGGTCTTTCAAGGATGAGGTATCACAACACTGGTAGCTATTTAATATATTCATCTTAAGAAGACTGGATGCTAAAAATGCAATCACTGCAATTAATAAAGTTGAGAGAAAACACAAAGATTGGCTAATATGAGTAAAAGATTATTTAGGGTAAAATAAATGTGTAACATTCTCTATGTTCTTAATCACCTGGGAAGGCAGACTATGGAATATCAGGAAATAAGAGTTTTCTTGTTTTCAGTAACATTGAGGTAACACTTCAGAATTCAGAAGGTAACTGGGGCTATAAATAGTAATTAAAAGGACAAAAGAGAAGAAAGCAGGGGTTCCATTTTCCAGCTGTTGCAATTTTCCTGAAATCTTAATGTTTTTGAGCCTCTCCTATTTAAGGACAAAACAATTTAGCACACAACAAAAACTTCAAAAAGGGTGCCAGCTGGACCACAAAGCACTGATGAAAACGCAGAGAGGATATACTTCCCAAACTTTCATTAGGACGTAAAAGCAATTTTGAAAAACAATCTCCACTCTCTGTCAAGTTATTTGACTCCTCAATGCAACATGCATCTCAATGAAATGGAATTTGAGTAGTGTTATGTTGGTATACATAATGATTATGACTTCAAGAAAAATATATCTAGTACATTCTGGGGGTTTTATGGAGGACTCTGTAAAACAAAGAGTTTGAAGTAAACAATAATAAAATACAAAAATTTAAAAAACAGGGGTTTTTTCCCTCCAAATTCCTGGTTTAATAAGGACCTGTTTATTCTGAGGAAAAAAAGTTCCCCAACATCAAGCTGTTCACAAAAATAACACACAGTATCAACTTTAGAAAACAAATCTTAAGACTATAACACTCATTATTTTTCTAGAGGATGCATTTGACATGCCAACTCTCATTCACAAAAATAGATTGTTACGTTTGTGTTGAACTTCCCCACACAGCACACTAATGTGGGGGTGTAACTTCTAATCAAAGCTGCTTTCAGGAGCTACTCAACTAAATAAGATTGTCTTTGCAGTCAGGGAAGCAACTACTGAACTTATGTATGAATGAAAATAACTGTCCTCCCTGCATAACAAGAGACTATTTTCAAGACAGTTGATAAAACCATACATCCTTTTTATTAAGTCATAAAGAGGTATCAAAATTAAAAGTAAAAATTACAAGGTAAGACTTAACAAAACTACTAGTAGTGCCAAAGGAAGTGAAAATGGGACTAGGCGCAGGGCAATATGAATTAATAAACATGGGAAGGACAAGGATGGGAAGGACAGTGAGCATGTGCCAAAGATACTAGGTGAGAGGATCTGGTGAAAAATTTGATCTTAGACAAGTGCCTAGGTAAAGAAATAATGGAATAAGATTTCTAAACCCCACTATGTGCTTAAGAGTCATCCATGCCATTGGTGCTGTCTCTGTCATCCTCTCCTTCCTCAGCCTCTTTTTCATCATCCTTGATCAACTCCAGCTGGTCATCCCCCATCCTCATTATCATCATCATCCAGTAGGTCCCCCTTCTCAGCATAGTCATCTGCACCCCCTCAGACTCCATCTTCACATTAGTCTCATCTTTCTTCACAGAGCTGCTGCTCTGCTCCTCTTCTGACTTACCATTCCTCATCTCTACTGCTTGTTTGCTCTGTTCCTTTTCAATTTTTTCCAGGTTTTCCAGGAGAGAATCCACTTTTTGTTTTATCTGGGACAACTCCTTCATAATGGCCTGAAGGTCATCTCCTTTCAACTTTCCAGACTTGGAAGATCCCTGCTGTCCACTCTTAGAATTGAGGCCACTTTTGCCCCTTCGTGAGTTGTTTCCTGATACACGCTGACATTTTGAGAGCACTACAGCCCAAGCAATAGGAAGAGGAGGAGGCACGCGTGCTGAGTAACTGTACATCGTATCATCATAATCACCTTGATAGTCATAGTCCAAGTGAAAAGAGGAGCTATACATCCCTGCTGCAGATCGTTTCACGCCTGCTTTTCCTCAGTTCACTTTTGGCTCTGCAGCCAGGTTAATATCTAAAACCTGGCCAGCAATCATTCTGCCATCCTCTCCTGCTCCAGCAGCCCGGGCATTTCTCTCATTAAAATAGTGAATAAAGGCAAAGCCCTTATGAACAGCACAGCCCACAGTTTTGCCATACTTTGAAAAGATTGCCTCCACATCAGATTTCTTGACCACAAGAGTGTTGAGATTCCCAATGAACACACGGGAGTTCATGGAGCGAGGATCTGTCTTGTTGGTAACGTTGCTGGCCATTGCGTTTGTTGATAAGATTTCTCACAAAGCTGAAAACAGGAGGGGGGAGGGAGAAGAGATTCGATTCTGAGTCTCCTACTCCCGGGTTCTACATGGAGAAGCCAACTGCTGCTCGAGGTCACTAATATGGCCACAACCACTCAGTCTTCTCTCTTCACAAAAAAATCAATAGTAGGTTTTTTTCCTCACCTGTGTAACATCTTGTCACTCCAGATAAACACAACCACCCCTGAGCTGGACTTGACCCAAGTTCTCTGGCCACATCTCCATGGCTTCCAAGTAGATGACAGCATCCTGGCTGGGCTATCAGGTCCCAGGATGCAATGATATTATGGAAATAGTTCCTGTGGCCTCATAAGTCTACAGGATTGAGGCTGCTTCTCTCTGTCTCCTTCCAAACTGGCTCTGGAATAGGGATAGGCTGTAATATATAGATGGGACCCTCAGAACCTCTACCTGAGGGGTTCAGGGGAGCCAGAGGCAGGTAACAGCAGGCAGGATCCTCCTTGAATTCATCCTTTATGCCTTTAACAAAGTAACCAAGCGCATGCTGTAGTGATAATCAATTTAGGCACATCCCAGAGATTCCAGCTTCTCTGCCACCAACCACCAGGCATGATCTAAGCAAGTTCTTTCACCTCTTGGAGCCTTAATTTTGTCATCTACAAAATGGAATAACGCGATCATTCTTGAAGGTGAGTTCCATGTGATCATGGGTGTGAGCAGCTCTTTGTAAGCAATGAAGGCCCAAGCAATTGGAAGGGGTGGTGATTATGGAAACTGTCAGAGGTACGTTTGTTGCTGTGGAAAACTGCAGGTACTGGACCATTTTCTCATATTTCTACAGGTTGCTGGAATCACAACCTATAATTAATGCACAGTGATATGGCTTGACCCAGTTTCCTAAATTGGAATGTTTCAGCTAAAACTGATGAAAAATTCTGTCTTCCAAGCAGAACTAGCTAGATAAACCCCCTCCAGAGCTAGTGAGTAAACATATACAGTGAAATATATATATATATATAATGCATTCACTTATTCAACAAATATTGATTGAATGTCTACTCTGCACCATTTATTAAGCTTGGTGTTTTTCCTGACTTGTCTCATGTAATCTCCACATGAATTCTGTGAGGTAGGCATTGTTATCCTGATGTACAACTGAGGAAACTAACAGGGATTCGATTGTTGGATCAAAGCCATACACTTAGAAAGTGGCAGACAAACAATTAAACCCATTTCCTTGACCCAGTGACCTGCTCTTTTGTGACACCACATGACTTCTGCAGGCCCCTCATAAAAGGGCTGCCAGGGTTATGTCTGGGCAGATGGGATTGTGTATTAGTCCATTCTCCCGCTGCTATAAGGACATACCTGAGACTGGGTAATTTATAAAGGAAAGAGATTTAATTGACTCACAGTTCCACAGGGCTGGGGAGGCCTCAGGAAACTTACAATCACGGGGGAAGGTGAAGCAAACTCATTCGTCTTCACATGGTGGCAGCAAGAAGAAGTGCTGGGCAAAAAGGGGGAAAAAACCCTTATAAAACCATCAGATCTATGAGAACTAACTCACTATCACGAGAACAGGATGGGGGGAAACCGCCCCCATGATTCAATTATTTCCACCTGGTCCCTCCCACAACACATGGGGATTATGGGAATTACAATTCAAGATGAGATTTGGGTAGGGACACAGTTAAACTATATGATATTGGATGTTTAAGGAGCAAGTCAGGTGGATGACAAATTTTGTGCCCCCCAGTTCTCCATCAAATATCCAACCTTCCCTGGGACCCAGCAGCTCATCCTCCCTCTGCTTCAGCCAGCTCCCTGGGTGCCCCCACGCTCCCTGGAATGTATTTACTGCCTTTCGCCCTTGCTAGGCTCACCAAGTTCATACCACTGGGTTGCTGCCTTGCTCTCAACTTTGGTTCTATCTTGTTCCTCTTCCCACCATCCCAGGCCCCTCTAGGACTGGACTGGCACTGGGGCTTCATCTTCTGAACTGAGCAGCCACACCTCCCCTGCACCCTGACTGGTTGGCAGTCATTGGGCAGCCCAGGATGAGAGTCTGACAGATTGAGGCTCTTCTGATTGCTCCCTATTTGAATTTGAGAAAATAAGTTGATTTCTTAAGCCACGGTTTCCATACCTGAGAGTAGAGAGTAATAGCTGTCTCACAGGGCTGCTGTAGGGATGAAATGAGAAAAGATACTAACGTTTTTTACGTCCGGGAGTCACTCCCCAAGCTCCCCAAGTGCTCTCTTTCACTTCTCCTACACTTCCAAAGAAGTATGGCAAATGGTAAATTGTGTACTATGTAACCTTTTTTCTCTATGATTTATCATCTTTATTTATCTTTAATTTTGGTGAGCAGAATTAGATTCGGTGAATCTAATTCCTTTTTCAAATTCAATCCTCAGTATTTCAACATGATTTATTAAATTTCTTTCCATATTGCTTACTGATGTTCAGCTCTTCACACATTATAGCCACCTTTCATATAATTTGATCTAATTCTGGGTCCTTTTTGTATGATTTATATACAGTTTTCTCTTTATGACTGCACTTCAGCTGTTTTTATCACTATTGCTTTAAAACAGGCTTTTATGAAAGGCAGATAAATCCTCTACCTCTCCTCCCCCAACCCCTGTCAGAATTGTTTCTTATTCTTGGCCATTTATTCTTCCAGGCATAATATTCTGTCAAGTTTCAAGAGAGGTATTGGAGATTTAGATTAGGATTTACTGGGCTACATAGAGGATATAAAGGCTAGCACTTACTTTCAGGAATTTGTGTCTAAATCCCATGAGCCTTGAAATCTCAAGTGTTTGGCCACACACACACACGCACGCACGCACAGCCAACTCTGCTGCTTTCTTGCTCTTCCGATACTTCCCCACTGACAAAGTATAGAAAGAAGGCAGTAAAAAATGACAGTCACCTGCCAGGCCTGGCTCCCATTGAAAGTTACTGCGATTAAGCTGGAAATTTGTCTAAATTTAAAGGGGATCCCAAGAGCCTCGGAGTTCAGATGGCTCTACCCATTCCCCATTACCTGACATTTGATTAATCCGGTGGTTCTCTAAGTCGAGTTTGCCAACCAGCAGCATTAACAGCACCTGGGAACTTGTTAGAAATACAATTTATTGGGTACCACTCAGGCCTACTGAATCAGAAATTCTGGGTATACAGCTCAGTAATCTGGAGGTTTTAACAAGCCTCCAGGTGATTCTGGTGCATGCTTAAATTTGAGAACCACTGGATTAAACAAGCAGAGATCTACTCAAAGGCTACCTCCACCTGGAATTTCAGGCATGCTGGTAGTCTGGTCAGCTGCATAGCAACAACTTGGAACGGTGCTGCAAATGTACAACAGTGCTGCAAAACCAGACACACGGCAATAGGACCCCACGTGACCTATAAATGGATGTGAGGAGAATCAGTATCTTAACACTATTGTTCCCATTTGCCAGGAGAATGCAATTCTCTATTTATTTAGTCTCCTTTAGGAATCAAAAGTAGTATGGCTTTCTCTACCTGGGTCACAAACATCCTGCACTGGGTTTATTCCAAAGTAGTTAATACATTTTGTTACAGTGAAAGCAATCACTTTAGCTGTAAATATCCTAATTGATTATGCCTGGTATTCATCCTGTATCCTGGACATTTGTGGGCAACTAGTCATTTTTCTAACCTCTTTATTTCTTGTCATTTTTTTTTTTTTTTTTTTTTTTTTTTTTTTGAGACATAGTCTCGCTCTGTTGCCCAGGCTGGAGTGCAGTGACGTGATCTCGGCTCACTGTCAGCTCCGCCTCCCGGGTTCACGCCATTCTCCTGCCTCAGCCTTCCGAATAGCTGGGACTACAGGCACTCGCCACCACGCCTGGCTAATTTTTTGTATTTTTAGTAGAGACAGGGTTTCACTGTGTTAGCCAGGATGGTCTCGATCTCCTGACCTTGTGATCTGCCCGCCTGGGCCTCCCAAAGTACTGGGATTACAGGCATGAGCCACTGGCCTCTTGTCATTTTTAACAGCTGATTTGTCTGTCTTTTCAGGTTGTCTTTTAGCAGTATTAGTACTTGCTAACTATTTGTGCTTACTATTTACTACTTGCATGTCTGCTTCAGGGAATAGCTGGGAAAGTGGATCTTGCCTGACAAAGGATGATGGGGAAGGGCATTTTAGGGACCAGCTTGTGCTGGAACACATTCCCACCTGTCTACCTACCAGGCCTCAACTCAGCCTTCATGATTCACCTGGCAGGCCTTCTTTCAGCCCACAGTCCCCTGGGAGGATATGTCTCCTAGTGTTTTTTATCATACTGTTAAGGCTGTAAAAATTCACCTTTGTTCTTATCCAAGTTTTAAAATTTGTTTGCAGAGTTATGCGAACTACTCTGTAATCATTCTTTTAATTTAGCTTTAATGGTTTCATTTTTATATTTAACTCTTGGATCCATATGGAATTTATTTGCACATGAAGAATGAGGTAAGGAATCCAATTTTTCCCCCTTCAAATAACTAACCAGTTTTCTCAACACCGTTTATGGAATAACCCATCCTTGCTGATAAATTTAACGATGCCATTTTAATCAAATACTCAATTCCCATATGTGCTTGAATTCATTTTTGGACACTCTATTTTCTTACGCTGGTCTCTTAGTTTATTTCTGCCCTAAAATTATATTGTATTAAATATCTGTAGCTTTAAACAATGTTTTTGTTTGGGTTTTGTTTTTGTATTTTATTGTGTGGGTTATGACAATGTTTTGATACCTGATAGTATCATAGTAATGTTCATTATTCTTATTTTTTAATTTTTTTCTGATTCCAATTATGTGTTCATTCTACCAGATAAAATTTAGTTTAACTTACCAAATTTCAAACAAAATTCTCTCGGTAATTGGATTGGAAACACACTGAATTTAGAGATTACATTCAGAAATTGAAACTGCTCTATTGAGTACTCTTCTAAAGAAAAACAAGAGAGGTTTTCACTGACTGAAATTTTTTTTCTGGCTTTTAATAGGAATTTAAAGTTTTTAGCATAGGGCCCTAACAATGACTATTAGATTTGTCCCAAATATTTTGTTTGTTTCTATTGTAAAAGGCATCTTTTCTTCTGATATGGTTTGTGTGTTTGTCCCTTCCAAATCTCATGTTGAAATATAATACCTAAGGGTTGGAGGAGGGTCCTGCTGAGAGGTAATTGTATCATGGGGGAAGATCCTCATGAATGGCTTAGCGCCCACCATCCCCTTGGCGATGAGTGAGTTCTTCCTCTGAGTTCATGCGAGATCCAGTTGTTTAGAAGTGTATGGCACCTCTCTCTCTCTTGCTTCTGCTGTCACCATGTGACACCACTGGCTCCCCTTCACCATCAGCCATGATGTAAGCTCCCTGAGGCCTGCCCAAAAGACAAGCAGATGCTGGTGCCAGGCTTCTTGTACAGCCTGCAGAACTGTGAGACAATTAAACCTCTTTTCTTTATAACTTCCCAGCTTCCGGTATTTCTTTATGGTAATGCAAGAATGGACTAACACATCTTCTGTTAAATTTTCTAACTGGTTACTAATAGTGAAGGTTTGATTTTTGATATAAATTTATAGCCAGGTGCTTTTTCCTTTCCAAATTTTTTACCTCTTATGTCTTTCTCATGTATGATAATAGGAGTTCTTATTTCTGACTTTAATGGGAATGCTTTTGGCTTTTTACATTAAGTTGTGATTGTTTGGGGTGGAGGATTATAATTTTTGTAATGCTAAGGAAGTATCCACTAGTATCTATTTTATTAATTTTTTTAAAAACCTGAAATGAAGATTGAGCAATGGCAAATGCATTCTTTGGCATCAGATTTTCTAGTATTGAGCCATGCTTACATTCTTGGGCTTTATGTATCTTTGTGTATCTTTCTTTTAGTGTCTTATGCTTTCTGCTGATATTTTATTTAGGATTTTTGCATTGGTTGTCATAATTGAGATTAATCTGTAAATTCTTTTTTCCCTTCTTTTTTCTATCTTTCATTTGTATCAGATTTTGGTATAGTGTGGTGTAAGATTCTCCCATCTCTGGAAACAGTTTAAGAAGCACCATAGAGCTTGATACTGTGGCTCATGCCTGTGATCCCAGTACTTTGGGAGGCTTGATGAGGGTGGATCACTTGAGGTTAGGAGTTCAAGACCAGCCTCCAGTTCTCCAGCATGGAGAAACCGTGTCCCTACTAAAAATACAAAAATTAGCAGGCTGTGAATATGGAGTCTGTGAAGTTTAAGATCAAGATGCTGGCATTGGTTTCTGGTGAGGGCTGATGTCTGTTTCCAAGATGGCGCCTATTGCTGTGTCCTCATATGGCAGAAGGCAGAAAGGCAAGGGGATGTTCCCTTCAACCTCAAGCCCTTTTATAAGGGTCCTAATCTCATTTATGAGGACAAAGCCCTCATGACTCAATCACTTCCCAAAGGCCACAGCTCTTAATATTATTGGTATTGGGAATTCAGTTTCTATATGAATTTTAGAGGGCTCAAACCATAACAGGACACAAGAATTATGAAGAATTGGGGAATCATGACACATCCAGAAAAACCTACTAAAGCTGCAACAATGGACCCCAAAGAAATGGAGATCTATAAAATGACTGAAAAATAATTCAGAATAACCCTCTTAAAGAAGGTCAGGGAACTGAAAGAATATATACAGAGAAAAATAAATGAAATTTGGAAAAGAATACACAGACAAAATGAGAAATTTAACAGAGAAATGGAAACAATAAAAAATAGAAATTATAGAGACAAAAAATATAATAACTGAACTGAAAATGTTAATAGAAAGCTTCAACAGAAATCTTGATTAAATAGAAGAAAGAACCAGTGAGCTTGAAGATAGGACATTTGAAATTATCCAGTCAAAGAATAAAAAAAGAATGAAGAAAGCCTCCAGGAATTATGGGATACCATCAAGAGACCCAACATTCACATAATAAAAGTTGCTGAAGGAGAAAAGAGAGAAAAAGAGCCAGAAAGCATATTTTAAAAAATAACAGCTGAAAACTTTCCAAATATAGGAAAAGATGCCAACATCCAGGTACAGGAAGCACAGAGATCTCCAATTAAATCCAACCCAGAAAGGAGTTCACCGAGATATATAATAACCAAACTATCAAAAATCAAAGACAAAGAAAAATTTCCGATAGCTGGGTTTTGACTCAGTTGATATATAGTGTTCAAATAGCCAGTTAAACATAGAGTAAATAGTCATAGAAAAACAAAATGTTTCCTCCTCTCCTAGTAAATACAGTTTATCTGCAGAATGAAGATAAGGGCTTCTACATCTAAGGCAGGATCTTTACCTTGACACTATTGACATTTGGGACTGAATAATTCTTTGTTGTGGAGCACTGTCTGTCCTGTGCATTGCAGGATGTCTAGCAGCATCCCTGTCCTCTATCCACCAGATGCCAGTAGCACCCTCCATACCTCCAGTTGTGACAACCAAGAATGTCTCCAGACATTGCCAAATGTCTTCCCTTGTTGAGAAGCATTGACCTAGAAGAAACACTCCACACCTTTCTCCTAGGCTTCCCACTCACCTATTCCCAGCAGTTGCCTTCAAATAGAAGTTTCAGAGTGAGATGTGTGGCAGAAGTGCTGCTTTGTAACAGTGGAGAAAGCCTCTGCTTTGACTTCTAGAAGCTTCTATCTCTGATGATACCTTTCAAATTTATGGTAAAAGCTTGTAATCCTTTATTTAGTTGAATGCTACCAATTTATTCCTTGCTGGTGTGCCTTCTATTTCAGTTTTTTTTATTAATTTTATGGAGAGGGAATTTATGTGTTCCTCTATACTCCACCATCTTTCCACACCTGTCTCCTCTCTCGGTCCCAGCTCTGAGTTCTTTTCACTGCATGTCTGACAGAGAAATGTCAGGTTACAGTAAAATTATAATTAAATCTATAGTCAGCTCTTATCAGATGGCATTAAACAGAGGAAACTGGAATAAAGTACAATGTTCTCTAAAGGGAGAAATATTTTTACATGAATATTTTGGTATTTGTTAATGTACTGGAGTTAATAGAGAGGTGTAGGAGGTGCTGAATAGACATCCAATTTGTAGTGATGATTGCCAAATTAAGATTAGCACAGAAACCTGTCTGGAGTGGGAGGTAAAGTCTGCTGTTCCAAAGAAGAGGTTTTAAAGGTGTAGGTGGGGAGAGTGAGAAAAACGGAACGTAAATGCTCTTGTGACAGGAATGAGAAAAGAGCCTGCAGGTCTCCTGAGAGGCAGAAGTATTAATTTAGAAGTAGGTGTGACAGCCAGCCCAGAGATGACCAGCAATGGCCATTCCTTAATCCTGACCTTGTTGACATCCTTTAAAAGCATCGGATAACTTACAGCTTGCAAAGAAATTTCATATATTCAGCATTTTAAGTAAAATGGGTAAATGCATGTGATGGCCAAATGAAAGGATTTGTAATGGGATCCCTAAATAGACAAGGGCATAATTATGATTAGCCAAGGACAATCACTGAGAAGAGGGACTTAGCTGAAAGCTGCTAACATTCAACATTCCCTGTAGCCAGAAGACTTAAGTGCTTCAGTCTCGAAGGTGGGAGAAATGTGGGTGGCAAATGACAGCATCCACTACAGTCTACCCCTTGTGCCACTCAGATCCACTTGTTTTGTAGAAGTCTTGAGAGCAGCTCCTTCAGGATTCTGGTGGGCCTCTTTTCCTGGGGGAAAGGTACAAAAATAAAGTAATTGGGTGGACTATAGCTTTGCCATTGCCACTGGTCTCAAGATCATGACATGACTGGTCCTTATTATCTTCTTTCTCTATTATACATTTGACAGTCCCCTTACTCTTGGTGAGTACTTCTGATCTAGGTATTTTGCCTTTTGTGGGTTACTTGTGGTCTAAACCCCAAGTCATTATGTCTTTCTCAAGCTGTGGCAGCAATACTTGACCATTTCCCATGAAGATTGGGCAGGGGAGTACTAACAGAAGCCCAAGTGGATCACTTTGGTCTCAAACACATTTTTCTCTGCTCCCCTTTGGATGACAGCAGCATTACTTTTGCCTAATCAAAGTCAATTACCACAGCTAGAATGGTGACTCCTTTCTTTTTCTGTCAGCACAAATTGCCCACAGTGACCATGCAGCAGCCATAATATGAAATTTAATGAGACTTGTATAGCCCTTGATAGAATAATTTCCCCAACCTGAGGTCAAGACCTCTAGACTCACAAACTCCAAACTTGTGGGAACAGGATGCAGACATTCCCTAACTGGGGGTAATGTAAGTAGGACCACTCTTCCCTCCACCCCTTAGTTCCCAGACCCACATAACAAGGAACCACTGAAGTCCTCTGAGTAGAGAAATGGCAATTGCACTGCAGTAATGTTGAGGATAGGCCATAAGGAATGTATTTGAAGCAGGAAGACCAGTGAGGAAGCTGTTAGAATTGTCCAGGCAGGAAATTATGTGGGCCTAATAATGGAATATTATTAGAGCCTGACATTTTCTTCAGCAGGAAAGCAAGCTCTTGGCATCCAATTAGTGTTTCTGGGTACATCAGGAGGCATACTGTAGGTTAGGAAAGACATTTTTTAAGCTTTCCCTGCACTCATATAAGCAAAACTATTACAGGACCATTCCAAAAATAACTGAGCCAAACTGGTGAGCCGCAGCTTGGCTGTACGTCAGCTTGATCAGCAAAGACGCAGAAATATTGTCACTCCAAAAAAAAAAGACAGACAGGTACACTCTCTGTATCAGCCCCACCCAGAGTGGGGCCAGGGATTCTGCCCCCAGCCCTTGTTCTCTGTTTATTCCTCTGTCCCAGAACATTTATTACCATCCACCTGGAATTCAAGATATTCCCCTGTGTAGTTATCACCTGCTCTAGACCCTGTGATCCCATAGAGCAAGAAGCTTGTCCTATACTATTCTCCACCCTGACCATGCCTATTACAGCCCCTGGCCCAGAGATCAAGCTCAGTAACTGTTGAATGGAATTTAAAAATCTTGCAAGTGAGATCACGAAACTACTATCAGTCACCAGTAATAACAACAATAGTCATCGTAATAGGTAACATTTACTAGGCCCTTCCTATGGGCCAGGCACACTGCTAAGGGATTTCGATGCATTCTCTTAGTTAGTTCTTCCAAAAACACTATGAGGTAGGTGTTACGATCATCTCCATTTTACACAGAAAGAAACTTTAGCACACAGAGTTTAGTAACTTGCCCAAAGCCACCCTGCTACTAAGTGGTCGTCCCATTTGTCAAAAAAAAAAAAAAAAAAAAAAAAACAAACTTAGGAGGGTGCTACCACTATGGCCCTGCAAATGTGATACCCATTTCAGCAAGATTCCAGACCTATCTGTGAGATTAATAGCTACTAGGCACTTTCGGTGATTACTAGGAACCAGTGCACGTTCGTCAAGAACAAGCCATGCTAGGTTAACCTCATTTCTCTTCCCGTTATTCATTCCACCCCAGCATCCCTGAAAACATCCTTCATCAATGGCCATGTATTCCAAATCCTGCCCCACGCCCCCAACCCTGCTGCACAACCTCCAGCCATATGCTCCTTTGAGAGTTTCACACATCCCTTTTACGTAGGCATTTATTTTCAAGGAATCAAAGGTGTCATTGCAGTTTCTCTGTCATTCCTCCTCCACAGCTGCTGCCCTGTCCCTGCACAGATTCCAATAGTTCAGCCTTGGGTAGACTGCACTTGGAAAGAGGAAACCCAGCTGCCTGGGATCATGTGCACGGCAATATCAACTGGAGCCCTAGGACCAGAACAGCCTCACCCCACCCTCCTCACCCTGTGCCCAGCCTCTAGGTTTCTCGGCTTGCCCATTAGAAGGACAAGTTTGCTCACAATGGCCTGGGCTTTAACAAGAAGGAGCTGGAACTCCACCCCTACTGCTGGCCATGTGATTTGGCCATTACCTCAATCTCTCACTTCCCTCAGGAGTGAAAAGGTTGCTTCAGGGAGGTAGCAATAAAGTACAAACATGGATATAAGGAACTCCTACAGCTCAACAGCCAAAAACCAAATAACCTGATTTAAAAAATGGGCAAAGGACTTGAATAGACATTTCTCCAAAGAAGACATACAAATGACAAACAGGTGTATGAAATCACCTAATTATCACTAATCATCAGGAAAATGCAAATCAACACCACAGTAAGACATCATCTCACACCCATTAGGACAGTCATTATCAAATAATTAGTGATCAAATAATGAATAATTAGAAAATAATGAGTGTTGTTGAGAATGTAGAGAAATTTGAATCCCTGTGCACTGTTGGTGGGAATGTAAATTGGTACAGCCGTGGTGGTAAACAGTATGGAGGTCCCTCAAAGAGTTGAAAATAGAACTACCATATGATCCAGCAATACTACTTCCGAGTATTTATTTAAAGAATTGAAAACAGGATCTTGAAAGAGCTATCTGCACTCCCATGTTCACTGCAGCATTATTCACTATAACCAAGAGGTTATAGTGAATGTTATTCAGTCTTAAAAGAAGGAAATCCTGCCACATGCGACAACATGGATGAACCTGGAGGAATTATGCTAAATGAATCAAGTCAGTTACAGAAAGATAATACCGCAGGATTCCACTTATATGAGGTCTCTAAAGTAGGCAAACACATAGAAGTAGAAAGTAGAATCGTGACTGCCAAAGGGGAAGCAGAATGGGAGCTGTTGCTCAGTGACTGCAGAGTTTAGTTATGCAAGAAAAAAAAGTTCTAGAGGCCAGACATGGTGGCTCATGCCTGTAATCCCAACACTTTGGGAGTCTGAGGCTGGAGGACTGCTTGAGCCCAGGAGTTTGAGACCAGCCTGGGCAATATAGTGAGAGCTTGTCTCTAAAAAACAAAACAGGCCAGGCATGATGGTTCACGCCTGTAATCCCAGCACTTTGTGAGGCTGAGGTGGGTTCTCTAGGCTCCATTTGAGGTCAGGAGGTCGAGACCAGCCTGGCCAACATGGTGAAACCCCACCTCTACTAAAAATTCAAAAATTAGCCGGGCGTGGTGGCGCATGCCTGTAATCCCAGCTACTTGGGAAGCTGAGGCATGAGAATCACTTGAACCCGGGAGGTGGAGTTTGCAGTGAGCCAAGATCAGGCCATTGCACTCCAGCCTGGGCGACAGAGCAAGACTCTGTCTCAAAAAAAATAATTATTATTTTAAAAAAGAAAAAGTTCTAGAGATCTGCTATATAACATTGGGCTTATAGTTAACTACACTGTGCTTATAGTTAACTACACTGTACACTTAAAAATTTGAGGGTAGATTTCATGTTATGTTTTTACCACATTTTTTACAGGAAAAAATGTGAAACGAATCCAGAATAAGCATCATCTGTTCCTAACCACATCACTTTTAGACTTAATTGAAAGGCGGGGGAAGGACAGCGTATAATCTAGAGCCATTTCACTCTGTCCCTCAAAATTTATCTTGACCTGGGTGGCAGCTCTATGGGCACGTGTGTGTAAGAATTGGGGTTTATACAGAGAACAAATTTATAAGCTGTGTACAGCTTATAACATTTATATGTTAGTGCAATTTCTGTGTAATGGTATACTAAAATAAAAATGGAAACTAAAGGGTAAAAAAACAACTCAATGCTTGAAGAACCTTGATTGACAAGATGAGGAGTTTAGACTATCTCGTGATCAGTGAACGTCATGGAATATTCTAAGCAGGGGAGGGTCCCACTAGGAGCTATGCTTTTTGTGGAAGCTTCTTGAAGTTTTTGGCCTTCTGTGCAGGCCATGGAGTCATGCCCTCACTCTCCCACTGCCCTAAGCCCCTTGAGGGGGGGATTCCTGCCTGCTTTATTGCAGCCCCCGCTTCAGTGCCTGTCGTAGTCACTGGCACCTAGCTGGCTGACTAATTAAGGGTGGGGACACCCTAATCGCTTCTGGGAAATCAATGGAGAAGGCAGGCTGGTGCTCAAGGCCAGCCCACTCAAGTCAACCAGCATCAATAGGGCACCTGCTGTATGCAGAGTCATGAAATGGAGCCTAGAGAAGCTGCTTCGACAACAGAAATGTTCCCAAATTTCCCTCCCCCAAAATAAGGGCCCTCTGTCTAGGTGGATTTTCTTAGAAGCTCTGGCTGATGGTTTTCAATTTCGAGTCCCACCCAAAGAGACTCTTTGATATTATAGGACTTGCCTAAAGATGCAGCTTGCAGACTCCAGCTCAAGCAGGTTCCAAATGAAGCTTAATGAAGACACTTTTGGGGTTAAAACAATCTCTTGTTGCCATGGCAACACTGCAGGTCATTAAAGAGAAGGCATTTAGGGCTGGCTGGGCTCCTGCAGGTCCTAGGGCTGGTGGGAATCACAGTCCATGGGGCAGGGGGAAGGGGGACCAGAGAGAAGACTAGTCAGAGAGGCAGGGGTTGCCAAAGTGCCCCATCCTCCTGCTAGGATACAGAATGAAAAGGACTAAATATACGTGGCACACTCACACAGAACAATCCACCTCTCAGGACTGGTAATGTTTGCAGAGGGGTTGAGAAAAACACTCCTTACTCAGGGCTGATTCAGGAGGCTCCCTTAGCAGGCCCCCACATCTGGACACTGCAGAATATCTGGAACTGCAACCAAAGAACAGGGAACAGGAAGCTGGAATATACACTCTCCTGGGTAAGTACCCCATCCTAGAGAGAGCTGAGGAAAGAAGGAAAAAAAAGGGATAGAAAGAGGAAAGGATGATGGGAGGTCTTAAGACAATGAACACAGCCCTCTCTGCCTGGAGCCCTCAGGTAAATGCGGGGGAATCACAGGCCAGTCTGGCTCCTTAAGACTTTGCTGACCTCAAAACAGTCACCAGCATTATGAGCAGAGTCAAAGAGAAATTTTGAACCCAGATCAGAGGCAAAGGCTTTCCCAAGACATTTCAGCATCATTCACCACCCCTGCCCAATTCAGGGCCTTTCCTGTCACCCTAACAACCTACATCTCATAATAATCAGCAGGACTATTTATCAGGAGGGATGAACAAAGTCAGCCTGCAAAGGTAATTTACCCCCAGTTCAGAAGGATTTGTCATCTGGGTTCTTCTAGAAAATCAGGCATGCTGCTGAGAGTCCCAGCTCCAGGCAATCAGAACCAAAGGCTCCTGAACTTGGCACAAGGGACTCTGCTAGAGGACAGGTGCCCATTGAGCAGACACATCAATAGATAAGGAAAACTCCAATGCGCTATAGCCCCTAATAACACAAATGGGGAGGCTGAATAATTTCAGCTCTAACTGCAGTTAATCACAAAGGGAACTACAGGATATTCTGCAATGAGAGGTTCTACAGGATGTCATCAAGAATGTGAGCTATCACAGAATGGTAAATGTACAGTCCCATGACACAAAAGGGCACAGGAATGCAGGCCAAGCTGCTGGACAGGTTTGAAAGAGCCACTGCACGTGTTAGCCTCAAGCTGAGCACCCAATACAGCTCCCTGCAATGCTGTGAGTGGCCCTGCCCCATCATGGGCTTCTGCAGCAAAATAGACCTGCTTCAGGGCTAGATGTTAGGGCCACAGATAGTGGCCTGGAGGGTGGATGGCCACAAAACTCCAGAGGTCACCAGCTAAAGGTGTCCCAGAGTCAGGCTTGGACATGGAGCACACGAAGAGGAAGAAGGGGCTGATCTGCTAAGCCTGGTCATAGAGGGCATCTAAGTAACTCTAGGCAGAATGTCTGAGGGGTGAGGGTACCGCAGACACGGGGGACACCAGGCCACAGGCACATTCAATGCAGCTGGTTATGGAGGTAAATGGGGGCCAAAGCAGCCCCCAGGGGAGAGAGGACCGAGGTCTGGGGCAGGGTCCGGGGCCCAGACGTGGAGGCTGTAGTTGAGGGCAGGGAAACCAAGAGAGAGGCCCAGAGTTTGAGGGCCTCAGGGCTTTGGCTGTAGGTTTTCGGGAATCACCCAGCTGTTTTTTAGATGGGGAAGCAGAGACCCTGAGATCATACAAAGAGCCCCTTCTAGCCCCAGATCAAGTCCAAAGTCCAAGGTTCCAATGGACAGGAGCCTTCAGAACGTCCATGAGGCCCCTGCAAAGTGTGGGGCTGGGGTGCCTTGCCATCTTGTAACAAACAGCAGAACTCAAGCATACCCCACTTTTACCCCAGGCTCTCAGGACCCTGGGAGTGTTCCAACAGCAGGAGATTGCCCTCCAAGGACAGGGTGCATTTTGCTAGTGAGGCTTATGCAGATTTAAAGCATGAAATACAAGAGAGATGAGGCTGTGCCACAGACCATCCTTCTTCTCTGCCCTTCCTTATCAGAACACAGCCTCTTCTCTAAGTAACTTTGAGAAAAGTAGCTCAAGACTACTGTTTTAAAGGGGCCCAAATTGTTAGCGTGATGGTAATGACCATATGCCCAGTCCAGCCCTGCTCACACACCTTGTTCCTGCAGCACCGCGGTGGTTGAGTTACAAACATCCCAGAGACATGGTTGGCCTGGAGCAAGAGCACCGTGCCTTGACTCGGGAGGCCTGGGATGATGTCCTGGCTTCTTCATAAATGGCCCCTGAGGACTCCTTCACAAAAGGGTGTTCCAGTGTAATAGGGTGCCTGGTTGGAGTTTTCTTGTCGCTCTGAAATGTCAACTAAAAGAGACATTTGAGAACAAAAGGTGGCACCTACCCAACATTGGAAGTCCAGAGCACCACCAGCAATGGGGTCAGCCACTGGGTAAGAGGATCAATTTAGAAATGCTATTTTGGAGACTAAGCCCTATAATTCCCCCTACCCTGTCCCCTGGACAGGGAGGAGGACAGGACATGGGGACAGGCACTATTCAGGAAACACTATATTTGTGAGGAGAGAGACTTTCATCCTCCTCTTCCTTGTGGGGGTGGGAAACAGGGTGTCTCTCCCAAGAAAACATTTAAATCTGGGGGAGTGCTTTCAAAATGAAAAGATTAGATTTGGTTCCCTGGTTAGGTATCTGCTTGGTCTCCAGACTTTCATCTACCCCTGTATGACCAGAGCTGGGAGGAACTCTCTGGAAAAAGGGATGCCATGAGGACAACAGCCAGGAATACAGAAGGTCAAGGTCACCACCTCCGACCACCAGTCTCTAAGAGGGTAGAAAATGGATCCTACCTGGCTGTAGCTGGTGGCTTGGCAGTGCTGGCCAAGAAAGAATCAACTGTAATCAGGGTGTGAGGAAAACCTGTCCTCTTCTCTCTCCTCCTGCATCTACTCCAGAGAAAGAGTGCCAGGATGGGGAGAGGAAGGGGCAGTAAGAGCACACCTTGCCCCTGCCCCTCACCCCAATCCAGCTGCCAGACTCCAACCCAAACAATGAGTGCTCCCAATCTCGCCTGCTCTGAGGAGAAAGAAGAGAAAAGCTTTAAATAGATGTGAGATCAACATTTAAAAATGACCAGGGCTGAGTACTTCAGAATTGCAAGTGACTGGACTTTCTGGAAGTAGGCTGTACCATTATTAGGGCAGCTGCCACCCAGAGAAACAGCATAACGACAGTCAGGGCAGTTGTGGGGAATGGGGCAGGGGACAGAACAACTCATTTCATGTTCATATCCTAATAAGTTGCAACTGCTTAATAAACCACTTGTGCTAACACCAACTTGTTGGCTCAGTTTTCTAAAACCTGGAGGCAGGAAGGTGAGGCTCACGCTCAGGGATCCCAGATGTGACCAGAGATGAGGCTGCAGAGCACAGCAGGGAGAGGTCCTGCTGCTAAGGCCAGCTGGAGTCACATTGGGGAGGGACAGGAATGCCAGGCGGAGGGCCTAGATTTGAGTCCAGGCAATGGAGAGGGAGGAAGAGGAACTGGGTGCCTACAGATTGAAGGGGCATTCTCACTGTGGAAGTTCATTCCCAAGGGTTGCCTGACCACCTGCATGTGCCCCAGGGATTGGGCCCCACTGTGTAGGATTCAGGCAGAACAATCTGGAGACAGTGGGCCATCCACACATCATAACACCTTTGGTGCAGCCACCAGCCCTTGGCCAGCGCCCTCCTCGGAGTTCACACAATCCCAGAGTTTCTGTCTTCCCACAGTGGGCATCACACTCTATGGTGCTTGCTATTATACTTATGAGACATCTCTTATCCCAAACTGTGAAAGTCTCAATGGCAGGGAGGGTTCTTATCATTTTCTCTCCCAACCAGCAAGGACCCTGATTACAGTAGCTGTTCAGTGAATGTTTCTTGAATGAATGGCTGGATAGGTAATAGAATGCTGAACAAACAGATGAATGAATGAATGAGTGGATGGATGAATTAACCCTTTAGAATATAAACATTATTTTACTCTATCATATTCCTACCATACAAATGTGTCCAGGCTCTCAACTGAGGCCTGGAAGAATAGGAGACATCTTTGTATGAAATATCTGTGATCTTTAGTATATGACTGAGCTAATGACAGGCCTGACTAAAGTAAACTGTGCCCTCCAGAATATCACAAAATCAAAGTTTCAAGTGTCCACCCTCTAGTGTCCAACTGCTAGACTGCACCACTGCTTTTTAACTTTTATAAGCACAGCTGTTTTCCAGAAAGATGACGCAGGGCTTTCTGAATTAGGGACACAAGGGATTTGCTTGGAGTCGCTCCGCTCTTATGTCCCTGGAGGAAAAGACATTGATTTGCACGTCCTATGCCCCCAGCAAGGAGCTTGTGTGGCATCCCAGCTATCTTCAGGGTGACTGTTCTACCAAGGCATACACATTTGCAAAGTAGAGCCTTATGATTATTTTCTAAAACTTGATAAAGAAAAGTTGACTGGATTCAAAATTCATTCACAATATCCAAAGAAATGTCAACATTGCAAGTGCCAAAGAAAGAAAAGAAAGGGCCATCTGATTCCCCAAGCATAATTTCAAATGATGAACATTATTCTTAATTTTTTATCATTTACTGGGGTGGGAAAATTTCTAGTCAGTATGTATTCAATTTAAAAATCATAATCAGGGATTGCATAGAGCCATTTTAGGTATAAAATCTAATTTTTTAAAAAAAGGTAGATGCAAACTCAAGTTTCTCATTAAGAAATTTGATAATTTTCATTTATGTTTCATATAAATTTAATATTTAGTATTTTTGTGATATTTTCTATGATTTCACTCATCCTAATTATATATTATAGAGAAAATATAACAAATTTATTCACCTAGCCCCTTAAATGTTCCAAAATTCCCTCCAGTTTACCTTTATGTGCAAGGCAAATGTTTTCTGTGTGTGCCATGATAGGAAAGAATGTTGGAAAGCACTTGCATAGAGGTTGCCTATTTTAACTTAGAACAGCTAAAATTCTTTAAAATCCTTGTGAAAAGCATAAAATTCTGGCATAGGCTTAGATTTTAATAACTCAAAGCTAATTTAACTGAAAAAAATAAGAGGTCAGGCTCTTTAGAAGCTATAAAACTTGGCTGCCACAATTAATGTATGGTAGATTATGTTTTCCAAGGACGACTGCAACAACATCTCCACTCCCACATGATCTTCTTACTCTGAGATTTTGGCATCCCTCCCATAATAAAATGGGGTCTGTGTTTTCTTTCTCTTAAATCTGGATTTGTGACAAAAATGGAAGATGTACTGTTTGACTTCCAAAGCTACGTGATAGAAAGTAATACATATTCTTGCTGGTACTCCCGCTACACTGGTTTTTTTGGAACTCAGCCACCATGCTGTGAGGAAGCCCAAGCAGCCCCATGAGGAAGTCATGTTAAATGTTCCAGCCAACAGTCCCAGCTGAATTTGCAGCTGATGGCCAGCACCAACTTGTCAACCATGTGAATGAGACATCTTGAAAATTCATCCTTTAGTCCCAGGTTGAGCCACCCCAGCTGACGCTGCACAGAGTAGAGACAAGCTATTCCCAAGTCCTGCCGAAATTTCAGCTTTGTGAACAAAATAAATGAGTATTAGCATTTAAGCCACTAAATTTTACAATAGAAACAGATAGCAAGAACAATGAAGAAACAAACTCAGCTAAAATAGGTCAGAGAAGGATAAATTAGCAATACTTATGAAAAGCTCTCAAAAATATACATGCCCTTATACCCAACTATTCCACTTTTGGGAATTGAATCCTAAAGAATAAATTAAAGATATGTGTCCAAGATTTCCCTACAAAAGTATTCTTCAAAACAGCAAAAAGCTGAAAAACAACCTAAATGTTCAATAGAGAATTGAGTAATTCAATTATGGTACACCTAATTCTGTTGGTCTAAAACCTCACCATCAGAATCACTTGAGGATCCTTCTAAAGAAAAGGAAAATGAATAGTCCCTCCTTGAGTTACTTTATTGATGAATATTAAGACTGTTTCCAGTTTGGGGCTATTACAGTCTTGTAATGCATTATACTTCTATTCTTAAGTACTGTTGTTTTATTCTCATTCCTAGAAGCGGGCTAGCTGCATCAAAGGTAGGCACAACTTCAATTGTAATAATTTTCCACTAAATCTATAGCAACTTATATTCAATTCATACGACTTCCCATTTCTCCACACCCTCGCCAATCCTGGGTGTGACTGACTTCTTAGATTTTATCAATGAGATGTACAAACAATGGCTTTGTCTTAACCTGAACTTCCCTGATTACTGGTAGAGTTGAGCAGAAGTTTATTTTTCACTTACATTTCCTCTTCTAGGAATTGCCTCTTCATATCCTTTATCCATTTTTTTTTTTCCTTCTGGGCTGTTTGTCTTTTTCTTACCAATTTGGAGGAGTTTGATCATTAGGGATACTGTCCTTTGTCAGTCATATGGATTTTAGGTATTTCCTCTCAGGCCTGTGTTGGCCAATATGGCAGCCACCAACCACCTGTGGCTATACACATCTAAACTAACTTAAATTAAATGAAATCTAAAATTCTTTTCTTCAGTCACACTGGCTTCACTGCAAGTATCCAGTAGCTACATATGGCTAATGACTACTGTATTGGACAGTGCAGAATAGAAAAGTTATACTCCAACTACCGTTCATCTTTCTTCTATGTTTATGTTACCTTTGGACATACCTACTTTGAAATTTTTATATAATTAAATCTGACAATCTTTTCTGTATGGCTACTAGATATGTCTTTCTGCATTAAGAAGTCCAACCCTGGTTGGGTGCAGAGACTTGGACCTGTAATCACAATATTTTGGGAAGACAAAGTAGGAGGATTGCTTGAGTCCAGGAGTTTGAGATCAGCCTGGGCAATGTAGGGAGATCCCTATCTCTACAAAAAAAAGAAAAAAAAATTAATTAGCTGAATGTAGGGGCACACACCTGTAGTCCCAGCTACTCTGAAGGCTGAAGCAGGAAAATCAGTTGAGCCCAGGAATTTGAGGCTGCAGTGAGCTATGATCGCACCACTGAACTCCAGCCTGGGCAACAGAGCAAGAGTCTGTTTCTAAAAAAAAAAAGCCAAACTATCCCAAGATTATTTCTTAAGTCTTCTAGTTTTTACTTCTAATATTTTTACATTACATTTTTATTTATATCTTTAATCCAGAAAGAATTAATATTTGCATATGGTAAGGCTGTACATCTAGTTTTATTTTCTTCCAGAAATATAGCATGTGTATTTGTTAAATAACTCATTCTCTTAGTTATGTAGTTTGTATTTAATGTTCAGATGGGTAATGTCTGTGTAATCAAACTGGTTTTTTTAATGAATTGTGCTTTGCTCTTATGCTTAGACAGTTCTGCCCCACTGTTGGTCAGGTGAGCACTCAGTTGCATTTTCACCCAGGTACTGAGTGCCAATGTTCCTTCTGCAGTTAAAGATGGGGAAACTGAAGCCAGAAGTTGAAGAGCAGCCTGGGTAACATAGCAAGATCTCGTCTCTAAAACAAACAAAAACAATGGGGAAACTGAGTCCTGGGAATGGTAAGATGGCAAGAACAAAGGGACAAGGCTATGGTAATGAGATGCATTTTGAGGGCAGCCAACTTCCAGGCTGGAGGATCTACCAGTATCCACAACACTATATCCATTTCCTGTACGTCTGCTGTGTAGCTCTTGTACCTGGCTCAGTACCTGGATCAGCTACAGAAACACACAGATGGTTTCATCTTAGACTTGAAGCCCCAGTTTCCTCACCAGCATCCCTTCTCACAGGCTGCAAAGCCTCCACCCTGACTAGTGCCCAGGCATTCTCCATGGCCAACCTGTGGGCTCAGCCTCTGCAAATACGGCCAGCCTGGATACAAAACAAACATGTGGTTAGCATAAGGAAACGACGGAGCTGATTCAGACGAAAGATCCAGTGAAGGGACCTCCCTGAGAGGGAGGACAGACTACATAATTGGTGCAAAATGAAAATGCAGGTCCCCTTGTTAAAAATTATTACGTGTTTCAAGATGGTAACAGCAGAGAGTTTAGCCAAGCCCAGGGCCTTCGTATGCATGAGTCCATGAAGCCACCCCTGCTTCTGGTGGTGCCAGACCCAGGGAACTGGGGCCCCGCCAAAGCTCCTTCAGTACTCAAATTGAGGCAACTTCATCCTCCTGGCAAAAGAGCCTCAGAGCCTGGACTGCAGGGTTCAGTAATGACCCAGCCTCCCACCACTCCCACTGTGCCCCTGAATTAGGGCTCTGCCTTAACTCTCCTAATTCAGAAACTTCAGCTCCACAAAGACCTCAGGCCCCACCCCATCTTCACCCTAGCACATCTGAGCCTCAGCCAAGGGGTGTGATCTGGAGTGGTGGACACAGCCCTGGACCACTGCGAAACAAGCAAGAAGTATGCTCAAGGCCGTAGGAAGGAAAGATTCTGTACTCTGGAATCATACAGACTTGGGTTTAAATTCCACTCTACTACTCACCACCTATGTGACTGTCACTTAGAGATGCTAATATGAGACCACCATGAGGATTAAGTGAAGTGAGTCCCACTGCCTGGCACGGAACAGTCACTTTTAAGGAGAGCAGTGTAGGCAGGTGGTAAGAGCATACACTTCCTGAAAAATCCCAGCTCTGGCACTTAGCCTAAGTATTCAGCCTAAGTCATACTCCTGAACGTCTGCCTGCCTCAGTTTCCAAGGAAGTGACACGGGGATGATGCTAGTTGTACATTCTTCATTGTGTCATTTTAAAGATTGGACAGGTTAATGTTTACAACTCAGTTTGGAACACTATCTGGCACATAATGAGCTATATGAGTATGTGTTTTATTGATTAGGAATGCTTTGTGAATGTTATGTGAGCATTTGGGATTTGGAATTAGAAGAGTTGGGTTTGAGGTTTTTCTCCACCTTGTAGACCTTGAAAAAGAGGCTTGAGCAAGCCCTGTAGCTTATGTGAGCTTCAGTCTTCTGGTCCACTTAGTGGAAATAAAAGTTGGCACCTTTGGTTGTTGCAAAATATGCCCCTGGTGCCAAAGTGCTGATAAGCAAGATGCAAATGTTGGCTGCCGTTGTTGTGATTGTCATTGTGATTATCTGTCTGGTCATCAGAATTCCTGGTCTTGCGGGGCCATGGAAAGAGCACAGGATCCATTCATTTTTTCTGTGATGTTTACTGTTAACCTGCTCTGGGCCCTACATTATGCTGAGAGCTAAGTCTATGGAGGTGAGTAAATTGGAGCCCCTGCCCTCCAGAAGCTCACATCCTCCTACTCATGGCAGACAAATAAACGTGAATTACACTGCAGGGAGGTAAGTGTGGCAGCAGATGTAGTATGCAGTGCAGAGGTGGCCATGGTCGCGGGGGCAAGGAGGGCTTCCTAGCATGGGCGTTATTTGACCAGAGGTCTGGCGGTGCCTCTTGCTAGCAGTGTGATCTGAGCCAGGGACAAATACCTCTGTGAGCCTTGGTTTCCTCATCTGTAAAGTGGTTAAAGACTGAATAAAGCAAAATATGTGCAAACAGTCTGTGAAAGGGGAAGGAACAGATGTTGCTTTCTATTATGTTCTCTCCTAGCCATGAATATCAATTATTACAGAAATGAAAAGGGATCCTGCACCCAAATTCAAATCAAGCAAGTTCACCTAGAGGTTGCCATGGGGTGGAGGGCCCAGATCTGGGCTGTTTGGATCTCTCTGCAGGATGAAAGGGATTTCCTGGACCTGGCTTTGCTGTCCCTTGTTCCTTTTGTAAGCATCTGACTCTTCCTCTATCCATAAAGATGAAGACATTCTTTCGCAGGGATTTAATATTGGGGCTGCGTGCCTGGCCCCTGAGAAAGCCCAAGCTTCCTCCTTTTGAATCGAACCCAGTGCAACTTTATGCGCTCCAGACAAGCCTGCATTCCCCTTAATGCCCCTGGAATTGCTTACTCACACCAAAATCCGCTGCCTCAGGCGTTTCCAGCCAGAGGTAAGCCTTCTTTTCATGGGCAATCAGGCAGTAGCCTGGAGCACAGAGGGGAAGGGGGGCACCTGCATGCCTGGCTGGGTCTCTGTAGACAGTGGATCATGTGAGGCCTCCCCTCTCTTTGACCCTGTGTGATGAGCCCTGGGAGGAGACACCCAGGCCAGGGGAGGAGCTGTGTAGTGACAGAAAGAGCATCTACATCTCTACCATGTAAGTGGGGAAACTGAGGCTGGGCCTAGCACCAGATCAGTCATGTTGAAACCTAGGTTTGAACTGGGTCTCTGAATCCCCATCCAGAGCTCACTGCCTTAAGGCTGAGGTGCCTGTGAGTGTCTGAGGACCCTTACTATGAGACAGTGTTATCGCTGACTTAGAGTCTGGGTAAAGAAGGTGAATGCAGGCAGAGGAGTAGATTCAGGTGTCAGACATTTGCATAAAATGCCAACTGCTCCTCATGTTGGGGAGGTATTTCACAAGCTTGAATCTCTAAAAGGCTGCATCTGGTGGAGAGTGGGCCTATGTGTCTGTGCACATCTGGTCTTTGGAGTTCTTATTCAGCAAATATTGATTGCAAGCCCACCATGTGCCAGGCATCATGCCAGGGGCTTGGGATCCAGAGATGAAGAGACAGTCAACCAAGCCCATCAGGCTCTGCCAACCCCTGTAGTGCGAGTGGTGGTTGGAGCACGTGTTACACCCCCAAAATGTGGGCTTGGCCCAGCCCTTCTACTTACCAGCCATGTGTCCTTCTGGATGGCAGTTTCCTTATCTGCAAAATGTGTGTAGCCCTAAGACCTGTCACCCAGGACCATTTGGGAGATCAGCTGTTGTTTTGCAGGTGAAAAGATCCATTTGGTCTCTGGGCCTGCCACTCTATCTATAAAGTGAGGCTCTACTCCAACATATATCCAAGGTGTGCTCTGGGTAGTAAACTGTGGTGGTTTAGCACTTTGCCTTTGGGTCTGACAGTCCTGGATTCAAATCCAGACTCTGCCCTCTACTGTGTAACCTGGTGCATGTCACTTAACCTCTTTGGAACTCAGTATTCTCAACTATTAAATGAGAATGATAATAGTAGTAATCGTAGTAGTACCTAGCTCAGACTGTTGGTGTAAAAATTAAATAAGCTAATTAAAATTAAAATGTAAAGTGTTTTGCACAGAGACACTCCTAGTAAGCCCTGAAGAAATGAGAGCTATGCTTTTGATTATTGATATTCTTATAATCCAAAGGATGATGCAGGATTTTTTAAATCTTTCCACATGTATGTTTTTGGACCGGTCCAAAAAAGAATTGGAAACACACTTATGCTGCATAAAGACAGAGTTATGAGGAACTACAAAAACAAAATAAAACCTTTGGAGAATCAACTGCAAAGACACGTATTCTGTTTTTATTATAGTTCTGAGCCCAACAGTGTCTTACCAGGTGACTACCTGAGATATCCAACATCATATGTCCACCAGAAGATGGGGAACACTCAGCCCCTTTTTATCAACACCTTCACTGTCCAGCCAGCCCCTAACTGGCCCCTTTCTGTCTGAAGGATGTGGCTGAGTCTCTGGGCCAGACTCTCTGCTCCTCCCAGCCGCCTCTGCCTATTCATCCCACGGCCACCCGAGCCGCTCTCCACACTCTTGAACCCAGAGCCAAGACACACAGGTGCTGAGTAACTGCAATCTCGTGAAAGCACTCTTGGGCCTCAGTCACCTTGAAGAGCAGGAAAGGCTCTGAGGGGACATTCATTCCACCCATCATCCCCAGGTTCCAGTTTGCTTTAAAGGAAACTGAGGTATCGTAAAGGTTAAAGACATATGGAGGATCATACCAGAAGTTGACAGCCCAGCCAATCCAAGTGCTGGGACTTTCACAGTTGTCAGGGGGCATTACAGCTGTATATTCAAAGCCTCAACTGTATCTTGCAATCACCTGGCACAGCTACAGTGCCCAGGCCACACCCTGGACCAATTAAATCAGAATCTCTGGGAATGAGATCCAGGCATCAGTATCAGATAGCCAAGCTTATATACTCCTGCATTAAAGTGAGAAGGCCCCCATGTGAACACTAAATGCCCTAATTCACATTATTTTTGCACCGTTCTCAAACCTACTCTTGCCCAGCCACATTCTGAAGATTCTGATGTAATTTGCCATGCATCAGGACCATTCAAAACTCCCAGGTGACTCCAACAAGCAGCTAAGGCTGAGAACCACTGTGTTAATCTACCACCTTCATTTAAGTGTATTTACTCTTTAATACACCTTATTTGGTAAAATAACCAAAAGGTTAATTTACCACCTTCATAAAACTGTATTTACTCTTTAAGTAAAATCATAATATTTAATTTCAGAAAAGAAAAGAAAAAAGTACCTGTTCAGCTGAGATGCAATCCATTGCATGTTAATCTGTATTCACATTCCAGGAAATAGAAGCATTTGTAGTTACAGGAATTTTTATCTGTGGTTGTACATCTTTACACACAGGTGTATAGACTTGCTTATGTGTCAGTCCGTTACTGCAATGTGCCAATTAAGAAATTTATTGAGTTTGATTTGGTATAAGTAATTATGAGTTATAAAAGATCATTCTGAATCAACAACGTAATAAATAACCATCTTTAACATAATAGAATATAAGTTTAGTTAGAGTCATGAAACCTTCTGTCTCAGCACATGGTTCCTATAAACTGAAAAAGACAAAGGCATTTGGTGAGTATCTGTCAGCTGAAGAAAATGTCTGGAAAGGGACTTTCCCTCAAATCAGACGGAAATTCCTGCTCTCCCTTTTTTTTTTTTTTTTTTAAGCAAGAGTACCTAAAATTCCAAAAAGTCCTATACCCCTTTATTCACCTTATAAAGAAGTCTGTGGAATAAGCCCCCTTCCCTCACCAACCACCCAACCGCTTTTCTCAAGGGGAGACCCTAAACCCAGTCGCAGAGAGCACATTTTGAATAAGCAAAGTGGAGATCTCACTGACAAAACACAAAGGCTACCCCAGCATCCTCAGGCAGGGGGCGCATACCTGGGCCCCCTATGCCCAAGGTCTCCTCCTGGAATCCCCTGCTTTCCTCGGGCAGCCAGAGCGGGAGCGCCAGGTTTTCCCCATCACGCAGGTGCAGGCGGCGCGGGGGTTCCGGAGGCTGTGAGTGTCAATCACCTACCCTTATCAGTTCTCCGTCCAACACTTACAGTCACAAAGCTGGGCTGGAAAAGTGATAAGGGGACGTGACTGGCCGGCAAAGAAGTTTTGATGAAGCTCTGCAGGACAAGATGTAAATGGACGTTTGATTTCCCGTCGAGCCCTCCCCGCCCCCTCTCTGCAGTTCCTCCTCTGCCTCAAATTCAGAGCCCCTCTGTGCCCTTCTACTTCGCTCTGGCCTCTGGCCCTGGTCTCTCCCTCTGACACCTGGAGAGTCACTTATGTTTCTGCACACAGAAATTCAGACATGCAGCTCTGGACAGCTATGGAAAGTAGCAGATTCTTTGCATTTAAAAAAATCAATTAAAAATAGAAATTAATTTAAATTTTAAAATTAATAAATAAGCCGAAGTTAGTGAAGTCTTTACCCAGTGGCTCTTGCAGGTCTGAGGCCCGGGCTCAGCAGGTCCTGCTCCTCCCCAGGGTTCTGTGCTAAGCCCACACCCACATGCCATTCATAAAGTCCCTACAGCAAGTCTCCTCCTCCAACCAGGATTGGTCATCCAGAGAGGCTGGCCCCAGGCCAGGACCCATCAGCTACAAATCTGCGAGCTGGATGTGTCCACTGTGCTGCGTGGCCTTGATGGGATTAGGCCAGGGTGGAGTTTGGTTCCAAATGTAAGCGCGTTCTCATGTATCCAAGCTCACTGCCCCATCATGTCAGATTCTTCCGTCTTGACTGTTTGACCTTCCACGCTGATTCATACAGTCTTTGAAAACCAAAAACTATTGACATGGCTTCAAATGTGGAGGTCTTAACATGATTCCGTGTATCGGAATGAAACAAAAGAAAAGCCGTCCAGATTTCAGAAATGGATTTCTGTATAGTATTACACTGTGGGACGACCACCAACTTTGGATCCCATCTGCTTGCCACTTCTGGTTGTGTAACCCTGAGAAAATTACTGAATCTCTCTGAGCCTTGGTTTCCTGATATATTAAACAGAGATAGTACCTCCTTAACTCCCAGGATTGCTGTGGGATTTAAGCGAGAAAACGGATGGAAAGAGCTTATGCTCACCCCAGGTTCAAATCCCAGGTCAGCCACCTCCTAGTTACATAGCTTCAGCAGGTCTTTTAAACTCTCCAAATCGCAGCGATTTATTCGGCAAAATGTGGGTTATAAAAGCTACCTCAAAGGGTTGTTTTGAGGATTAAAATATTCAGTATAAGGTTAAGAGCCTGGTCTTTATAGTAAAATTGGTGTGGATTTAAATCCTGACTTTGTCATTTGCTGGTTCATTGATAGAGAATCACTCAGCCTCTCAGAGCAGTTTCCAGATCTGCAAAATGCCTGTGATCACCCAAATTTACAGGGTTGTGGTAAAGGTTCTATTAGATGAGCTATACAAAGCCCTTAGCATGGAGAATTTAAAAGATGTGTAACTGATATCATTAACAGAAAATACCACCATGGACAGTGACATTGGCCCAGAAGATGCCACCAGGTGGCAGTTATTTCAGCAAATATTCCAAAAAGTGCATTACTTGGGTGGGCCACGTGGATGGATCCCCGAGGTTCAGGTCAATCAAATCTTGTGAGTGAGCTCCAACTCCATCTGCATCCTGTACAGAAGGCACTGATTACTCACAAAGTAGGCACCAATTACTTTGGAAATCAGCTCCTCAATCAGGAACAAGAGCTTATGCAGCTCCTGCCCTCTGTTTCTTGAAAGTGGAGTGCCAAGGGACCGAGTGTCCAGGGCCCAGGGGGACAAATGGAATCAGGAACTCTGGCCCATGGAGCAGTCAAGCCAATCTCAGATCATGAGGAAGTGAGTGCTTTGATGTTCAAAGAGTCCAGCTGTGTGGGAGAAGGGAAGACCCTGGTCTGTAGTCTGTGGTCTGAACTCCTCAGAATCCTAAGGATGACCTCTTGGGGAAGCTGAAGCTGTACAGTGTCAGTACATTTAGCCCAGCCCCCTGGTTTTACTGAAGGGAAATCAGAAGTAGAAACTCAGCCAAGGTCCCAAGGAGGCAGCTCTCTGTCTCTGACCCTAGACCAGAGCAGGTTTATAATGCAGATCAAAAAGTCAGGTGTTTTCAGGAGGACATGGGAGGCCTCCGAACAGTGGGACAAGGGGAAACTGGTACCTGGCTAACTGCTGGACTGAAGGCCCAGTCAACACCTCTAAAGGGCCCAAATTGCACCAGACAGAAAATGCAGTGGTTCATGTCTTTTTCCATGAAAGCAACTGTACTGTCTATCTCAGGGCTCCTATAGTCCTCATCTTTACAACATGGGCCTCACTCTCTGTAAATACATACAGGAGCTTGGAAGTGGGAAAGGTACTCTGGGATGTTCAAACCTACAGTGTCTCTCCTCCACATCCAATCTAAAAGCGAATGCTTTGGCAGGCAGAAGGAGCTCAATTTCAAAGTCTGCTTTCCTATCATCTTGCTTCCCTAGCCCAAATGATGTTCATATTTAGGTTTTTAAATATGGTCAGTTGCTTAATCTGTGTATTTCTTATAACGGTTCCATTGAATTCGTTTGCATGGGGCTTTTAAAAACTCGATTCAATTCAGTCAACAGGCATTGAAGAGACCATTTATTGTCAGGGACTGCTATAGACATTGAGGGCAGAGGGCTGAATTCAGTCTCCACCCTCAAGGAAATGAGCAGCTCCTGGCTGATACTGACCCACATGCCCTGGAGTGGAGAGGAGGGAAGGAACCCTAAGGCAGAGGGAGGAGCTTATGCAAAGGTGTGGAGCTGGGAAAGAGGCCTGACCAGGGAGCAGCAAACAGCCCAGGGTGGGGTGACGCTGTGAAATGAGGCTGGAGGCATAAGGTCAGGGCCAAGCACCACACCATGGACATCAGGTTAATTTGGGTCTTACCTGGCAGGCAAGAGGAAGCTCTGGGGTTCTGAGAAAAATCACATCTATTTTGAGCTGCTAAAATAGGGGAAGGTTTGGAAAAAGATGGGCAGTGGAGGAACTGCTGCTCAAGGCAGGTGGGAGGTGGTGAGAGTTGGAATTAATGCTGTGGCAATGGGGACAGTGATCTTTAATTTAATTTTAAATTCAATATATTCTGGAAATAGTGAAAGAATGCAAGTAATGATACTTCTATTTGAGTAGCATCTTCATGCCCCATGCTGGGCTCAGCTCGTCTCTCTATAGTATTTCATTTAATGCTCTCAGGAACCCTGAGCAGTGTGTATTTGGGGTGGTCTTGACCCTTCTTAGGAGCAGCAGGTGTCATGGAAACAATCAAAGCAAAAGGAAGGATTTCAACTCATAACGCTTCTCCAAGAGAATGAGCTCCATCATTCCGCATTCCAACATCTCATCCAGATGGCAGTCAATCACATGGCGACCTTTGGGGCATTTGCACAGCATGTGCCACACCCAGGACACCCACAGGCTGCAAGCTCAGGCTAGCCCTCTGATTGACCACCTAAGCCTTTACCCCATTTACTTTGTCCCCAACATTCCCTCCAAAACTCACTCCAACCCCTCTTTTATGGCTGGGTCATAAGACAATGTGCTGATCCACCTTAATTCAGGCTATTCATGGGCACCTGGCTTTTGTTTCTAAAATGTCATCAACACAAGGAGGGGGCCCCACGGCCAGGGCAGTCTGGAGGGGCTGCCCACACAGTTTCATCCTAGCTGGACCCTCTGCCCTCCGTGGTCAAGCACCAGTTTTTCCCATAGCTCGCTCACTCTGTGGTCCCAGAGCTGTGACACTCTCCAGCGTCCCTCTCTTCCTTTTGTTATGTCTTCATGGATTTTTACTAAAAGATGTTCTAACACGACTCACGTATATATCATTGAAGCTTAAAAACCCTCTAAAATAAACCTTTATATGTTATATTATTTGACCTGAATTTTCCCACATCCAGCACAATAATTTTTTTAGGGACCAGTTCTACTCAGCGTGTCACCATCCTCCTCTTTTTACAGAATAGAAAACAGATTCAGAGATGTTCAGCAACTTTGTCCAAGGCTTTACAGCTCATCTGAATCAGAACTCGTCTGATTTCTCTTGCATTATCCTCTCTCTCTCTCTAAATGCACAAGCAAATGAATGAGCATAACATTCAACATCTCTCACTAAGATTCCAAGTCATGCATACCTTTTAAAATAATTTACTATTCATTATCTCCAAAACCAAAGGACAGTCATGGTCAAGGAGGCAGGCTTGAAGGTGAAGCAAAATAATTGCTAAGCCACACCCTGCCCATCTTTCATGGGCACCTCATCCAAAGAGTTACCATGAGGATCATCCCCTGTGCTTCTCTAACTCCTTTGGCCTTGATTGACTCTGCGTGGGTTATGAAATCCCACCCTTCCAGTTCTCCGGCTGGGTGGTCTGTCACATTAGCTTTGCATCTCACATAATCCTTTCCTGCCGACTGACTGGTTCCACCACAGCCTGTCTGCCTGCCCGCTGGTAAGTTCCTTCTGGGCAGCGCTGAGGGTGACCTCAACCCTCCAAATCCCCGTCCCCTAAAGCTGGTGCAGTCCTACTTCCCCATGGTTGGGGGATGTAACGGGCTGTGGAAAGGACTGACTCAGGACAGGGAGAGGGAGGGAAGAGGACCGAGTGCCGAGCCCCTTTCCAGAGCAGACGCTGCTGCCTGGCCCCAGCTGTGTTCAGGGGCTATGACCATCTATCTCCTCCCTGGTCTCCATCCGGCTGGGCTCACTTCACCCAGTTTAATGAGCTCAGGAATGTGCTCAGTTGAGACACTCAGTGTTTGATTTGGCCCTTTTGAGCTGAAACGTGCCCCAGGCTCTGCTCATCCACCTGCAGGATTGCACAGTTCAGTCATCAGACAGCCAGTGGCAAGAGGCGAGCTATGCCTGGAACGGAGCTCAGAGCCTGCATTTAATATATTCTTAAGTATAACAAACATCTACCAGGCCTGGCCTGCAGAGATGCCACAGACCCACATTGGAAGCCAGGGAAGGCACATTTCTTTGAAGTTGGTTCCGGCTCAGCTATTAGCCTTCCCTGCTGTCTTCACTGCAGAGCTGGAGGCAACAGCTCAAGAACCGCCACTCCCCTCTCTGGATATTGTTTGGTTCCGAGGGTCGTGGGCAGATCTGCCTCCATATGAAGCCCACATGCCAGTCTGACACTTGTCTAGAAAGCACTTTCTGAGTACCAGCATGTGCTGAGCTCTGAGCTATGTCCCTGCAGACACAGAGCTGGACCAGAGCTCTCGAGCTCAAGGGAGGTGGGCACATTCACTAGACAGTCCCCACTAAAAGTGATAGGACAAACAGTAGAGGCATGGAAATGTGAACATAATTTCTAAGACAAACTCGAGATCTGGTTATGATTTTTGCCTAACTCGAGGCTTAAGTATATAAGAGAAGAAAAAAAAATTTATATTGGGATGGTTCCAGAAAATCTGAGTTTTAAAGCATAAAGTGGAAGAAGAGATCAGAGCTGGGGAAGATAACTATGCCCCCACCTGGACCTAGTTATCATCTCTGGCTCTGATCTCTTGTTCTAGTTTATACTTACATTTGAAGTGGAGGCTGGGCAGAAGTGGCTGGAGAGGTGGATGGGCACCGATTTGGAAGGGTCTCGAAGGCCAGGCAAAGGAAAAGGTTTCCTCTCCTAGAAGCCATAAGCCTGGAAGGATGAAGGATGTGAGATAGCATCTCTTGCACCTCCTTGTCCTTTGTTTATTTTCTGGGTCTTCCACTAGAACACAAACTCTGGGAGGGCGGGAAACTTGTCCGCCTGTTCATTCCTGCTTTCAAAGTGCCTAGAGCAAAGACTGCAGATAGCAGATGCTCAACAAATATTTGGTGAGTGAGTGAATAAGCAGGGAAATTATTTCCTTGCTGGGTCAAGGAGTGAAGGAGGCTGCTTGGGAATTTAAGTTTTTGTTAATACTGGCCCTGGTGCCAATAAATACACTTAAATTAAAAAAATAAAAATAAATAAAAAACCTCAAAATCCAGTTTCCTATCCTTTTCTTCCAATGCGTGTCAGAAAGTAGGTCTCTCCACATGAGCCAGTCATCCTGGAGAAACCTGATTCTGTCCTCTGTCTCAGACAGCCCACAGTTCTTGGGAATTCAATTCTCAGATTAATCCTTAGCCGGCCCACTCTGCAAATCCAGAGTGGGCTGGCTTGTGAGATGGAAGTGGGTATGGAAATTAGACAGAAGGAATCCAGAAAGGTAGCCTCTCCCACCAGGAAAAATAGCCCCCATAAGATGGAGGGAGGTGGTTATTGAGGGGTTAGAAGACCAATGTTCAAGTCCCAGGTCTGTGCCTTTTTCTCCAGAAGAAAGAAAACCAAAGGTAGAGATTTCTTTTCAGAAACCTCCATGCACAAGACACCACCTCACTTCCACCATACCAGACACTCTGCTTCTACACTGGGTGCTTCTGAGTCATGGGTAACTCTCGTAGCCTTGTTCTTTAAAGGCCCACCCCTCCATGCCTTGCTCTGGACACTTCAGTGGCTCCCATTGCCCCCACAGCCCCCTCCTGTCTCCTCTTTCCAACCCAGGGCACTATACAGCCTGGCCCCTCCCCCTTTTTCCATATGTTGTCCATGATATCCTTGCATGAAGCTGAGGCCTCAGTCACATCAGACCATCCACTGAAACCCAGATACACCCTCAACTTTCCCTTCTCCATACCTTTGACCATTCCAGTTCTATTCATATAAAGGTGCCTGCTCCATTCAAATTCAAAGCACTGCTCAGTTGCCATGTCCTCTAAGACACCTGCCTGGATCTTGACAGTCAGAAAGAAGGCCCTCTGCTCTGTTCTGCCCAGCAGTGCATTCATACCTCTCTCCTGATCCTTATTCCTCCGCCTCTCACTGTAATTATATTTCACTCTATCTTCCCTTAAAGGACAGGGCTGCCCCACTTTAAAAAAAAAAAAAAAAAAAAAAAAAACAGGGTCTCGCTGTGTTGCCCAGGCTGGAGTGCAGTAATGTGATCACAGTTCACTGCAGCCTTGAACTCCTGGGCTCAAGCGATCCTCCCGCCTCAGCCTCCTGAGAAGCTGGGACTAGTGCCTCACTCTGAGTACCCCGAATGTTGAGTGTCCTGTCTGCCATAGTAGATGCTCACAAACACTGATCAAAGTGGGTGGTGTTGGTTCCTCTTCCTTGCACCCTTCCAAGATTTCCTTCCCCACAACAATGGTGCAGGCAGAATGGAGGAGAAAAGGTGAACCAATGGATCCTTGGCTAATTTACTCCGGCTAGCAGCATGTCAGTGGGAAAAGCATCAGGCCGTCCTCATTTACACAATGTCTACATGATGCTCCTGGCATCTAAGTTCCATGCATGACCTGATTTCCACACCTGAACCCCTTCCTTATAGGATTTCCATCATTGTTCTCACCACAAACTCTGTAAGTTTATTCAATGTCAAATGATTTCAACATAGACCTTTATATATCCTTCCCATGTCTCCAGCCTCTTGCTGAATGAGACGTTTCCTGCTAATTGAATACAGTCTCTGTCTACCTGACAAAATGGAACATCAAAAGACTCCTAAACTTGTTAAGCCCATGCAGAATCTCGTGCAAGGTATATTTCTTATGCACTTTAATACAGTGAGCAACCAGGAAAATCGGAACAACGTGCCACATGGCATTAGCAGTAGCAGACGTTGTCAAAGCCCCACCCATATCCTCTGCACATCCTGTGCATGCCCACTGCAAACATCTGCAATGCTCCACCCAAGGGCTTTTCCTTGGCTTGTGCAAGGTGGGGCCGGGGGGTGGTTAGCACCCCTTGGGGGATAGATACCCCAGCTATCTCATCCTCACATGGACAACTCTGAGGTGTCTTTCCAGAAGCTTTCAGCAGGAGTACAGCCCAGCTGCCCACAGTGATGGCCTGCTCACCAGCACTCTCTGTGTTAGCCTTCTTCTCTGCCCCATCTCACTCCCCCCTCAACCTCCTGAATAAACCATTTCAAGTCCTTGACTACAGATCTGCTTCTGGGAGATCCCAGCTTAAGACAATCTCTCTGTCATTTTCAATTCCTCCTATGGTCTGAATGTTTGTGCTCCTGCCTGCCTCCATTTCATATGTTGAGATTCTAACTTCCAAGATGATGGTATTAGGAGATGGGTAGGACCTTTAGGAGGTGATTAGGTTGTGAAGGCAAAGCCCACATGATTGGGATTCGTGTCCTTATAAAAAAGATCCCAGAAAGCTATTTTGTCCCTTCTACCATGGGAGGATGCAGCAAGAAGGCACTGTCTGTGAGGAAGTGGGCTCTCACCAGACAGCAAATCTGCTTGCATCTTGATCTTGGGCTTCCCAACCTCCAAAACTCTGAAAAATAAACTTCTGTTGTTTATAAACCACCCAGCTTATAGTATTTTGTTATAACATTATAACAGACAAGACAACCCCTTTTGCCAAGAATATAGTACGTGCTTCTCTTCCAGGCCCCAACCCTTGTGTTTATCTGGAGCTGGCCAGAGGAAGATGGAAGGAATTCTAAAAGGACTCTTGGAGTAAAGACACTCAGGGCTGGCTTTCACAAATTATCAAATTTTAGACTTGTGATGACTGTAAGAGTTGGCCAAGTTCAAGTCCATACTTCTCAAGTGGGGCATCTGAAGATATTAGGGAAGTGATTTGTCCAAAGTCACCCACCAGGTTAATGACAGAGCTGGAGCTAAGACGCTAGTCTTGTGACTCTCAAGTTCAGGGCTGGGCTCTCTCTGCCATGTTGCTGTGAAAGGATTTAACCAAGTGACAAGTCCCTCCTAAGGTCAGTGGCTAAATTTACTTAAAAAAAAAAAAACAAAACAAATTTCTAACATTCCAACTCTCTCCCATAAACCCAGCAAAAACTTAAAATAGAAAGTACCTAGCATGTGTCATTTGACTTCAAAGCCATAGACAGTAAAGAGAAGCCAATTCTAGAAGCAATTATCTAGATCCTTCCCCAGGGGAGGTTTGCCCTAATAATAATCATTGAAATGGTAGTCATAGCTCCAGATCTCTTCTTAGTCTCCGTCAAGGAGACACAGGGCTTATGAGCAGAGAGTAGCCCAACCTCCAGTTGAGGAGCCCTGGAGGGAAGAAAAAGATATGGCTTGAGAAGATCTTATTCAAATGCCTGCATAGAACACACTACACAAAATAATGCAACTTCTGGGCTCATCCAGAAGATCAAGGAAGAAAGCTTTAGAGAAAATATGGGCTTACATTTCTAAAAGGCTGAGGAACATTACTCAGAGTGAGTGTGGGCCTGTAACTCCACTAACTGCCTACAGATCTGGGTCCCTCCATGTCCCCTCTGCTTTGTCCTGTCCTCAGTTGGACACATCAGAATTTCACAAAAGGATAACCTTCTCCTGCAGCACACAGGAGCTGTTTTTAGGCTGTGAACCTATCTGTGTTCAAGCAAAAGCATTTTGATTATGCATTGTGAAGGTGAAAAGTAAGAAAGCAAAAATCACATTCGGTCCAGGCCCCAAAATATTCACACAGCCCATGTACACACACAGCCAAGGTGTGGAAAGTGTGATTCAGCCTGGGAGGCTTCTCACCATGTCTTCAAAGATGCTTGAAAACTGAAGACTGGATTAAAACGTTCCTACCCTTTGATCCTGCAGTCTCCCTCCTTGGCAGCCCCATGCAAATAGCAGAAGATAGAAAAGAAAAAACTATGCACAGAGATGTTCCCTTCACCATTACGTATAATAGCCAAAAAACTGGAATAACCAAAATGGCTGCTTTTAAAAATCAGGTGAAATAGGCCAGGCATGGTGGCTCATGCTGTAATCCCAACACTTTGGAAGGCCAAGGCAGGCGGATCACCTGAGGTCGGGAGTTTGAGACCAGCCTGACCAACATGGAGAAATCCCGTCTCTACTAAAAAATAAAAATAAATAAATAAATAAATAATACAAAAGAAATTAGCTGGGTGCGGTGGTGCAAATAAATAAATAAATACAAAAGAAATTAGCTGGGTGTGGTGGTGCATGCCTGTAATCCCAGCTACTCGGGAGGCTGAGGCAGGAGAATTGCTTGAACCCAGGGGGGTGGAGGTTGCTGTGAACCAAGATATTGTTATTGCACTCCAGCCTGGGCAACAAGAGTGAAACTCTATCAAAAAAGAAAGAGAGAAAGAAAGAAAGAGAGACAGAAAGAAAGAGAGAGAGAGAAAGAAAGAAAGAAAGAAAGAAAGAAAGAAAGAAAGAAAGAAAGAAAGAAAGAAAGAAAGAAAGAAAGAAAGAAAGAAAGAGAAAGAAAGAAAAGAAAAGAAAAGAAAAGAGAAATCAGGTGAAATAAACTGTGGTGCTTCCATTCTATGGGAAGTGGTAATATTGGCCCCATTTACTGGATAATGTAGTGGTTTTAAAACATGTGTACATTTGGAAACAACCTAAGTGTCCATCAGCAGATGAACGGATAAAGAAAACATGGTAGGTACACACAATGGAGTACTACTCTGCCATCAAAAAGGATGAGATCCTGTCATTTGCAATACCGTGGATGAAAGGAGAGGTCATTATGTTAAGTGAAATAATCCAGGCACAAGAAGACAAGCACATCACATGTTCTCTCTTATTTGTGGGAGCTAAAAATCAAAACAATTGAACTCATGGAGATAGACAGTAGAAGAATGGTTACCAGAGGCTGGGAAGGATAGTGAAGGGGCTAGGGGGAGGTGGAGATGGTGAATTGGTACAAAAAATAAAAAGAATGAATAAGATCTACTATTTCATAGCAAAACAGGGTGACCATAGCCAACAATAATTTAATGGTACATTTTAAAATCACTAAAAAAGTATATCTGGACTGTTTGTAACACAAAGGATCAATGCTTGAGGCGAAGGATACCCCATTCTCCATGATGTCATTATTACGCATTGCATGCCTGTATCAAAACATCTCATGTAACCCATATATACATACACTTACTATGTACCCTCAAAAACTAAAAATTAAAAAAAAAAAAAGAGTCCACAGATTCTTTGACACTCACTCCATTAAGAGGTGGAATCCATGTCCCCTCTCCTTGAGTCTGGATGAGCCTCTGTGGATGCCTCAATGAATAAAATGAGGTGGAAGTCATACTGTGTGACTCCCAGGGCTGGGATAAAAAAAGGCCACAGAGCTTCTGCCAGGCTCTCTTGGGACACTTGCTCTGGCAGCCGTGGGCCGCCACGTCAGGAGTCAGCTGCCTGGAGGCCACCAGGTGGAGAGACCATGTGTAAAAAGGGATGCTTGAGGAGCCCCAGCTATTCCAGCTCCAGCTGTGTGAATCTCCCCAGCTCAGGAGCCAGACATGTGGGTGAAGATGACATTGAGAAGACCCCAGTCCAGCCCCAGCCACCGACTGACTGCAACCACCTAAGAGATCCTGAGAACTGCTGAGCTGAGCTCGCTTAACTCCTGATGAAGAAAAATAGATTATTGTTATTCATTTAAGACACTGTTTGGGGATGGGTTGTTACACAGCAATGAATAGCTGAAACAGAGAAATGGAGATTTACAAAGGTTTAGAATCATGCTCAAGGTCACATAACTAATAAGTGGGGAAGCCTGAGCCAGCATCTAAACTCAGGTCTTCAGCAGGGGAACTGGGACAAGAGTATAGTCTACTCAGCTGCAACGTAAGATAGCTCATACTAACTGGTGAGCAGAACCAGTAAGTGGAAGAAAGTTGTTGCTCTATTGCAGAGCTCGGGTTCTTACTCAACTTTTCCTGACTTATTGATGTTTTGCACCTACAAGTTTGCAAAATGCACTAAAGCAGCTGAATGCTGCAGGCTGCAGAGGGAAGCAGGGCTGTGTGCAATGCCCATCATGGTGATCACTTTCTCTTGGCTCAGTTTGCCACATGGGCTCTTTTTGAAATTTTATTGCCTAATCCTCCCTGGCATTTGTGTATTTTGCCTTTGACTCCTTACCTCAGCAGCCTCAACCCCTCCTAACATCAGATCAGAAATGCCTGTACAATGACCCTGCCCTCAAAGACAGGGCTGACACTCCCCAGTGTCCCACAGTCCCTGTCTGGTCACTATGGTCCCTGTCATCCCCACTACTTGCCTGGCCCCTGTGGACATTCCCGTTTGCAACCCTTGGCTTAAGATACCAGGAAGTTCTTCGCGATGGAAATGCATTCATCTTTGCTTAACTCTAGGGTTCTCTGCTGGTTTGATCACATAATTAACTCTTCCCCCATCCCCTCTCCTATTTAATACCTGCTGCAACATTCTTAGTCCTTGGCAGGCACAATTTAGGAAAAGCTGGACTGTGTGACCATGGCAGCCTCTTCTAATTCTACTATCAGCACCCGGTCATTAATGGATTCAAGCCTTGGTGAGCTAGAGCCATCCTAAGGCATTCGCGGAATCTCTGGCTTCCCCCTTCCAGCTCCCAGTCTGCTGCCTTTACAATGCGGGGGTTAACAACCACTGTTACTCCTGCTGCTCCTCTTCCATGAGGATTTAGTGTCTCATACCCTTCTGTTTATGACATGAACTATCCTTCTGATGGTTAGAGAGCCCCTGTCCACTCAGTTCACCCTGCAAGCAACTCCGAATGTCCTTTAAAAGGATGTGTATAACAAGGATGGATATTGGACTCGTGTTCAATGTAATTTAGTTGTCTCTGGGGATCAAAGAGCAAGACCACGTACTTGTAGCTGATGTAGGAATAATAGCCCTTCATCCTAGAAAGTGCCCATCCTGAAATAGGAAAAAAGGACTCTGTGGTGAGTTGTATTGTGGCCTCAGAAAATATAAATATGTCCAAGTCTTGACCCTTGGTACCTGTGAATGTGACCTTATTTGGAAATAGAGTCTTTGCAGATGTAAGTAAGTTAAGGCTCTTGCGATGAGATCATCCTTTATTTAGGGTAGGCCCTAAATCCAATAACTGTTGTCCTTACAAGAATAAGGAGAGGGAGATTTAAGACACACAGAGAAAAGGACCGTGTGAAGATGGAGGCAGAGGTTGGAGTGGCGCCTCCACAAGCCAAGGGAGCCCCAAGCATGGCCCCATCTGCCACGAGCCAGGAGAGAAGCAAGGGACAGCTTCTCCCTCAGAGCCTCCGGAGGGAACCAATCCTGCCAACCCTTCAATCTTGAATGTCCGGCCTCCAGAACTGGGCGAATAAATTCTATTCTATTTAGAATTTATTCTAAATATTCTAAATTAAATAGAAAAAAATATTTCTATTGTTTTAAGCCACCAGATTTATGGTCATTTGTTACGGCAGTCATGGGAGATGAATGCAGACTCCAGCGGCGGGTCTCAGAGGAGGAAAAATGGCCTCATCTCAGGGGCCACACGGCTGTGAGGAATAGGGGAGGAGTAGAGGGGGGCCCTGCTGAGTGCCTGCAGAGTGGGGGCCAGGCTGGGAGGTCCCCAGGGAAGGACCTTAAAGATTAGCATCTTTGTAAGTGACGTCCTAGGCCGTGCTTCTTATTCATTCTCACTCAACTCTCAGGAAAGCCTCATCAGTAATTAGGGGCCTGGAGCCAGCTGTGCAGTTTAGGAAGTTGAGAGGAGAGCCTGAGGAGTGAAGAGGGAACACAGTCCCTCTCCCCTGAGTTCAGCGTGGTGGCGGGTGCAGGGGAATGGCGGAGGCTTCCAAGAAGAGGACCTCCCAGGGTCACAACCCCAGAGGCAGCCCCGGGCAGAGGAAGAGGGACCAGGGTGCAAAGCCTTGACCAGCACCACCCTCTGAGCAAACAGGGAACTGCACCCCAAGGAATCCCCAGAAATAGGGCCATTGGACCTCTTCAGGGGAGTCTAACATCACAAGCAATAGAGCTTTTATCCTATTTTAATTTGACTAGTTAAAAGGAATGTGACCTTATTTTGCAATCATAGGCTGGTGAAGCCCAAAACATTCAAGATAAGTGAATATGCCTGCGAAGTTTCCCCAAATAGCCAGGAAATTAGCACCCCCCAAAATAGCTGCGTGAGAGCGATGAGCAGGGCACAGCCTTGCTCTGAGGCAGCCACTGCCTCCTTTCCTCCTCCTCCATTTCTCTCTTCTTCTCTCCCTCTTTCCCTCATCTGCCCCTTTCTTCTCTTTTCTCTTCCTCCATTCCTCTTTTTTGTCCTTTCTGTTCTCCTACATCCCTTTCTTCCACCTTCCAGACCCTCTCCTTTCCTCTCTCCCCATTTCGCAGGCTCCAAGCCCACAGCATACACTTCCCAACGGCCCCAGCAATTTCCCTGCAGGAGTCCCTTCCTGTCTTCACTTCTCTGAGGGTGCTGGCTGAGCAGCTAGCAGCGTGGCCTGGGTCTACCCATCAGAGAAGCCTCTGTGGGCACATGCTGTGAGGAGGGAGGTGCCCTGCAAGGAGAGCTCCTCTTATTTTAAAAATGAGGTTGTAACATTCTTTCATTCCACCAACACCCCTGGCTAGGGCTTAGAGTGCCTACTGTGTGCCAGCTCACTGCTGCTGGGGAGCAGAAAGCTATGGTGAAAATATGTCCAGGAAGGTATGCTGTGCAGAAGGGAGACATTCAACCCTTTAGGGGGTTGAGAGCAGGGACAATTTATCCTAGGAGAGGGTGACCATATATTGTCATTCATTTTCTAGCTCAGGACACATTTGAGAGTGGTGATTTCACAGGGGCATCACCCTAGAAGATTGTTCAGGGGGTCCCCATTTGGAAGATAAGGGTACTGCAATTCAGACAAAGTGAACAGCATGAGGGGCTGCAAAACACTTTACAGGTTTCGGGACATGCCCGTCATCAGGTGCAGCTGATGTGAGTTTGGAGAGATGATGGGATGGGAAACTGGATAAGTCAGTTTGGAGTCTGTCTTTAAAAAGTCTTCAGTGTGAAGCCAAGAGTTTTGTTTTTATTCCTTAAGGATTAAATACAATGATTTTTTTAAATTTTTACTATTACATCAACCGGACCATAAAAAGGATATAAAAGAAAAAGGCAAAAAAAAAAAAAAGCACATATCATATCAATAGATGGCAAAAAGTATTTCATAAAATCTAATATTTACTACTAATGTGATGAAAAAAATACTGTGGGGACTAAGATTAGAAGAATACTTTCTTGAGATAATAAAATATTTATCTGAAAATAGCAATCAACAGGAAACACTGCAGTTGTTACCATTAGAATAAGGACTAAGACAAGAACACAGCTGGTCCTATTGTTGTGAAACATTGTTCTGAAGGGCTTGGTCAATGCCATAGGGCATGGTAACAAATCAGATGCAAAATTATAAGAGAGCAGATGACAAAACTATACTCATTTTCAGGCAATATGATTTTCTACCTGGAAAAAAAATCCATTCAAGTTTAATAAAGTTGATTGTTCTATAAAGAATATACAAATATCAATAACATTCCTAAATATCATCTATAATTAGAAAATATGATAGGAAAATATGCTATACACATTTCATGTGAATATATATAGGTGTGTGTATGTGTCTATATGAAAATAAACTTAGTAAGAAATATGTAAGTCCTATAAGAAAAAAATGCTAACATTCATTGAGAAAGTCAGGAGAAGACTTTATTTATTTATTTAGAGACAGGGTCTCGCTCTGTAACCCAGGCTAGAGTGCAGTGGCACCATCATGGCTCACTGCAGCCTCAAACTCCTGGCCTCAAATGATCCACCTGCCTCAACCTCCCAAAGTGCTGGGATTACAGGCATGAGCCACTGTGCCCAGCCAGAAGATTTTAATAATTAGAAATATAGGGCATTTCCTTGAGGCAGAAGATGATATTATAAAGACGTCTAATCCCAATAGAAATCATAACCAAAGTTTATAATGCTTATTTTTAAAGTTTGTACAATGAAAAATGCATAAAGAAAAAAAAAACAAGATAATACCTGAAATACAAAAGCACTGAGAGGTAATTGAGCTTATAATTTATCAATATGCTCTGCAAAGCTTCAATACTTAAAACAGTGCACTGTCAATGTGAGAAACGACAAATCAATGGAAAGTCCTGAAACGGCTGACTGTGCACATAAGTAACAGAGCAAAATATCTACATTTTCTGTCAAACTCTGGTGGGATTTGTGGAAGCTACAAAAATGCCAAAATGGCAGGCAGCTCCAAGTGACGGAGACTTAAACCTGACCACTATGTTAAGGCTGGCTGGTTTTTCCTTCGGGCATAATTTCCTGAATTGACCCTTCAGTCAAGTAAGCACCAAGTCAATACTGGGGGACAAGATGTGTAAAACACCAGTGTGGCAGAAACAATGGCATCCATCAAACATCCGTCAGCCTCCTGCTCATCCCCACCACCACCTCCTTGCCAGCTGCCTTGTTGCCGGCCAGGGCCATGTGACCAGCTCTGGCCAGGGCTATGGGAGAGAGTGACAGGTGCTACTTTCAGCCTAAAACCTAGAAGAGCCTGGTGTGACCTTCCAGACGTCTCTTCCCCTGCCATGGCAACCAAGGAAACAAGTATTTAAGAGAATGCTGTCACACAGTAACAAAGCCTCTGTGACTCGCTCCCTGTGTGGAGTGGAGTCTCCTGCTGACTCTTAATGGACAGGCAGTGTGAAGGAAAAATGAACCCTTGTTGTGATAAGCCACTAAAATACTGGGATTTATGAGTAACTGTAGGAGAACCCAGCTTATTCTAACTAACACCACCAGTCAACCAGATGTTGGCATTTCAGAGCAGAGGTTCCAGCACATGCTGCACATCGCCAACCCTTCAAGAGCTTCTGACTCTGTCGCTCTGAGTGTGGCTCGGACATCAGTCATTTCAAGCGTTCCCCAGGTGATTGATTGTACTGTGCAGCCGCAGTTGAAAAACCACAGCTGCCTTTCTTAAGAAGCTCTGTGTCGTGTCGGGTAATGTTACACGTGGTTCGTGTTTGAGTGAGCATCTGCTCTGCAGACTCAGTTCTTCCCAGGCACCGAGAAGCATTCCTGTGTTTTCCACTGGATTGGCACTGTCCTGGGCTTGCATACAGTTGCTGGTGCTTGAGAAGCTGTGTGTGTGCCTTTACGAAGCTTAGATAACAGGCATTCTGAGGCTGGGGAAGCGCCGTCTTTGCCCTGTGTTAGAGGCACTTCTATAAATAGGCAAGCAGAGCCTGCAGGTGGGAAATTCAACCTGGAATGTGCAGTCTATGTCCTGCACACTGAGCATTCAAAACTAAGACCCTCTTGGCTTTTGGAGGCAGGCTGATCTCACATTCCTGTATTCTGATGCTACGTCCCTACTGGGGTCAGGAGAGAAGCCGGCACTGTGGGCGGGGTTTCTGTTGAAGACAGTGACTGTTTCTGCTGTCACCATCAGCCTGGGACCAGGGTGTCAGGCATGGAGCTTGGATTCTAGGGACTGCAGACAGGCTCATGATGCTCTCACAGTGCGAAGTGAGGCCCACGGCCTGAGAGAGGCCCAGTGCTAGTCAAGGAGACCGTCACATCAAATCACAACTCTCTGTCGTGAAACTTGATCCTGAAAGTTTTGTATAGTCTCATCAAAATTTACAAGCTGGTTTCTGCGCCACTTTGGAAATTAAGGGGCCCTGTGCTTGTGATGGAATCATAAAGGATGTCTCCTCTCTTGTCCCCACCCCAGGCCTGCACAGTGGCAGCAGCTGTGGCCAGAGGGACACCAGTGGACACAGAGGCCCAGGGAGAGGAGCAGAGGCCAGCAGGGGCCCAAAGTGACCAGGACACCGTCCTTGTGCACATCCTGGGAGGAGCCGACGTCTAAAGAAGGGCTGAAGCCTGAAAATCTGGCAGGACTAGAGCTCAAAGTCATGGCCGCTTGGGGCACTGTTAGAAATGTGCCTCCTTGTGTTCTCCCAGTGATGTGATAAAGGCGGCATCTCACTGAAAAGGACCAGGGTTAGGAGGGCTCAGGAGCTATGGGGTGGCCCAGGGACAGAGAGCTGCTCGTCAAAATCAGTGTCAAAGCTGCATGTGCAGCCCTGGTGCTCGGGGGGCTCTGGTGCAGGGTGTGCTGTGGCGTTCCTCGACGACGATGTTGCTTTACTGGGGGAAGTATCCTGGTACTGGCAGGGTCAGAAGAGGGTAGTGAGGAGTGTGGTGCTTCTGGGAGCCGTGTGAAATGAAGTGGAATAACTAGCCAGGCATGGTGGAGGGTGCCTGTAATCCTAGCTACACAGGAGGCTGAGGCAGGAGAATCACTTAAACCTGTGCAGAAGCTGCAGTGAGCTGAGATCACACCGTTGCACTCCAGCCTGAGCGACAAGAGTGAAACTCGGTCTCGAAAAAGATATAGATAGATATAGATAGATACAGATGATAGATAGATAGATAGATAGATAGATAGATAGACAGACAGATAGATAGATAGATATCTGGAAGATTCACAGAGAGTAAATGACAGTGTCCAAACAAAAAGTGTCCTTTCCGCCCTTGCGCAGTGCCACCCCCATTCCAAAAACTCCCTTTCCACTGCCCTGCTGCCTGTGTGCATTGTAATCCAGCTCGCTCTCTCCCACTCAGGGCTGCCAGGCAGGGCTACAAACACAGGGCATGAAGCTGCTGTTCTCCCTACCTGGCCAGTGGCAAACATCATTAAACCCAGCCACCCTTCCCACCAAACCTGCCCGAGGCCTTGTGCTTCTTCTCATCACAGTGGTCCACACAGCCACTGCCTGCCAGTCAGTGTTAGTTACAGCCACCTGATGCTTGCCTTCAAATCCAAGAGAGAGGTGCAGGTCAACTGTGACCCTGGGGCCAAGGCCAAGTCAACCACACCCATTTGTTTGTGTATCACCTATGCTGTGCTCATACCACAAAGGCCAAGTTGAGCAGTTGAGACAGAGACTGTGTGGCCCACAAAGCCTAAGATGTTGACCACCTGGCCCTTTACAGGAAAAGCCTGCCAACCCCAGTTAGAAGCAAAGCATGCTCAAATTTGTATTTTTTTCCCAGAATAAGATTGTCATTAAACTTATAAATAGGGTTTCTTCACCTATTCACAAAAAGAAACGCAGAGAGCCAGAGAGTTGTTATCTAAACTAAAAAAGAAGAGAATGGGAAAACCTAGTTATCACAGATGTCACATGCTGACTCCAGGGGTGACTATACTTTAGCTGACTCAACCTTGGTTTGGAAACTTGCTTTCACTCCCTCCCTGGAGTCAGAAGCCTTCCCAGACAGCATGTTCTCTGGTCTCGGTCTTCGAAGCTACAGGGAGTTGTGCCAAGGAAGCTCTCCCTCCACAGGCCTAGAGCACGAGGATGCCACGGTCGGGTGTTGCTAAGAGCCCTTCCCTCTCTTCCGCCTCCTCAAGCCCCCTCCCCAGGAACAGTGGAGGGAGAATGAAGGAAGGCACAGTTTCACCTTCTCCATCTGCCTTGGAAGCCGCAACATCTGCCTTCCAATTAGGATGCAGTTACCGGGGTGACGGGATTGGCTAGCAGGCCCCTGGGCTCCTGGCTCCTCTGGGGCGGCCCCCTGTTCTAATGAAGAGCTAATTAACATGAAAAGCATTGATTTAGCCAACTGCTGCTTTGTATAATCACCAGGCACTTTCAGCAGCAGCTTCAAAGCTGTCTCTCCCTTCAGAACACAGGATTCACATAAAGCGTGGGACTAAACCCTCCCTGTGTTTTTAAACAGTGATTTCCCCACACTCCTGAAATGAAAACACCAGCTCTGTAAGTCGACCACGTAGGCGCCCCTCTCGCTGCCTTCAAGGGGGAACTCTGGTGGGTTTGGTTAAATGTTAGTACCTGCCCGTGTGACCCAGAGATTGGGTTAGGAATCAGGTTTCATCTTCTCTCCTGGTTCACAAACGTGTGTGTTGCCGAGAACTAGTAGGAGGCCATGGCTGGGCTCTTGCTGTCTCAACAGAGAAGTAGCTTAAACCCTTACAGTGAGGGGTGGGGTGCCTTAGCTATAAGGAACAAAGGCATGGGAAGCCTCTAAGACAACATCTGCACGGATTTGTTTGACTTCCTCATCCCAAATGATGATCATTCATCTCCCTGATCATCCATGTGGGAAAGTTTGAGGTCAGATACCAGCTCGAAGCAAGACCAAGAAATTCAGGCTCTGGCTTGGTAGACTTCTGAGGTAGAGTGCCATATGAACCATACTTTTACTGTCTGAAGATTGATCTTTAACATCTACAGGATGGCTACTAGCTGCTCCCATGTAAACTCTGCAGTACCCGAAAACATCTGGAGACTTTAGATAGCCCCAAACCAGCCACAATGGATGGGATTTTGCAGGAACATGACTTCCAAACATAGCCGGCCAGTCTGCCTCATGGCCAACGCCTGTGTTCCAGTGGCCCAGCTTGGTGTGCCATGTTCTCACCAAAGGACTATAATATATAATATATAATAGTATAATAAAACTGTGAAACTCTTTCTAGTTTCTCTCTTGACCTGTATCTGACCACAGCATACTTCACCCAAGGTAGCATTGGTTAGAAGAAAGCAAGTGGAGCCCATGATTCTAAAACTGTGACCGCGAAAGGGTCATTCATCAAAGGTTTTGACTGAAGGAAGTGAATTGGAAGCCAAGGGAAAATTCCAAGAAAGAAAAGGACCTAACTGAAAAAAAGTCATTACAGGCTCAATCCCTTTCCTCTATTTGTGAGTTATAATAGATTAGTTTGGATTGAAGATACTTTTCATCTAGATTTCAGGGAGGTACATAGCATGGTAACCCTGTGAAGACACTGGAGCAATGGATAGTTATACATCCAGGTAGATTGGAAACCAGTTCAACAACTCTAGCCAAAGACTATTGATAAAAGACAACTGACATCTAGAAGGAGGTCAGAGCCACTAACTAGATGGTAGCTGTGCCTTGGATGAAGCTTATCTAATTTGCAGCTGTCATGAAGTTGAGTACAATACTGAGCAAGTCGGATGACAGAGTCAGCATCCATGAGACTCCTCTGTACGGCAGCATCACGTTGTGATTAAGCGCACAGACTCTGAGCTGAATCTGCCCAGGATCGGATCCCAGCTCCAGCACTTACTAGCTAGTTATGTTTGGCAAATTACTTAGGCTCTGAGTATTAGTTCCATCACTCAACTGAGCCTCTCCCTCATTAAACCAATGAGAGAATTAAAAGGGATTGTATAGGCCAGGTAAGGTGGCTCACACCTGTAATCCCAATACTTTAGGAGGCCAAGGTGGCAGAGTCACTGGAGTCCAAGAGTTTGATGCCAGCCTACGAAACATAGTGAGACCATGTCTCTAGTAAAAATAAAAATAAAATAAAAATGTAATTACCTAGGCATGACGACACACCCTTATAGTCCCAGCTACTCAGGAGGCTGAGGGAGGAGGATCAAGGATGCAGTGAGCCATGTTCACGCCACTGCACTCCAGCATAAGTGACAGAGCAAGACCCCATCTCTTAAAAAATAAAAAAGAGGGCTGGGCAAGGTGGCTCACACCTATAATTGCAACACTTTGGGAGGCTGAGGCGGGCAGATCATTTGAGGTCAGGAGTTCAAGACCAGCCTGGCCAACATGATGAAACCCTGTCTCTACTAAAAATACAAAAAAAAAATAGCTGGTGTGGTGGCACATGCCTGTAATCCCAGCTACTTGGAAGGCTGAGGCAGGAGAATCACTTGAACCCAGAAGACAGAGGTTGCAGTGAGCTGAGATCCAACCACTGCACTCCAGCCTGAGCAATAGAATGAGACTCTGTCTCAAAAAAATATAACAATATAAAGAAAAGAATAAAAGGATAGTATCTGTAAAGTGCCTGGAACAGAGTTAGTGTTCAACAACTGTCAGCAGTGTTGTTAGATGAGGCTGGTCACTGGGTGACTGTAATATTATCAGTCAGGGTCTCAGTGATAACAGAAAATACACTCAAATTGGGATAATGTGAGAATGGATTGCTTTCTAAAGGGACTATTTACAAAGATGTGGTTGATATTTAAAGAATCTGAAGATAGTGCTATAACCCAGGGTAGCAATTGCAAAGCCGTTACCACTCCTAAGCCTAAGGGCCGAGGGGAGGAAGCAGTTGTTAAAACCCAGAGGGAGAGAGAAGCATAGACAGGAGGCCACCAAGGGAAACAGGGTCCTTTGGTTGAAGGACACAGGTGACCACCCTGGGAGGAAGTGAGAGGAGTAAACACCCCCACCCTCTCTCTGATTCCAGCTGGAGCACCCATTGGCCAAACCCAACAAGAAGAGCAAGAACGGGTGAGCCTGGCAATACAGGTCAGTTTCTGGGGCAGAAAGTGGGATGGAAAAAGGTGACATGGGTCTGGAGGGACAGAAAGACACCTGGTACAAACATGTTACATTTGTTGGGGACAAAGGTAAAATCCTGCCTGTCATTTCAATGAAGCGACTACAACAATATTCGGGATGGCAGATACTTGACTTAAGAGCAGCATCTGGAAACAATGATTAAAAGGATTCAGTTGGCTACAAGTCCAGTACAGTATTCAGCCATTCATTCATTTACTCAGCAAATGTAGGGAATGCACACTGTGTGTCCAGACCCGCACTAAACATGACAATGCAAAAATAAATAGAACAAGAATGTATCCTGAGCAGAGGACATACTGGCATACAGTCGGTGCTCAGTGAATATATGTTGAACATGTGAATCAATCAACTTCATCATAATGGACTGTCTTCATAGTCCAATGTGGACATAAGATGATTTGGTGGCAGCAGTGACTAGGGGAGGGGAGGCAGAGGGCAGGGACAGTTAGTATCAGACCCAGTCACAATGCTTGTTGAAGTGGTGGAAAGGGGATTGGGAGACTCTCTTCTAGACAGAAATGCAGGGCATCCCCAGGGCCCTGGCTCCCTCAGGTCCCATCTGCAAAAAGAAGCATGACATCCAAAAGCTCGATGGTTTCTCAAGTGCCCAGGGAAGCCCCAAGTGCGAAGGCTGGCAGGGAGGGCAAGCCAGGTGAGCGGCGGCAGCCAACCTCCCCTCAGCTGCCATGGCCAGTGGGCCCAGAGCACAGGGAGGGCAGGCACCAGGCTTATGCAAACTCCAGCTCTCAGGCAGGTGTGATCCTGTTGTACCGTGTAGGGAGGGGTCCCTGAAAACTGTCAGTCTGAAGGCCCTGGAGGGGAGGTGTGGACTTCTGCATGGGTGATTCCCAAGCCCAGCAACAGAGCAGAGCAGGGTGTAGTCCAGGGAGTGTCAGGGTCAGATTCGCGGTCACCATCACCACCCCAGGAAATGAGAAATCCAAATAGCAAAAATAAAAAAAAATGGGCAATTTTAGCTGATAGGGGAGCAAATGGAGGTTTCTTGGGGGAAGACACAGAGGCTGTCTTTTCAGACCTCCAAACCGAGTCTGAAGACCAGCCCAGGAGCTGGGGCAATCGCTAAATCCGCCTGCTTGGAAGCAGCATCGGCATCCGAGAGCTACCGTGCCTCCAGCCCAGGTCTGAGGTGCGAGGGCCTCCTGAAACCCTGAGAGCCACCTTTGGGAAACCTCTCCAAATCCTGCACATGCTGCAAGACATGATTAAAACCCAGCCCAGCCATCTACAGGTTTTATGATTTGGGGCAAGTCAGTAAATGTCTCTGAGCCTCAAAGTCTGCAAATATCTAATGGGAATAATCCTACTTCCCAGGGTTATTGTGAGGATCAGATGAACTCGTTATGGTAAAATACTTAGCACAGTACCTGGCACAGATTAGAGACCCAAGGGCTAATGCCTTCCTCCTCCTCCTTCACCTACTGCTTGATGCTTTGCAGAAAGCAGTGGTTCCAAAAGCAAATGGGGCTTTCGGAGTGAGGGTGGGACAACGGGACTATCTCTGTGGCCTAGAAGAGGCCGCATCATGGAGACTAGAGTCCTCCCAGTTCTGCCAATTGTTCATCCTGTCTTTGAAGTTCCCCAGGGACCATGGTGAGCCCATCCAGGCAAGAAAGCCCAGGCAGACTGGGCTCAGTGGCTCACACTTGTAATTCCAGCATTTTGGAAGGCCAAGGCAGGGGGATCACTGAAGCCCAGGAGTTCGAGGCCAGCCTGGGCAACATAGGGAGACCCCTGTCTCTACAAAAAAAAAAAAATTAAAAAATTAGCTGGGCATGATGGTACACGCCTGTGGTCCCAGCTACTTGGGAGGCTGAAGTGGGAGGATCATTTGAGCCTGGGAGGTGGAGGCTACAGTGAGCCATGATCATGCCCCTGTACTCCAGCCTAGTTGACAGAGCAAGACCCTGTCGAAAGAAAGAAAGAAGAAAGAGAGAAAGAGGGAGGGAGGGAAGGAGGGAAAGAAGGAGAGAAAGAGGGAGAGAAAAAGAAAGAGAGAGAGAAGGAGAGAGAGAGGAAGGAAGGAAGGAAGCAAGCAAGCAAGGAAGGCCGGCCCAGACAGCACCCTCAGCTGGTGGAGGTTTGCAGAGTTTCAGGGCTCAGCTACCAACTTCTGGTCCCTACCTGACTCAGGGCTGCTGGGGACTGAGGAGCATCTCCTTGGCCATCGAATGCATGTATCTGGGGAGCTTTTGCTTTTCATTTTTCTTTGGCTCTCTTAGCATGTCTCCACACCACTGTCAAGCTGGATGCATCTGCCAAATGTAAATCCTCTGGGTTGTCTGAGTGAACAAGCATTCCAAAGGGGAAGCTCCTAGAATTCCTGAGCCTTGGTTGCCCTCAGAGCTCATTTAGACCAGGGAACACTTTCAGAGGAACAGCCCTCTCTAAGAAGGCAATTAAAGCTCTACTCTTCCCCTCCAAAACTGTTTATACCTTGTACAAACACACACACACAAAATACTTAAAATTTCAAGTGTTTCACAAAATCCCCAGCCATGGATCCATAGATCTCAAGTTAAGAACCCTGGATTCACCTAACCCCCTCAGGCTGCAGATGTGGGAGCTGAGGCCCAGAGAGGGGAAAGGACTTGGAAGGCCAAGATCACACTCTGCCAAGTTAGTGGCAGAGCCGGGGGAATATTTTCAAGCTGCCTCCTGATACCTCTCTTGGACTTCTTGATGCTCCTTTCAGTGTGAGAGCATGAGAATAGGAGGAGCCTGAAAGCCCTATAATCCTGAGAGGTATCACTCTGGCCAAAGGTAGGCTCATTTGTGTAAAACTTCACATTTGCCTAAACCTGGAGAAATAATAGCAGGGTTTCTCTCCAGCTGCCAGAGCCCTTTCTCACCACCAGGTGGCGCTTGCATCATGCATTAGACTGGAGTTACAGCCAGAAAGCACTTGAAAATAGGGGAAATCTCAGTTCCTCTCCTGATTACAGATGGGGAAACTGAGTCCAAGAGAAAGCAAAGGACTTCTTGAGTTATCCTGGACAATTATCTTCCTTCTCCATGATCATGTTTCCCTTGTCCAACCACAAGTAAGGCATTTAGACTAGAATCACTTTCCAACAATGGAACTTTGGGTGTAATGGAAGTTTCTTGGGGAAGTTTCTTGGGGAAGACACAGAGGCTGACTTCAGACCTCTGAGTGAGCATGGCCTCTGAGCCCCTCACTCTGTGCTGCCACGAGCCCAGCCCCATTTTACCTGTTTGACATACTAAGCTTCAATGTACAATTTCATTCAAACTAAGGGTTATGTGCCTTAAATACTTTGAAAATCCCTGACCAGGAATTCCATACAACTCTACTCTAGGAATCTTTGTGGCTTCAAACACTCAGTTGTTTCCAAACTGGCAAAGGCACATGGTCCTGATAACCTGGAGAGAGGCCGGAGAGGCCCCCAGCCAGCAGGGCAGAGCTGGGATTCAAGCCCAGCTGGGATTCAAGCACATTTGACTTCAGATGCGGGCTCCTTCACAGCGTCAGCCATGCACACTAATCAAGCACCTACTTTGCACCAGGGATTAGCCCTGTGTATGTTCAGTGCAGTCACATCTGTTATTTAATCTGCCTTTCCCAACTTTGTCACTGTGTGTAAGGATTATCTCCCCATTTTACAGATGAGAAAACTGAGGCTCAAATGATCTGTTTAAGAGAGAAAAATGAACCAGATTTTCTCAGAGATAAGATTATCTTGGTCTTCCAGTCTCTCCAGGGGAATCTAGAAATAAAAAGCAGGAAAACTATGGGTACCCCCAGAGCAGCCCCGACCCAGGCTTCTCCTTGTGGTTCATTCACTGCCTCTGTCTCTTGGGTACATCTCTCCATCCCTTCATTCATGCTCAGCTCCTCCCTCCTTCCCACTATGGACTCCCTGGCCATCCCCAGCCTGCTCTCCTTGACACCAGTCAACCTTCCACAGACCCAGGAAGCCTGATGCCTGGATTAGGCAGGAGGCTGCCTGGGCCCCAAACCCCTCCCCAATTCACCATGTCTGCAAGCCCACCACTAAGAGTGTCAATATTTGGGGCTGAAGACTTTTCCCATGGTAAAACTAAAACCTCTGAGAAGCCACATATTTTAATCTAAAATAAGACATTTGAATCCCAGAGTGAATGAGTATCTGATATTTTCCAGAGAGCAAGGAGAGAAGAAAAAAATTACACGAGGTCCGGGAATGGTTGCTCACCCCTGCAATCCCAGTACTTTGGGAGGCGAGGTGGGAGGATCGCTTGAGCTCAGGAGTTTGAGACCAGCCTGGGCAACATAGTGAGACCCCATCTCTACATAAAAATTTTTGAAAAATAGCCTGGCATGATGACTTACACCTGTAGTCTCAGTTACTCAGGAAGCTGAGGTGGGTGGATCACCTGAGCCCAGGAATTTGAGGTAGCAGTGAGCTATAATCATGCTACTGCACTCCAGCCTGGGCAACAGAGCAAGACCTTGTCTCTGAAAAAAAAGAAGGAAAGAAAGAAAGAAAGAAGGAAGGAAATAAAGAAAAAGAAAGAAAGAAAGAGAGAAAGAAAGAAAAAGAAAGAAAAAAAGAAAGAAGAAAAAGGGGAAGGGGAAGGGAGGGAGGGAGAGAAAGAAAGAGAGAGGAAAGAAGGGAGGGAGGGAAAGAAAGAAAAAGAAAGAAAGAAAAGAAAGAAAGAAAGAGAGAGAGAAAGCAAGGAAGGGAAATAAAGAAAAGAAAGGAAGGAAGAAGGGAAGGAAGAAAGAAAAAGAAAGAAAGAAGGAAAGAAAGAGAAAGAAAGAAAGGAAGAAGGAGAGAGGGAGGGAGGGAGGAAGGAAGGAAGGAAGAAAGGAAGGAAAGAAAGAAAGAAAAGCAAAGAAAAATTACATGAAGATTCCTGGAAAGACAGAGGGGTGGAGGCTGAAGGGAGGCAGTGTGCACAGTGCAGATGCCATGGGCACCAAGGATTCTTAAATGTGTGTGTTCAAGGCCAGCCCCCAAGCTGGGTACAGCTAAAGAGATTCACCAGGTAAAGTTCTTGCCCTTGGGGAAGGCAGAAACGAATACACGCAATACCACGTGAGCGAGCAATGAGAGAGTTGCCTCGTTGTCGTGTGGGAGCCCAGAGCTGAGGGCACTGTCCTCTACCAGGGTGTCAGGGAAGACCCATGGAAGTGACAGTGGCCTAGAATCAGAAAGGGTGAGCTCGGGCAGTTCCAGTTGCTGTGGAACCTGAAGCTTACACAGTGGTGTGCATGTGTGCGTGCGTGCACATGCGCTGACAAGAGGAGGTAGAAGCATCTCTAAGCAAAAGGATACAAAAACAAAATTGAGTACAAAATCTAATATTAATTTAGAATGAGAAAAGAAATCACAACAAATTACTTTTTTTTTTTCTGAGACAGAGTCTCACTCTGTCGCCCAGGCTGGAGTGCAATGGTGCGATCTGGGATCACTGCAGCCTCCGCCTCCCAGATTCAAGCAATTCTCCTGCCGCAGCCTCCTGAGTAGGTGGGATTACAGGCGCTCACCACCACGCCCAGGTAATTTTTCTTCATTTTTAGTAGAGACATGGTTTCACCATGTTGGCCAAGCTGGTTTTGAACTCCTGACCTCAAGTGATCTGCCTGCCTCGACCTCCCAAAGTGCTGGGATTACAGGCATGAGCCACCGCGCCCAGCCCAAATTACAATTTTTAAAACTGAAAATATTACCAAGTTCAAGAAAGTCAGAAAAATAACGTTTTTATTAATATTCCTGAATTGCCTCTAAAATGCTTTCCTACCATATGTATTTTTGTTTGTTTAATCTTTGATAGCCTCTGATATGATAATAATTTGTAATGCCATCTTTTCTTGTAAATAGAACATTAAAATAAGTCTTTCCTTTCACAGGTAGATCAGTAAAAAATATTTATTGATAATTTCACAATTTATTATTTGTAGAAACAATTTTTAGGATTGTTATCAATTTGGGAAAACCTCAAATCAAGGATCAAGGATCTTTTATATAAAAACTGCAAGATTTCAAGGCATTTCAGATTTTCTTTTGCAATAATTTCTCTTTAAATTGATGGCACTCACTAAACACCTGGTCACCAATATACTTGTGGTAGCAGCATATTGCAGGTTTCATGTTATCTTTGTCAATGTTGATTCATTCCAAATCAGCAAGAAATATAGATCTTTTATAAATGTATTCATATGATTTTCTCCTCTTCATTAATTGGATAAGCAAACCATCCAAGAACCAACCCATTACTTATATTTAAAGTTCATCTCCTCTTAATAAATTATATACAGTATATGTGTAATTCACTCCTTGATGACAGAATAATTTTATTGCTTATCTTTATAGCTTTTGTTTCAAATTTCATTAATTTGTATTTGAATATTCTCTCAGTTCTTTAATAAATAAAGATATCCAAAAAAAGGTTTCCATCAAGTATGTCCAAACCAGGAGTCTGTGATTTCTCTCTTGTTTTACAGAAACATTCCAACATGTCTTCCCAAACTGTAGTTATAATGACATGTTTGAGCTTATTCACCTTTTTTAAATAAAGTTTTTGTATCTGGTACTTGAATTTCTCTTCTAAATCTTTAAAAAAAGAAAATGTGTTTAGGCTCCTTAAAATGCCATGAGCCCACGTGGCAAGGCTTGACCTGTGCATTTTGGGTTCTAGCCAAGGAGAACTTGAGTTGGGGGAACACTTAGCTGGTGTTAGTGAGGTTCACCATCAATTCGATTTAGAGTTAAGTTATTGTGAGCCTTTTCGAGCGTAGGAGGGGCTTCCAGGAATACTCTCTCCACACCCCGCTCCATGCCAGACTGCTGATGTCAGGGCCCTGAAGTGCTAGGCCAGCCATCGTACCACAGTATGAATGTTACTGACTCCTCCAGTGCCACAGACATGAGAGCAGGTGTGACGAAGGGGACGATGGAGTAGAAAGAGCCAGTGGGCATAGCCAACTGTAGTCAAAATACAGTATCTTACTTTAGTACTTTTTTTTAAATTTTAAAAATTAATGTCTTTGGGAGGCTGAGGTGGAAGGATCACCTGAGGCCAGGAGTTCAACACCAGCCTGACCAACATGGCACAACCTTGTCTCTATTAAAAATACAAAAATTAGCCAGGCATGGTGGCACGTGCCTATAATCCCAGCTACTTGGGAGGCTAAGGCAGGAGAACCGCTTGACCCAGAAGTGTGTAAGGTTGCAGTGAACCGAGATCACGCCATTGCACTCCAGCCTGGGTGGCGGAGCAAAACTCCATCTCAAAAAAATAAATAAATAAAATAAGGTCAAATGAACACATTGTTAGAGCCCCACCTGGGCCTTGGGCTGTGCACTGACATTTCCTTAACTTCCTATGTATCTACCTCTGAAGGTAAGAAGGGTAAGTCACAGAATAAAAAGGGAATTTCAAGCAAAGGCAACAAGCACGAGCAAAAACATAGTGGCCACTCATTCAAAAATATATAACCAGTAATAAGCCCCAAGCAACTAGGGGGACATGAGGCTGGTGAGATAGACCCGGGCCAGATGACAAAAGGCCCATGTTCCCAGCCAAGGAGGTTAGACCACAGCTGGATCAAGAGGTCAGCACAGTGTTCCCAGATTGCAGACATTGCCTCCCCTCCTCTTCACTTCCTGAGGTTCCTGCAAACACACACACTTTCTTTCCCTCGTAACAGTTTTTGTTTTACGTTCTAATCAAACGTCCAAGGAGGGAGGTTGAGGAGGACTTGAGGGTAGCTGCTATTTGATAGCAGAATTTTAGAAATGTGCAGAGTCCGATGTCATCTCAAGTGACTTCACCTCTCCCTGTCTTTAGCCACTGTGCCCATCCCCCGCCTTGGACAGTTTTGTTCTCAACCGCGATGGCTCCAAGAACGGGAAGCAGAGAATGAGCTGGCTGCACAGAGCGATGCCTCATAACTCGGGGTAGGTGCTTTACGGGTGGCCATTTGGCTCATTCTGCTGTGGATTTCACATCCCTGTGAGGAAGCTGGGGCAGTTACTATTATTCCTATTTTACAGCTATGGGAACCAAGGCCCAGAGGGGCTCCGATGACTCACTGTAAACAGGTTAACAAGGCCCCGCTGCTGTGAGTCATCCTCCCAGGCCGAGGCCAGCTGGGCCCCAACACCGTCTAGATTGTCCTATCAGCTGTCATAGGACAACCTGCCTTCAGAGTCATCTCAGAGGTGATCCACACTGTCTCTGAGAGCCACCGTTGATGGCAGGAGTGCGGAGCCGCCGTCCTTCCCACGCACCCACCACCCACTCCCCGCCGGTGTTCTCAGACCTTCAGGCTGCAGGGCTGAACATTATTAGAGACTGATCAAAAAATATCCTGACCTCTAATTCTCTGCTAAACCCAAGCAGACCTCGCCTTCTAGAAACTGCTGTCGTTGCACAACGAGTAAGGACTCAGTGTTAAAGAAAGTGGAAAGTGATAAGACACTTCAAATTGTTTACATGGAGCCCATTCAGCCCATGCACTCACAATCATCTGAGGGCCGTGAACAGAGCAGCATAATTCATCTGTAGTGGCCATCCCATTTGACATCTCCGAGCTTGAGAGCAACTACCTTTCAGAGTGCAGGGCTGGAAAAAGAGCAGGGGATGGGGCTAGCATTTCCTTGTGAAAGTACACATCAAAAGCTGTATCAGCCATGAAATCTGATGTGCTCGGCCTCACATGAGCTCAGCTGCCAGGGACCTCATCCCAGAAGCTTCCATCCCTCCCCCCTGAGAAGGTACAGAGAGAGAAGTAACACCAATTAATTTCCTGGTAACCACTGGAGGGTCACTCTTTGATGCTCAGCCAAGAAGGGCATCTCCAGCTTGGGGATCTGGAGTAAAGAACTGAGTGTGTCAGATCACAGGGCAGATGGGGCCAAAGATAGCCTTGAATGAGGCTGTCTGATCCAGGGCCCAAGATCCTTGAAGTCGAAGTCCCTGTGTGAAGTTCCGGTTGCCCTGATCTCTGCCCATTTGCACCAAGAGAGCACAGAATTCACTGCAAGTGATGGACTTCTTTGGGTCATTTTTCCCCCTGCTTCTCACATTGTAATGTGCATACAAATCCCCCTAGGGATCTTCTTAAAACAGATTCTAACTCAGTACATCCGGGGCAGCCCGAGAGTCTGCATTTCTAACAAGCTCCCAGGTGATGCTGAAGAGACCACAGCATCACTCTGGGTCTCGAGGCCCCCATTTAGTTTCCACCCAAGGCCAAGTAGGCAGGTGAGAGGGTCAGAGGTCAGGACAGACAGGTATCATGTGCAGCCACAGCATCAGTGACAGCAGCAAGTGGGGCTCTTTGTCTTTAGAGAGCCTCCCATCCCAGTATTGAAAGGTGGCCCATGGTGTCCCCAAAATAGTTTGATCTTTCCAGCATCCCCTGAAGGCATTTAATCAGCACTTACTGTCTTCCTTCCTCTGCTCACCTAGTGCCCACACTGTTAGAACCAGGTAACCCGAGAGCTCCTGAAGATGGCCACGATCATCCAACAGGAGCTGCTCACCCAACAACTTCATCGCTTTGCAGGCAGCACGTACAATGGCTAAAAACCAGCATTCGTGCCAGGCTTCTTGGGGTTTATCTGGATTTCGCCTCTTATAAGTTGTAAGGCCTTAGAGAGCTTCAGTTTCTTCATCAATAAAATGGGGGTAATAATAGGGTTGAAGTAAAGAGTACAGACCTCTCATTGCACTAGCTATAAAGTGCTAGTGCATAAGTACCTAATAAATGTTAGTTACCATAAACAGCATTATAATCTATCATTATTCAGAATTAGAAGCTATACCAAAGCTCACTCTGCCATGAAATTGATCGGCCAGCTACCAGAAGCTGCCTTGGAGCCCAGGGTTTATTGCATCCCCCAAATTTCCCTCTCCTCTAAGAGTGTTTACCCATTGATAAATGATGGAAGATAGTCCTTTGAGAGAGACACTGGAGGTCTCCCATTTCCAACCTTTGTCACCCAAATGATAAACCTCAGGAAGCTTGACAAGCAAGTCTAGGATTAGATATTTGTGTCAGGGTATGTCTGCTTTAAACACAGGGGGAAGTATCAGATCCTAGGGCTGCCATAACAAATTATTAAAAGCCAGGTGGCTTAAAACAATAGAAACTTATTCTCTCAGTTCTGGAGGCTAGAAGTCTCAAATCAATTGTCAGCAGGGCCATGCTTCCTCTGAAGGCTCTAGGGAGGATCCTTCCTTCCCTCTTCCAGGTTCTGCTGGCTCTGAGCATTCCTTGGCTTGTGGCAGCACAACTCCAGACCCTGTCTTCACATGAACTTAGTTCTATGTGTCTCTCTGTCCTCTCTTCTTATAAGAACACCAGTCATTGGATTTACAGTCTACCCTAAACCTAGGATGATCTCATCTCAAGATTGTTAACTACATCTGCAAAAGCCCTATTTCCAAATCAGGCCACATTCTGAGGTTCTGGGTGGACATGAATTTTGAAAGAACAGTATTCAACCCAATGCAGGGACAATCACCAGAAAATGGCCCAAGCCCCGTTCTCAGCTACCTTGCAGTACACACCCTTTATGTACATATGTAGACTGTGCGGGACAGAGGGGCACTTGGGAGTGAGACGCATGCCTTTCTTCCCATCCTTTCCTCCAGTGCCAAAGGACCACACCTAGAGGAGCAGAGCTTGGAGCACGAGGAGTCTGGAAGACGTCACTCACAAACAACTCAAGGCTCGGGAGATATTCAGCCTTGAGGAGTAAGGTCTGAGTGCTGGCAGCAAGAATGAATCATTACTGTCTTCAATGCCTGGAGATGCAGGATGGTTGGGACATTATAGATGTTATAAAAGCACGGGCTGAAGGAAGACAGTACTTGGCTTCATACAAAGACCTTTCCAAAGCACAGCCTCCTCCCTTTCCACCTGTCCCTGGAGTGTGGCTGCTCCCTGAGGCTCCACTCTCTGCCCCAGTTTTCACTCAGCACCCTCCACAGGAGTCCAGGGTAGCCACTGGGTGGTCTGGATACAGAGATAGGGGAGATGCCCAATTGCTTATCGCTGCCCCACTCCTCTTTCCTGAGCTCCAGATGTGACATTTGCTGTCTACTGGAGTTCTCCACCAGCCACTCTCAGAAGAACTGAAAGCACAATTCATTCCACTTTTATTCATTATCTTTATCACTGCACCCGGATTGATCTCCTGTCTTTATCCCACAGAACAGGGTTTCTCAGCCTCTGCACTATTGACATTGTAGGCTTGATAACTCTTCATTCTAGGGGGGACGTTCTGTGATTTATGGGATATTTACCAGCCTCTACTTCATCCCTGGTCTCTACCCATGAGATGCCAGTAAACCCTCAACCACCTGAGTTGCAATCATCAAAAATATCTCCAGGTGTGGTCAAATGTCCCCTGGGAGGGAAATCACCTGGGTTGAGAACCATTGCCACAGAGGAATCTCCCGGTAACTGATCCAAAATATGAGCAGCAAGCTAAATTCACCCTCCTTCAACCCCCACCGAATTGGGCCTGTTTATCCTGCAGTGCCTCTTCTCACCCTTCTCAAATCTATCTCAACCTCTCCAGCTCCAGTATTGAGGCTCTAGTTCAGGGCTTTGCTGTCCAGCTGGACTATCAGAACAGTTCCCTAATAATTCCCTCTGCTGTTAGTCTTGCTAGCATCAGATTCATTGGATCCATTTCTGTACGGCCCCTGAATCCTCTTTCTAAAGCAAAACCTTGGCCACATCACTCCCCTTCTTAAAACCCTTAAGCGGCATCTCACTGCCTACCAGATAAAGTCTACATCAATCTGGCCCAAGAGAACTTTCTGAGGTGAAGAGAAATGCCTTTCTATCTGTGCTGTCCAATATGGCGGCCACTTGTGGTTACTGAATGTATGACATGCGGCTTGTGTGACTGAAGACCTGAACTTTTTTATTTTACCTCAAGTATATTAATTTACTGTACAGTGCAGGTCTACTTGCTTAATACAATCTACATATCCTTAAATGATCTTCTAGAACATTGGGTCTCAGCTGGTATTTGAATCAACTAGGAAGCTTTAAAAAATCCCAATACTCAGTCACACCTGGGGGTGGGACACAGGCAGTGGCATTTTTAAAGCTCCGCAGGTGATTCTTTGGTGCATGTAAGGTTGGGAACCATTGCTCTAGAGGCCCTGCCTACCTCCCAGCCACACACCTCCAGGGTCCCCCAACACATACCTCCTGCCCAGCTCCAGCCATGCAGTCATTTGCATTTTCCTAAGAATTTAATACCATTTTATGCCTTTATGTCCCTATCCACATTCTGCTCCCTCTGCCCAGAATGCTCTCATCTACCCTGTTTAGGTTGGCACCCAAATATGGGATGAGGTTTGGATGGGGAGCATTCCTGGGCAGGACAGGACTGAGTCCTCCAAGAGTGCCAGGAGGGATGCTGAGCCTTTATGTGCCCAGACAGGACAGGACACCACAGCAGCCTCCACCCAGGGAAGAATGTGCTGAGGAGCAAAACAGTTCTGGGTGGCCAGGCCTCCCCAGAAAAGCTACCTGCTTTGGTTAGCTTTTCCAGATAATTTCTTCAAGTTCGGCTTCACTTGGTCACCAAACGCTAGCCCTCAGTCTCCTCATCTGTAAAGCAGGGATTATTATGGTATCTACTTCATAGGGTGGTTAGGGGAATTAAAGGAGCTGATACACGTTAAGAGCTTAGAAAGGCACCTAGCACATGAGAAACATTCCATAAATGTCACTATCACTGCTAGTATCATGGACAGAGCTGGGACCTTATAAACATTTCATAATAGAGTGTTGTATAGGTAAATTATATTGAACGTTGCAATGTCCCATATGCTGTATGTGCTTAGCACTTTATTATCTCATTTAATCCTCACAATAATAATAATGTGTTATAGGAACTGTTATTATCATCCTTATTTTACAGACGATGGCATTGAAGCTCAGAGTGGTTGATGACTTGCCCCAAGGTCACACAGCTAATATGCTATAGTGCCAGAATTTGAGTTGGCTCCAAAGTCCATCCCCTTCTCACATCTGTCACTTCATTGGCTCTTCACAAGCTCTGTAAATTGGGACTTCTCCCCATTTTACAGATGAGGACACAGGCTCAGGAAAGTTACAGCAAGTTGCCCAAGATGACCCAGCAAAGTGGAAAGTAGAGTGGTATTCAGACTGAAGGCTGACTCCAAAGCCACTGGAGACCTGCAGCTCCTTGCATCTTCACAAAGCTTGTGCAAGTTGTTTACAGAGACTTGGAGCCTTTTGGAGCACTTCCTACAAAAGGAAGTAAGGTTTCTGCCTTTGTCATCCAACCGTTGCCATGGTCTCTGCATGCTTTTAGCAATCAATTACCACAATTAATTTCCACTATTACCCAGCTCATTACATTTCTTCTTTCATGTCAATCGCTGGCCCTGGAGCAGCCTGTAGTTTTGAAAAGCAGCAGCTAAACCCACTGCAAAGGTGTGCCCCAGCACAGTCACCAGCAGTACAACCTCGTGTCACAGGAAGCCACCCAGCCCAGGCACTAAGACTGCTCAGTGAGTTTACATGCCTGCATCTCCCAGCAGCCACACCTGGGGTGACTTGATGAAGAGACACCCAATTCATAGAGCCAGCTGTCAGTCACTTAGAAACACCTAGAGACCCAGGGTATGGGAGAGCCCTGGACAGGGAGTCAGGAGACCTTTGTCCATTCTTTACTGCTGATGACACTTTGTTCTCACCACAAACTCCCCGCAGGCTCCTGATGACACTGTGTTCTCACCACTAACTCTCAGCCCCTGCCACTGCCCTGTGCTGCCCACCTTGGGGCTTAGCATCCACATGCTCAAATGCAGCTTTGTGGGGAAGCAAGCAAAGGGATGCTTTTACACCCTTTTTATTGGGTATGTAAGGGCTCACCTTTAAGCCAATCATGCTGCCCTCAGCACACCCTAAGAAGCAGTCCTCATCCCCATCCCGTGCCCTGGCCTCCAGGCTGTGTGATGCCATCTGGGCTTGGATGCAAACCCTAGCAGAAAATGTGGCCTCTGAGCCACCCCGCATTCCTGCTGACCTCCTGATGTGGTGGGGATGAGCTGGAGCTGCAGAAGCACTGGCGGAGTAGACAGTTGGAAGCACGTTCTTGGTACCGGAGCTGGACCTGGATGGTGGCTCCCAATCCTGAAGAGCTGCAGGGATGCATGTAGAGGGTAAATCTGTTTGACTAAGGCCGGCCTGGAGTGAAAGGGAGTGCAGCCAAGCCAAGGACAGCGGCTAGGAGAGGGGCCAGTGGATTCTTGTGTCGCCACGTTTGTGCTGTGCAGCACTGCAGGCTCTGGATCAGGGTACAACTTAGGGGAAAGGCATGTAAAGCCCATAGCACCGCAGAGCGAGTGGGATGTGGGGGCAGGAGAGACTCATCTTTAGAAAGGGAACAGCTGATCCACTCCACGGCAGTGCCTAGAGAGGGGCCACCTGCCAGTCCAGGGTGGTGTCAGGGGAAGCATAACCATCTCTGCCTTGCTCCAGAAGAAATTGCTAGGATGTCCCCAGGAGCCCAGCAGAGGGCTGGCAGAAGAGGGTGGGCGCTTTGGGGTCCAGAGCCAGATGTAATCCCAGAAGAGCCAGGCATGATGATCCAAACTGAAACAGGGGCTTCTAACCAGGGCCTAAGGCCTGTGACGGTGCACATGGGCCCGGGACCTGGGAATCTGAGGTGAGTGTGATCCCAGGGAAGACTCAAGTCTGGGGCAGCCAGGGAGCTCAGCAAGGTGACAAGCAGGGTGATGGGATGAGAGGTTTGGCTCAGAAATGCAGCAGTCTGGTGTGCACAGGCAGCCCCTTCAAGGAGTGGAGGAGAAAGAGTGGCGGCAGCTGCCCCCCGCCAACCACTGACTAACCCTCTGGACACAACATTCGTTCTGCACAAGGAGAGAAGGGTCAGCAGGGATGGGCCTGATGAGGAAGACCTTGTAGCACCATGGATGTGGGGACCCTGCAGAGTCAGCACCTCCTTTGGGGTTGAAAAGGAGCATGGTTTTGGCCCAGTTCAGCTCTGGAGTCTGGAAAAGGGAAAGGCTCACCCAAGGTCACCCTGCAGGTAGGCAGCAGAGGCAGGAGCAGATGCCAGATCACATGGTGCCTCCACAGCACCTGGTGGCCTCCCCTATAACAACACGGAATTGAGAGTGCTGTTTTTTTCTCTCACACATGGGCAGCAGCATTCCTAAGCACCCATGTGCCCTGGGCTGCCCTGCGCAGAACGTTTCCCTATCACATGGCTGGTGATTTGTCTTGTAATCATTACCATTAATTTTAACTTTGGAGGGCATCCAACATACTCAATCTCATGCAATGGAGCCCTCTTTTGATTCTGCAAGGTCTTCTGAATTCCTCTTTTGCAAATAAGGAAACTGAGGTTCAGATAGGCTAGGTAACTTACTCAAGGTCACACAGCTAATTAGTGGCAGAGCCTGGATTCAGACCCTTTGCCGAAACCCCACCAGAGCGAGTCAGCATGTCCACACACTTTCACCCACCTCTGACAGTCTATGGCTGTCTGTTCCTCTCTGGCCCCCTCCTAGGCATGTAGACAACCAGAGAACAGGCTTTCAATTTCTCCTTTTAAAATTTGCTCACCTTAGTCTTAAAAGACAAATGCCCTGATGCTGACCCAAGGGAAGGCTGAAAATCGCAGATGGAGAGGCAAGGCCCTCTGCTCTGGAGGCCCCCTGCTAAAATGAATCAACACCGGCTAGACCTCCCTCAGGTTCAAGATGAGATCATCCCCTGAAACAGGAAGCATTGCCTCCCACCAGACCAGTCCTCGCATTTTCTCTGGAACAGGGATGGGGGTGGCCAGCGCAGGGGTCTGCATTGCAGAGCATCTTTCCCCAAGGGAGCTACAGATATTGCAGGTGCTTAAGTCTTCATGAAGCCTGCGTTCAGCCTGGCCTTCACAAGGAGACAGGTCCACAGAGCCACAGTACAAATCTCATGCAGAGTGTACAATAACAAAAGAATGCCCCCACTTCCAGAACTGAAACGTGCATGAACTAAGAGGATTCGTGTAAAGAACCCAGGTCAGAGGCTGTACCATCTCCTCTGTGAAATGAGAAGAATAAACAAGAAAAACATTCACCTCCATGGGGAGTTTGAATAGACACATTAATCCCTGGGCATAGGTGCCCAGTACAGATTAGCCCAATTTAAACAAACAAAAAAATATGATGATGTTTCTTCTGCCAAAAAGTGTTTTTATCATTTGTCTCTTTACATTTTGAGATTTTATATCTAATTCTAAAGCAATCCATGTTATTTACCTTTTCTAAAAATTTTTAAACATAAAAACAAATTTTTAACACAAAATATACTGAGCAGCATTCACTCAAACCAAAATTAAGCATCTTTGCTAATCCCACCATTTTGTTTAGTCTATAAAGAAGTGAATGCTTCACCCCTCTCCCAACCCCTCTCCCCACTGGCAACAACTATTCACTCCCTGGTGGTTCCTTCCAGGCCTTTATCTCTGTTTAAATAAATGCATGTTGACACATGCAATAGATAAATAATGATCAAAGGCTTTCTAAGTATCTTCCTTATGTAAGAAAGAATAATAAGCATGTTAAATAAGAAGAAAAAATTATAATGTTTTAAAATATAAATAGAAAGTGTACCCTATCAGTGGACTGACCCTGCACAGCTGCCTCCTGCCCTGTGCCCTGGGTCAGTGGGCAGCCAGGGCTGCAGGGAGTGGCTGTGACTCAGTCTGACCACTGACCCAGGCAGACAGGGAAATGCAGGCAGGAAATGTCAGGCGCCCGTCAGGGCAATGGGGCTTATCGATGTGGCATCAGCACCTGCCTCTGGGGAGCTTCAAGAAGTGCTCTGCATCGAGCTGACAGGTCCATTAGTTGTCAGTTCTGGCCATATCTTACTGGACTGGCAATGCAGCCCACAGCCAGCTGGAAGACATGCCCAGATAACACGATCCTGCAGGGTGTAACAGGACATCGTGCCTTTGCTGGCAGTCATAATAAATACCAATTGCTGAGTAACGACAACACAGGGCGTTTTTTGCTGGTATTCCTATTTAACCCCCTCACAACACTCCTGAAAGACAGCTTTTATTGACTCCACTTGTAAATGGGGAAACCGAGGCTCAGAGGAGTGAAGTTACCAGCTCAAGATCACAGGAGGAGGGAGAAAGCCCACATTTTCATCACATTCCCTGTGGTCAGAGGAGCAGTTCATGGTCTCATACTCTTCATGTTACCCCACATGAAAGATAATTTTCTCCCCACTTCACAGATGAGGAAATTGAGACTGAGAGAAGTCAAAATCTGCATCCTTCTAATCAGAAAAGCCCTATTCTTCCCTTCTGGGGCCCAGCGTGGAGGTGGTGCTGGGAAATTCTGAGAAGGGCAGGTTGCATAACATCCTCGTTCTCCGCCAAAAGCTGCAAACACCCACTTACCCCATTCACGAATCTGGGCAATGAGTAGTGGGAGTCAGGGAAAGATATTTTAAAAAATTATCTTCAGTCAGGGAATTTCACAGTATAATTATATAGTGAGGACACCAAATTAGCAGAAAGAAGGGACTGCCAGATGCAGCAGCCATACACCACTGCCTACATCCCCATGTTCACAGCCAGCTCACAGCCTCTGGGGTGGGCTGGGGAACTCTCCCTCTAGATCCTAAATACACACAACTCTTTAACTAATAGAAAGACATCACTGGAAGACTCTACAAAGACCATCGACCCCAATCCCCTCACCTTACACTTAGGGAAACTGAGGTCCCAGAAGAGAAGCTGTGTGTTTGAAGTCACACCCCGATAGGCTCAGGACTAAGGGCCAGTCCCCTAGCTCCGGCCCCTGCCTCCAGACCCAACCAGCTCCTCTGAAGCCAAGAGACAGAAATAAACCATGCTTGGGCTTTTAGAGTCCAAAATAAATGCATGTACAGCTCTTTGCATTGTTACCATGGTTATAGATAACAAGGGCTGTGGCAAAGCACAGCAAATTAGTTAATGATGAGAGAGAAACTTCCAACAGTGACACGTTCTGCATGAACAAACTGCTTTCCTGATTCAGTGGCAGGCTGGACCCCAGTGGCAGGGCAAGTGTCTGTGGTGAGCAGGAGAGTAATTACGGTGGAGGTGAGAGCAGGCGTAGCATGTTATTCATGGCCTGTCTCCGCCTTCCCCTCTCCCTCTGTCACCAAACAGAATGTGAACAATGGAAGACTCACATGATCTGTTTCAGCCTTGCCTCCCAGGCCATCAGGAGCGGTGGTGGTTATGTTCTCTCTGAGACCCACAGGGAGGGAGCACCTGGCTCTTGGCAGGATGGGAGGTTAGCACTTGAGCTCAGGAGTTCGAGACCAGCCTAGGCAACATAGTGAGACCCTATCACTACCAAAAATAATTTTAAAAATTAGCCTGGCATGGTAGCATGTGCCTGTATTCCCAGCTACTTAAGAGGCTGAGTTGGGAGGATTGCTTGAGTCCAGGAAGTTGAGGCTGCAGCAGTGAGCCATGATCATGTCTTTGCATTCCAGCCTAGCAGACAGAGCAAGTCCCTGTCTCAAAACAACAACAACAAAAAGGAATTTGGCAAGGCTAAACACTTAAGTCTTCCATGAGGCCTTGCTTGATCACTCAGTGAATTTCCTCTTTGTGCTCAAGCTCCTGAGGCACCTGGCTCTAGTCCTTTCCTGTGGTGGTTTGAAAAACTGGCTGCAGTTCTTCTCCCCATTATATCCACACCTCTTTGCAATGTGACTTTACTGCTTCCCCCATGAAGAGAAAGAGTCCATTTCCCCTCCTCTTGATTCTGGACTGTCCTATTAACTCATTTTGACCAACAGGATGTGTGGCTATGCTATAAGTACTGAGTTCTTTGTCTCTGACCCAGGAGTCTCATGTCTTCTGCCAGAATCTATGAAACAGTTACACACTAACCTATTAGCATATGAATAGGGTAAAAATCAAATCTCAGACCTAATACAAACTGGCCATGCTCTTCCTAAGACCATCGCAGTCTCTGTTCCCTCACCCTGGAATACATTTCCCTCACCAATCCACGTGGCTTACTCTCTAACTTCCTTCAAATCTGCATTAGTCCTTCCTCTGAGAAGCAGATGCTGCAATGGATTAATCATGCAAGGCTTTTATTAGGGGAAATGCCTTGCAAAAGGAATTAGGGATGGAGCAGAGGAAGGCGGGGGTTGTAGTGGGATCATGATGCAAGTCTGACCCCAAGGGAAGGAGAAAAGAGAGAAGGTAGAGTGGAAGCCTCCTCTAGTGCTGGGCAGGCTAAGGAAGTTTTGACAAAACCTTCAGGGAGTCCCTGAGCTAAAGTGTGCTGATGAGGAAGTCCCAAGTCTCCCAGGAGACATAGCCTTCATAAAAAAGCAGCAATGAATTTCAAAATGAAATAGCCGTGGCCTTCTGTCAGTTATGCTCCCTGTAGTAAAAGGTCTCGCAGGACACTTTATTATGGCCACCATAAGACCTCTGCTGAGATGCCCCAGTCTTCCCTGACCACTCCATATGAAAGAGCAAGTCCCCCTCAGTGCCCTTTCATTCTTCCCTGCTTTACGCTTTTTAATTGCTCTTATCACCACTGATTATGTAATTACTTGCTTACTTGCCTCATGGCAGCAGAAATTTTTATCTGTTTTGTTCTCTGCTATATCCTAGGACATTGAATAGTCTCTGGCACTCAAAATAAAAAATGGCTAAATGAATGAATGAACAAATAAATGGATAAAATAAGAAATGTTTCCTGATAAGTGCTGAAGGGCCACTTTCAAACTGTATAAACCCCATGTTATAGGGTGAATATTTGTGTCCTCTTAAAATTCATATGCTGAAGCCCGAACTCCCAATGTGATGGTATTTGGAGATAGGGCCTTTGGGAGGTAATTAAGGCCAGATGAGATCATGAGGGTGGGCCCTCATGATGGAATTAGTGTCCTTCTAAGAATAGACCAGCGTGTTTGCTCTCTCTCTCTCCACGAACAGAGGAAAGGCCATAGGAGCACACAGCAAGAAGGCAGCCATCAGCAAGCCAAGAAGAGAGTCCTTAACAGGAACCAAATCAGCCAGCTCCTTGATCTTGGACCTTCCCACCTCCAGAACAGTGAGAAACAAATGTCTGTTATTTAAGCCACCTGGTCTGTAGTATGTATTTTATTATAGCAGTCTAAGCTGACTAAGACACCCTAAGTTCAATGTTAGGTAACACTTATCAGTAAGTTTTCGGAACACTCCAAGTAATGTTCCAAAATAAGCATGTCTTATTCTACATAACTTCGAATGTCAGCAGGAAGTAGGACCACCTTTCTTGCAGCTGCTACTAGTTGACAAGGAGACAGGAAACTGTATATTTGTAGCTGGTAGTGACAAGTATATATAAGGAGGGGAAGGGGACAATATCTTTGGTTGAGCGTCTACTTTTCCATCCACTTAAATTTTCTGTCTCAGAAAATTTGAACCCACTGGTGGGTTCAAAATCCAGGAGAGGCAGCCACCATAGTTCCTGCTTCTACCAGAAATTCCTAATCTGCTTATACCTGAGGCTCATCCCCCATACCTGTTACTTGTTCCCATGTTCACCTCCAAACCAAGGGTGGGAGTTCAGGCTCATCCTGGACGCTTACACACAGCAGTGCCCCAGAAGACATGGTGTCAGGTGACAATGGGCTGGCCTTGAGGTCTAATCAGCCCCTGAGCTCTGGGGCAGTTTTCCCTACCTTGTTACCATGGCAATACAGAACCCAGCTGCAGGTGCCCACCTGTCACCAACACCAGGGCCAGACTCTGATTGCATCTGAACATGACTGTCAGTGTGGGAAAGGAGGAAGCAAATGTGAAAAGGCCTTGTGTAGCCCTAGGAAATTGTAGGTGGTAGTTAGGAAGCAAGTCTGGGATACAGATCTCTTGACTTTCTCAGCTGGATGCCTGAGTCCCCTTGGTGTGGGCACAAAATCCCAAGGCTTCCCTCTTTCTGTGGCAGGCCAGCTGTGAGCATACAAAGTACCTCAACTCTATAGGTAAGCACTGGTGGGTTCAAAATCCAGGAGAGGCAGCCACCACAGTTCCTGCTTCCACCAGAAATTCTTAATCTGCTTATACCTGAGGCTCATCCCCCGTATCTGTTACTTGCTCCCATGTTCACCTCCAAACCTAGGGTGGTAGTTCAGGCTCCATCCTGTTCTCCTATCTGTTGGTCCCTGCTTACCCATGTGACCCTCTGCCCACGACCTACTCTGTCCCCAGCAGCAGTGGTATCTCCAAGGAGACATAAGGCATGCCAAGATGTGTCAGTCCCAGATTACCAGGCCGGGGCTCCAGATTCTGTGATCACTCTCACTGCTGAGGTCTTTAGGGAGCTCTCCTCTTCTTATCCATCCCGCAGAGAAAGCTGTTGGTCACTCTTTGCCATGCCATACCACCTTCCTGGTCCAAGACCCTTCTTCCTCTTTACTTGGGCCATTGCATCAGCCTCCTAAACCATCCCCTGCTGCCACTCTTCCCTGCCTGCTGGGCCCTGAAGTGATGTGGACTCAGGATCTCACAACATTTTTATGAATGCCACTCTTCTGACTCCTGGCCCAAACCTCTCTCCATCAGGGCTCAAAGCTGATTCACATGGCTTGTCTCTGTGTCTCCACCCAAATCTCTTGTCAAATTATAATCCCCAGTGTTGAAGGAGGGGCCTGGTGGGAGGTGATTGGATCATGGGGGTGATTTCTAATTGTTTAGCACCATCCCCCTAGTGCTGTCTCCTGATAGAGTTCTCACGAGATCTGGTTGTTTGAAAGTGTACATCACTACCCCCTTCGCTCTCTCTCTTCCTCCTGCTCAGCCATGTGAGACTCGCCTGCTTCTCCTTTGCCTCCCGCCATGATTGTAAGTTTCCTGCGACCTCCCCAGCCATGCTTCCTGTACAGCCTGCAGAACTGTAAGTCAATTAAACCTCTTTTATTCATAAATTACCCAGTCTTAGGTAGTTCTTTATAGCAGCATAAGAACAGACTAATACATTGATCCTCAGGGCAGAACAATGGTAATGGTCTTGGAGGGAAGAAAGGACAATCACTGACATCCCCCCATTCTCCTCATTTCCCCATCTTTGCATATACCCCTAACCCCCCCTCCTTCCCTAGACCAAAACAAAAGCCTCACACATATTAACACAAGCAACCAGATCCCTGGAGAACAAGGTGTCCTCCATGCCAGATGTATGCACATGGCAGCTCTGCTCCAGTCAGGATGCCCTGTTATGTCCATAGATATGGTAGTAGTATTTTCAGCTACAGGACTACTCACAGCTGCAAGTAACAGAAACCTAGCACAGCATTCCACATATTGATTCTGCCTTGTAAGAAGCCCAGAGGAGGGCAATTCCAGGTTTGATGAGTTCCACAGGTCAGCATTATTAAGGTTCTTTCCATTTGCCCTTTCTACCATCATCAGGTTAAGAAGCCTCATCTCCCCTTCATGGTCTCAAAATGTCCACCACAGTTTCAGGCATCACATGCAGACCAACAGGAAGCAGCAGTATGAAATTACTTCAGAGCCAGATAATCTTTCCCAGAATGCTGGGTGCAGGGGCTCATTCCTGTCATCCCAGCTACTTGGGAGGCCGAGGCAGGAGGATCACTTGAGCCCAGAAGTTTCAGGGAAGTCTGGGCAACATAGCAAGACCCCCATTTCTAAAAAAAATGGAAAAAAAAAACAACAAGAAAAATATTTCCCAGAATTCCCCTGATAGTCTTCACATCACATCTCCTTGGCCAGAATTGTGCCCCACGTCCATTCCTATGCCAGTCACTGGCAAGGGGAATGGAACTCCCATGATTAGCTTAAAATAATAAAGAGTCACACCGCCTTGGGCTAGAGCAGGGTCCTATTCACCTGATACTGAACTAAACTGGGCTGGCTGCTGAGGAGACAAACGATCAGCTGGTCTGCCTAGATATTCATACTTAACTGGCTCCAACCAGTTATGGCCAGTCCCTCTTCAAGGACAGGCCCAGGCCTGGGCCTGGGAGTAGAAGATTTGGGAAAGCAAAGAACCAGTGGCAGACAGACACTGAGGACATTTCTGCAATGGTTCGACCAAGAAAAGATGGATGCAGAACAATGGCAGTGGTGGTGAAAGTAGAAAAGAGAAGACAGACGCAAGAAAAATACTAGCATTAGAATCAGTGAATTGTGGCAACTCCCTACATATGGAGGATATGGGAAGAAGGGGTAAAAAATGACTTGGAGTTTTCCAACCAGGGTAATTTTGAGGATGGTGTAGGCATTGGTATTGATTGGGCTGGACATATTTACTCTGGCTCACTGGGAAGGGCAACGTGCCTGTGTACAAAACTTGACAGTTGTCAAGGCTTTTCCATTCTCATTGGCCTCATTGGTCCCTCACAGCAACTTTTGCAAGGCAGGCAAGGTGGGACAGGTAATGGCATTCCCATTTTACAGGTGAGGGAAATTGGCTTGTTGGCATGGGTCTCAGGCCCTCAGGGTGACACAGCCTGGAGCTAGGACACAATCTGGGCACCAGGACCCGGGATCAGGCCAATCTGAGTTGGGGTCTCATTAATTGCTGCATTCATTCAGTCTTTGCCCAGGAGGAACTGCACCTGTCTCCATTTTCTGGCTTGAAAAGTTGAAATTTCATCTTTCTCTGTGGTTCATACCAGAAGTCCTTCTACTGGTCAGTCTCAAAGGGATCAAATTCCTTGTACTCTATTTAACTGATATTTTGAAAGCATCATAATTGGATGTTTATATTATTATATCAGATTAGGGAAGGACTTTTCAAATATTACTTAAACCCAGAAGCTGAGAAAGAGAAAGAGAGAGAGAGAGAGAAGAGGAAGGAAAGAAGGAAGGAAGAAAGGAAAGAAGGAAGGAAGGAAGGAAAGAAGGAAGGAAGGAAGGGAGGGAGGGAGGGAGGGAAGGAAAGAAGGAAGTGAGGAAGGAGAAAGGAGAAAGGGGGAAAGGGGGAAAGAGAAAAGTAGGGGGAAGAGAGGGGAAGAGAGGAAAGAAGAAAGGGAGGGAGAGAGAAGGAAGGAGAGAGAAAAGAGAGAGAAAGAGAAGATAAAAAAGGAAAAGACTAATAAATTTAAATTTTTAGAAATAAACATTGCAAAGACCATAATGAATAAAATCAAAATGCAATCTAGGAAAATACAGTATTTGCAAATCATATTACAAAGGGCTAATTATCCTAATAGATAATTAGCTCTAATTATGTAAACTATCTAATTAAATAATTAGATAATAAAGAGCTCTACATATCAATCTTTAAAAAAGAAAAAAGACCAACAAACAAATAAGTGGTAAAGGAAATGAACAGAATTCGGAAAAGAAAATACATGTATTTGTTGAACCTATGAAAATATACTCAACTGCAAATTAAATGCACTGATAAATCATTTTTCACCTGACAGTTTATCAAGAAGCAAAAAGATTGACCCTGTCTTTGTGAAGTGTAAGAGAAACAGGGATTCTCATACATTGTGGCAGAAGAATGAACTGTTATGAATTTTATGGAAGAGAAGCAATATCTATCATCATTACAAAGATATATGTCCTTTCACCCTGAAATTCCACTTCTAGAAATTTCTTCTCTAGAAATACTTGCACTTGTACCATATTACAAATGTACAAAGTATGTTACAATATTGTTTGTAAAAACAAAACATTGAACGCTACCTAAAAGTCTATCAATTGCAGACTGGTTATTAAATTATGACATGCCCATCTTAAAAATCAAGAACTTTGATTGGACTGATACAGAATAACCTTTAAGAAATATTAACTGAAAAACAAAGTGCAGTATATACATAGTATAGTGCCATTCATGCAAAATAAATATATTTATTTAGTGGTAATTGCACATACAAGTGTAGAATGTCCCTGGAAAGATAAACGAGAAACTGGTTACACAAGCTGCCCCTGGGGAAGGAAACTGAGTAACTGGGAACAGGAAAACAGGAGAAGACTTTTTACTATAAATGCTTTCATAGTTTTAAATTTTGGTACCATATGAATTTATTATCTCTGAATAAATTAGATACAAAACAAAATTGAAATGAAAAGCACACTGAAAGGATAAAAACTTTAATTAGCATGTGCTGGTTTAGAGTGTTAGAAATGGATATTGTATTAGTTCTCTATGCTGCATAATGAGTTATCACAAATTTAGCAGTTTAAAACAACACACATTTATCATTTCACAGTTTCCATGGGTCAGAAGTCCAGGCACAGCCTAGCTGGGTCATGTGCTCAGGGTCTCTCAAGGGTACAATCAATGTATCAGCTGGGCTGCAGTCTCATCTGGAAGTTTGACTGGGGAATAATTCAATTCGAGGTTATTCAGGTTGTTGGCAGAATTCATTTCCATGCAGCTGCATGGCTGAGGGTCCTGGCTCTTTGCTGGCTATTGACAGGACACCTCTCTTAGAGTCTAGAGGCTTCTTGCACTTCCCTGCCAAGTGGGATTCTCCAGCATGGCTGCTCACTTCATCAAACACAAAAAAGGGCATCTCTCCCCCCGTCTGCTAAGATGAAGTCTTACATGACAAAACATAATCACAGAGTGAGGTCTCATCACCTTTGCCACACTCCATTGGTGAGAAGCAAGTTGCAGTTTCCACTCACATTCAAGGACTGGGATTACACAAAGTGCAAACACCAGGAGGTGGAGATTGTTGGGGAACACCTTAGAGTCTGTTTGCTGCAGATAAGATTTTTGAGGAAACAACTCTGTGTGCTTACATGTTTTTCTTAATGGATTTTTTTTTTTTTTTTTGCAATTTCTATATACCAAGGACCATATTTGGCAGTAAAGTGGCAGCAGGAAATAATATAAATAGGCTACATGTGTTCCCAGACTTCCTCTCCCCTCCTGCCTCCCAACTCAAGGTTTTGGAGGCTGCATTCTGAACTAATCCTGCCTGTCCCCTGCTCCTCTGAGGAGTTAGGGTGGGGAAGTCCAGTTAAAAGCTCAAGGCAAGAGCCAACACTGAGAAAAATGTAAAACCTAATGTGTGTTGTGCTGAGGATTGTGAAGGAAAGATATAGACAACCAGTAACACACACGGGCTGCTGAGCTGTCAGTGTTCCCCACCACCACCACCAGCCTCCAGTTGGCTATGGGAGATGCTCACTGTGAAGGTGACGGGCATCTAGGGCCTACTGAGATTGGGGAGGGGAGGGGTCTTCAGACACCCCAAGTTCTTTTTGGCCAATCCCCTCCAAAACACCATCTTTGTCCTGGGAACCCTTTTACTACTGGGGTCTCCTACCCTGGGTCAGAGTTTTCCCCACACTAAGAAATGAGAGCTTCTTTTGACCAGCACCCTTAAGGGTCCTCCAAGCAAGGCCAATCTGGTTGAACCCACCATGACTTCCTGTCTCCTCTGGCCACACCTGTCATTCCCAAGGTCCCCAGTTGGAAGATCAGTCATGGATTTTCTCCCAGGCCCCTTTGTAATTAAACTTTTGTGACGGAAGTTCCTTGGGTAGCTCTGGGCCTATGCGTTTCATACTAGACTTATAAGAGTAACATGTACCTTAATGTGGCTAGGCACGGTGGCTCATGCCTGTAATCCCAGCACTTTGGGAGGCCAAGGCGGGTGGATCATCTGAGGTCAGGAGTTCAAGACCAGCCTGGCCAACATGGTGAAACCCTGTCTCTACCAAAAATACAAAAATTAGCCAGGCGTGGCGGCAGGTGCCTGTAATCCCAGCTATTCGGGAGGCTGAGGCAGGAGAATCACTTGAACCCGGGAGGCAGAAGTTGCAGTGAGCCGAGATCATGCCATTTGCACTCCAGCTTGGGGGACAAGAGCGAGGTTTTGAGACTTCATCTGAAAAAAAAAAAAAGAGAAAAAGAATAACACGTACCTTAATGTGTCACGAGTGTCATCATCATAGCTACTATGTATTGACTGTTACATGTCTCCGGGCTATAGTCCTGCTAGATTAGTGTTGTGAATTCCCACTTGGTACATGTGTAACCTCAGACCCAGAGAGTTTTGGATTGCCTGAGGCCACTTGGCTCATGAATGAAGAAGCAGATTCAAACCCAAACCTGTGGGACTGAAAGTCCCTTTTCTTCCTCTCCATGTGGCTGCTCATTGCTCAATAACTCCAGGTCATGCAGTCAGCATTTCAGTGCAGCCACCATGCAGTGACTCACAGGGTCTCGGACTCCTTGGATGGGGCCTCTCACTCCCATGGGAAGACAACCCTTCACTGACTTCCTTCTGGCACCTCTGCAGAGAGGCCTGGGAATGTCCTGTGCTCACAGCTCAGAGCCCCCTTCTCTACCATATTTAAGGGACTCTTCAGCAGCTGACCCAGGCACTCAGGCCTCCTCTCCTCACCCCACCATGTGGGAAGAGAAAAACTGTTTCTGGGACATCCTTAGGACTCCCCTCTCCTGCCACATAAGGCAGCAGCATCAGACCCGGAGCTGACAGGCCCTCCGAAGTCATTTGCTCCACATGTGTCTTTCAGTGCTTAACTACTTCTCCATCATATCCCCCCAGAGATATATCAGCTTCTGTTTGCGTTCCTCCAATGATGTGACGGTGAGTTCACTCTTGGGCTCAGATAGCCCATGCCAAGCAAACCCAGGTCTCCTCCCTAAAGGGCTGAATTTAATGGCCCAGCCAATGAGGGGACCTCTCATGAAGTTAAGACACTGGAAGGCACTTTCAGGTGGAGAGATTTTTTTTAAAAACTATGGGAACAAGCCTGCATATCCTGCACATGTACTCCAGAACCTAAAATAAAATAAAATTAAAAAAAAAACTAATTATGGGGAAAAAAGCATTACAGAATGAGAAGCTAAACCCTAAGACAAATCTGATTACTCCCCTCCCCTCATGGGTGCCTGTCTTTTGTCCATTCTGTGCTGCTATAACAGAATACCTGAGACTGCGTAATTTATAAAGAACAGAAATTTATCGCCCACAGTTCTGGAGTCTGTGAAGCCCAAAATCAAGGCATCGGCGTCTAGTGTTTGGTAAGGGCCTTCTTGTCGCATCTTCACATGGCAGGAGGCAGAAGACCAAGTGAATGAATGCTGCCTGGAGCCTTTTTTATAAGGGTCTTAATCCCATTCACAAGCACGGAACCTTCATGGCCTAATCACCTCTTAATGACCCCAGTTCTTGATACCATCACATTGACCACTAAGTTTTAACACCTGAATTTTGTGGGGACACACTCAAGCCATAGCAGTCCCTGCACCCCCAGGACAGTGCTCAATCTCTCCCGTGTGTCATACAAAGACCTTCACCTTCAAAGGGCCCCAACATGATAACCCAGGCCCATTGCCTGCCATGCCCTGCTTCCTACTCACTCTACACTCCCACCAGCCCAACCATGCAGCTGCTCCCTGAAAAAAGACCCTTTTGCACTCTCCACCTTGAGAGATGATGGTTCCCCCTCCCAGACTGCCCCATCCCCTCCACTCTTCTTCACATGCCCTTATGCATTGTCTGAGCCTCAGTTCAGTGGTCAGCTCTTCTGTGAAGGCTCTGCCAGCCCCCCAGGAGTTAATCCCTCCCTTGCCTCCAGGTCTCTTGCAGTGCTTATAACAACGTAAATAGCTTCCATGGCCTGAACACCTAATAGGGTACCGGGCACTGTGCTAGCACCTGGGCATGCCTCAGCTCTAGCTTTCATTAAGAACTCTTTGTAGAAGGCATTATCATCCTTAAAAATAAAAGCAGTCAGTGAGAATAGACAGAGATACTGCCTAGACTGGGATCACATGGCTAGCAGTGGATCCAGGATTTAAATCCAGGTCTCTCCTCTTTCCACACCTACAATTACATTGTGTTGGGATACTTCCCTCCCACTCTGGGCCAGTGTTTCTTAAACTCTTCTAGACTTTGGCCCTTATTAACAAATACATTGTATATTACAATCGAGTACTCACCTACACACATAAATTTTTGGAAAATAATATCTACCCTTTCTACTTTCAGTCTGTCTGATCTTCTCTATTTTGTTTCATTTTCTTATATGCTGGTCATGATCCACTAAATTGATTTTGTGATGGGATGGGGATTCCCAGTTTTAAAATACTGCTGTGGATTGGCAGCTCCTGCATTTACAGGCCTCTCACAGGGCTTGACACACAATAAGTACTCACTCAGTCCCCAAGCCTGACTTCCATTGAGCCAGCCCTCTGCCCTGGCCTTGGGAAATAACTGATCCCTGAAAGCCAATAGGCAAGATCCCTGGGGCCTCACAACCTTGGTGCTGAATCCATTTCTCCCAGTGTTAAATTCAGAAAGCAGCAGAAGCTTTCAGAAGAACAGCTGGAGATTTAGCCTAGCTAGGAGAACATGGCTAGTCAGCAGGTCCAAGGCAGCAGAACCGTGTGAGGCTCTCTGGTCCCAAGGGCCAGGATCAGGGACCTGCCCTGGTGGCCGCACAGCCTGGCCTTGGGGCAGAGCAAGAGTGGCAAGGGTCAGAGGCACAGACTCGGATGCTGTCAGCTTCCTATGCCACCCTCCATGGGCGGTGGCATATGCCAGCCCGGCAGTGACAGACAGGTGAGTTTCATCGGCCCTGGATTTCGCTTCTAACTAAACAGTGACTGAGCTCACTAGAACGATGGGTTCTAAATTTAGCACCAAACTCTGGGAAACTGGTGCATTTGCCCCCACTGCCCGCGGCAAAGCAGGCTGCGAGGGCTCTGCTTCCTTCCTCCCACTCCACCTGGCTGTCCTGCAGCCCGGGAGTCCCGCTGACTCACCCAGGGCTGCCAGGGTGGCAGGAAGCACACCTTACCCACCTCCTCCGAAAGGCTGCTGTTCAGCTGGGGGAAGTGGGTACAGGTGAAACCTTCAGGGAGCTCTCAGTTTCAAAGGCCTGACAGGTGCCCCCTGACCCCTCCACCCCACTGACTCCATCAGTACCTGCCCCTGCAGCCCTCCTAATGCCTCACTCCACAGCCTAAGCTGAGCCTAGTCCCAACTAGCTCTATGGAGGGGGGCCTCGGGTCTCTGCCCTACTCTTCTTCTGTACCTTGGAGCTGAGGGGAGTCTCCTAGGGTTAGGCAACGATAGCTCCTGCTCTGTCATCCAGCCCTAAGAGCTTTTACACAGCTCTTGAATTACAGGTTGCAACTGGGCTCTCTGAATCCTTGGGTCGTCTCCCTTCAACCTCACTAAAACCCCTGTGAGATAGGGACTATGATGAACTCATTTCACATAGTGGAAAACTAAGGCTTGCAGAGGTTCACTAACTTGTGGGACATTATACAGCTGGGCCAGTGCAATACCAGACCCCTACTTTTAACGGCCTCAATTCCACTTGCTTCTGTGCCTGGGAACCTGCCCTAAACTTTGTCCTGGAACTTTGCCCAGCTGTTGGTATCACTGACCTCCCAGAGCGTGTGAAATAGAGCCTGGGTTAAGATGAGACTCTACAGCTAGAGTCCCTTGCTAGCTGTGTGGGCCTGGGTGTGTTAATTAGCCTCTCTGAGGCTGTTTCTGCATCTGTAAAGGAGGGGTGGCTTCGTAATCTGTCCGGTTGGCTAGGCTGAGCTCCATTTTTCAGAATTCCCTTCCCTGTTTATTTCTGGCTAGGATGGCTCACAGGAAACCTTCAGGCAACAGCTTTGCAGGGCGGAAGTGAAGCTGGCAGCCATTTTGTAGCTCACACACCTTGTTGCTTACCTGCTGGCGTACGTCTTTGGTGTGGGGACTGCGACTTTTCTACCTTCCCTGAGATCTCCATTCAGCCTCTTCAACCTCTGAGTCAGGCCTGTGTATTCAGCTCCATGACAGGGCACCAGCCTCCCCTAAGGATGCCCAAACTGCCAAGGCTGGAGGTGCAAGAACTGACGTGGCTCGCAGGCTGTCCTCGTGGTTTCCACCTCCCCCCTAGTTTGCCTGGGTCTTTCCCAATTTTAAAACTGAAAGTCTTGAATCTCTGGAAACCCCTTCAGTCCTGAAGTACAGGAGAGTTGGTCCCCTTGTTCCAGTTTGTGCTCATGGGATCCAGCTGGTTCTTGCTCTCTCCTGCTCATTCATCTCCCTTCCCAGCTGCCTGCCCTATGGAATTCAAGGTTCCACATCAGATGCAATGAACCTGCCTCACAGAGATTGCTTAATCAGCCCCCACATTGTGAAGGTCAAACTTCTATGATAAATCCTGATAGATAGATAAGATAGGAGGGGAGACAGAGAGATGAGGGGAGAGAGAGAGAGGAGAGAGTTATCAGGTGGTAACAGTGTTTGCCTCATGGAGCTGTGAGCGTTAAATGAGATACGCACATGCACAGTGCCTGGCACAGAGGTAGCAGTCCATCCATATTAGATGTTATTGTTGTTATGTAGCCTTTGCTACTTAACGAAGGTCATAAATTGCTCATGTGTAAGACGGCAGTAGCAGTAGCTGATCCTCTGATCCTCAGAGCCACAGATTGTAGGTGAAACTAATCTAGGATGATAGCACTTGTCTTTGGCAAAGATGTCAACTGGGAGGCGCATCAGGGAACCTGCTGGGGTGCTGGCCAAGTTCTGCCTTGATGGTGGTGGTGGTTCCATGGTGTACACATATACGAAGCTTCATTGAGCTATACATGTAAGATGTGCACACTTCGCTGCAATATGTTATAACCCAACAAAACATTAAATTTAAAAATAATGTTGTAGTGGATAAACCAGGAGAACTAATTCCCTTCTGCCATCAATTTGCTGTATGACCTCATGTAACTTCTTTTGATCACAGTTATCACATCCATAAAATGCATAAGCCTTATCAGAGGTCAGGAAACTGGTCCACATGATCTCCTTGTCTCCAAATTCTCTGGATTTGTTTCAAAATAAACAGAAGAGAAGAAGTAGCTACAGAGGAGGCCCCTGAAGAATTGAGGCGTGATCAGTCAACAGGAACTGGGCTGCCCTTTATGGGGTGCCTAGTACTTGCATTTCTAGACACTGTCCTTTGGACAAAGACAGTTGTCGCTTTGTGTCTACACAGGAAACACCTATATGAAGATGCTTCGGAATGCCAGAGATGCTGTGGATCCACATTAGATATGGATGCCTGGGCTTGGTAGCAGTCACTGGGGGATGGCAAGGGAAGGTGTATGCCCAAGACCTTGTCACCTGGAGAAGGAAGGATGAAATGCTCATGCCTATAGACCCACTATGTGCTGGGCTCAGCACCAGGTGATTCACACACACACACCATCCCATTTTACCCAACAGTGGCTTAATGTGCAGTCACAAAAAAACAACAGATATGTGTGAACTTAGATTGTATATTCTTCATTCATTTGCATTTCCTAATTTTTTACTACATTTATACAGCAAAAAAACCTATAGAAATTAGAAATTGAAAAATATACAACTGTCAAAGAAGTTATTTTTCTCTCTGTGGCAAGGGGTGACTACGTTCAGATTTCAGGAATCAGTTGCACATAATCCTAAACAGTCCTAAATTAAGGCAAAGTTAGGCGGTTATTGTACCAGCTGTATCATCCAGAGACTGTGATTATCCCAATCGCCACGTGTTTGATTTCAACTTTGATTAACTGAAAACAGGCTCGGTTGGAGGCAGGGAGACTAGTGGCGAGGCTCTGGCAATAGGAAACAGTCAAAGCGCTACCGAACCCTGTTGCTATAGCAACAGCACAGCAAAGCTATTTAGTTGTTAACTCCTGAGAGAAAAAGCAGGAGAAAAATTAGTGTAAAGTTATAGCACAATTTGGACTGCAGGTATTTAACCTCCTTCCTCCCAATGCTCCTGTGAGTATATTCAGCATGTTCCCAACTAGCTAAAGCTGTGCTCTCTCTCTCTTCTAGGCCAGAAACCATATCTGAACCAGCGAGAGTAGAGTTATTTGAGGATGATCCCTAGAATGGAGATTTCAAATCACACTGTGCAAATGAAACCCCTGGGGACTTTGTTAAAATGCAGAATCTGACTTGCAAGCTCTCAGGTGATGCGGATGCTGCTGGTCCACAAACCACACTTGGAGTAGCAAAGCCCTAGTCTAGACTGCTAAACTTTTATGAAGGAAGGTACTGGAACAGGCATGTCTTGTTCTCTGCTGTATCCTCCAGGTCTAGCATGGTACCTGATACAGAAGTGTGGAGGGGGAGGGCAAGGAGGCTCAATATATGCTGTATGAATAAATGAATGAATGAATAATGAATATCAGATCCATTCACATGCTTATACTGGCCTTTTCAACCAGAAAAGTGGTGCACGTCCAAGGTAACATCATGAAACAGCAAGCCTTCCCTCCTCTCTGGGCTTCTGGACATCTTTTGACAGGTCTTCACTTATTTTGTTTTATCCTTTCAGAAATTATTGTTAATATACATCTTTTTCCTGACACAAATGGCAATATATTACAGGCATTACTCCATGTCTTGTGGCTTTTTTCATAATATCTACCGGGGATTGCGCAGTCTGAATCTTTGTGTCTGCGCCAAAGTTTAGATTTTGAAACCTAACCTCCAAGGTGACAGTGTTAAGACGCAAGGCTTCGGGAGGTGATTGGGTCATGGGATGGAGCCCTCATGAATGAGGCTAGTGCCCTTAAAAAAGAAGGCTGAGGGAGCTTGTTAGCCCTTTCTCCTTTCCAGCCATATGAGGACACAGAGAAAGCACCATTTACGAGGAACAGGCCCTCAACAGACACTGAACTTGCTGGCCTCTTGGTATTGGACTTCCCAGCCTCTGGAACTGTGAGCAATAAATTTCTGCTGTTTATTAATTCCCCCATCTCAGATATTTTGTTATAGTGTTTGTTATAGTGGCCCAAAGGGACTAAAACAGAGATCGTTTCATATCTGCACATATAGATTTACTTCATTCCTTTAAACAGCCATATAGGAGTCTATTCCAAATGCATTTACTCATTCCCCTTTTGCTGGACATTTCCCATTTTACAAGTCTTTTGCTGTTTCAAACTATGCTACAATAAACACCCTTGTATATATATCTTTGTGCACATGGAAGTAATCTGTTGAATAAGTTCCTGAGTCAAAGGGTGCCTGTACTTTTTATGATGCTAGATAATGTTTAATTGCCTACCAAAGAAGTTGCACCAATTTTGCAGTCTCATTAACATTTTATAAGAATGTCTGTTTCCCTGTACATTAAGTTCTATATACTGTCGGTTTTTAACCTAATCAACTTGATAAGTGAAAAGGAGTCCTTGTTTTCATTTGATCTTATTAAATATGAATGAAATTGGATATCTTTTCACACGTTTCTATACCATGGTATTAACTAGTAAAGTGTTATTTAGGAACATTATCAATGTTGCACATTGATTTGGGAACTAGAAGCCTGAATTCTCTTACTGTTTTGTTTGTTTGTTTGAGACAGTTTCACTCTGTCACTCAGGCTGGAGTGCAGTGGCGAGATCTCAGCTCACCACTACCTCCATTTCCCCAGCTCAAGCAATTCTTGTGCCTCAGCTGCCCAAGTAGCTGGGACTACAGGCACGTGCTACCATGCCCGGCTAATTTTTGTTGTTGTTGTTGTATTTTTAGTAGAGATGGGGTTTTGCTATATTGGCCAGGCTGTTCTCAAACTCCTGGCCTCAAGTGATTCACTTGCCTTGACCTCCCAAAATGCTGGGAATACAGGCATGAGCCACTGTGCCTGGCCTCTCTTACTGTTTCTAATAGTGTTTTTTCAGTTGATTTGTTGGGTTTTCCAGTTATACAATCACAGCATTTGGAAATAATAATTTTGTCTTTTCCTTTATGATTTTTATTCTTTTTACAAAATCTATTGTAGTAAAAAGACACACGAGATCAACGCTCTTAATAAACGTGTACAGTAAAGTATATTTAACTACACAGGCATAATTTTGTACAGGAGATCTCTAGAACTTTTTTATCCTGCATAACCTAAACTTTTTATGCCCGTTGAACAGCAAGTCCCAATTTCCCTCTCCCCCAAACTCAACATTCTACTTTTTGCTTCTATGGTTGACTACTTTAGATATGTCACAGAGGTGGAATCATGCAGTATTACTCTTCTGCAACTGGCTTGTTTCACTTAGCATAATGCCCTCCAGGTTCATCCATGTTGTCGAATATGGCAGGATTTCCTTCTTTTAAGACCAAATAACACGCCGTGTACACCACATCTTCTTTATCCATTCATCCATTGATGGACATTTAGGTTGCTTCTCACTCTCGGCTTACAATTTTTATACCTTTATTTCTTTCTGTTATTGTTTAGTGCTCTAGAAAAACTATCAGATAACAGTGGTGAGAGTGAGCATCCTTATCTTTCTGATTTTAACAGTATTAATAGGTTTTCATCATGAAGAATAGTGCTTACTTTTGGTTTAAGATATGTTTTTTGAACCAGGCATGGTGGTACATGCCTGTAGTCCCAGCTACTTGGAAGGCCTAGGCAGGAGAATCCCTTTATCCCAGGAGAGCAGTGAGCTATGATTGCACCACTGAACTATAGCCTGGGTGAGAGAGAGAGAGAGATCCTGTCTAAAAAATATATATATATGTATATACACACACACACACACATATATATTTGACTACAAGCACAATTTTGTACAGCAGTACAACATATATATATATTCTTGTTTTATTAAGAAAATGCCTGTTTTGTTATGAGTTTCCTTAATTCATATTTTACTAAACATTAAACATTTTATTTTTATTCCATTTATTATTCCATTTTATTCCATTTATTATTCCATGTATTATTTTATAGGCCTTTCTCTTTCTTTTAGCTGCTACTGGTTTTCATTCGCTATTATTTCATGAGGATTTTGTATTGATCATCATAAGTGAAGTTCATCGCTATTATTCTTTTTTATGCTTTGCTGGATTTGAAATCCATATCACACTGGTTTAAGGCAAAACTTGTAGTGTTTCTTTTGCAGTCCTCTAATACAATTTAAGGGGTTTTGCAACTCTGTTTTCCTTCACATTTTATAGAATTTCATTTTTTTGTTTTTCTAAATTTCATTTCATTTTTAATCAACATAATAATTGTACATATTTATGGGAAACAATTTGATGTGATGCTTATAAACATTGCAAATCATCAAATCAGGGTAGTTAGCAAATTTGTCATCTTAAATGTCTATTATTTCTTTTTGGTAAGAACATTCAAAATCTTCTCTTCTAGCTATTTTGAAATAAACAATACATTATTGTTAACTATAGTCATACAGAATTCAATTTTTGTTTGGGGAAAAAAGACTTGTAAAGTCAAAAATAGCCCAGCAATGGGGAAATGATTAAATATATTCGGAATGAAATGCTACATAGCTGTTTAAAGGAAGGGGGTAACTCTTTGGCAAATTTCTCATTTTATTCCACAACAATCCATCAGGTGGATTCGGGTCTTCTGTCTGTAACACAATTAATTTGGGAACTTTATATTTTCCAAGAAAGTAATCCAGTTTCTTCAAATTTTTTTACATAGAAATAAGTATTTTCTTAAATCTTAATTTTCTTTGTTTCTATGATTATTTTTCCATTCTCATTTCAAATTTTTTATATTTTATATATTTTTGTTTTCTCCCTTTTTGTCTTGTGTATCTTAACTAGTGATTGACTAATCTCATTATATATTATGTTTATAATATATAACTTCTCCTTGCTGCCTCCATGTAAAGAAGGATGTATTTGCTTCTCCTTCCACCATGATTGTTAAGTTTCGTGAGGCCTCCCCAGCCCTGTGGAACTGAATCAATTAAACCTCTTTCCCTTATAAATTACCCAGTCTTGAGTATTTCTTCATAGCCATGTGAAAACAAACTAATACAGTAAATTGGTACTGCAGAGAGTGGGGTGCTACTATAAAGATACCCAAAAATGTGGAAGCAACTTTGGAAATGGGTAACACGCAGAGGTTGGAACAGTTTGGAGGGCTCGGAAGAAGACAGGAAAATGTGGGAAAGTTTGGAACTTCCCAGAGACTTATTGAATGGTTTTGACAAAAATGCTGATAGTGATACGGACAATGAAGTCCAGGCTCAGGTGGTCTTAGATGGAGATGAGGAATTTGTTGGCAACTGGAGCAAAAGTGACTCTTGCTATATTTTAGCAAAGAGACTGGTGTCATTTTGCCCTGCCCTAGAAATCTGTGTAATTTTGAACTTGAGAGAGATGATTTAGGGTATCTGGTGGAAGAAATTTCTAGGCAGCAAGGCATTCAAGAGGAAGCAGAACATAAGAGTTTGGAAAATTTGCAGCCTAACAAAGCAATAGGAAAGAAAAATCCCATTTTCTGGGGAGAAATTCAAGCCAACTGCAGAAATTTGCATAAGTAACAAGGAACTGAATGGTAATCACCAAGACAATGGGGAAAATGTCTCCAGGGTATGCCAGAGACCTCCACAGCAGCGCCTCCCATTGCAGGCCCAGAAGCCCAGGAGGGAAAAAAATGGTTTCAGAGGTTAGGCCCAGGCCACCTCCCCTCCCCAACCACCCCACCCCACCCAGGGCATCCTCAGGACATGGTGCCCTGTGCCCCAGATGCTTTAGTTCCAGCAGTGGCTAAAAGGAGCCAAGGTACAGCTTGGGCTGTTGCTTCAGAGGGTGCAAGCCCCAAGCCTTGATGGCTTACACATGGTGTTGGGTCTGCGGGTACACAGAAGTCAAGAATTGAGGTTTGGAAACCTCCATCTAGATTTCAGAGGATGTATGGAAATGCCTGAATGTCCAGGCAGAAGTTTGCTGCAGGGGCGGAGCCCTCATGGAAAATCTCTGCTAGGACAGTGTGGGAGGGAAATGTGGGGTTGGAGTCCCCACATAGGGTCCCCACTGGGGCACTGCTTGGTGGAGCTGTGAGAAGGGGGCCACTGTACTCCAGACCTCAGAATGGTAAATCCACTGACAGCTTGCACCATGTACCTGGAAAAGCCACAGGCACTGAATGCCAGCCCATGAAAGCAGCCAGGAGGGGGGCTGTACCCTGCAAAGCCACAGAGGTGGAGCTGCCCAAGGCCATCAGAGCCCATCTCTTGCATCGGAGTGACCTGGATGTGAGACATGGCATCAAAGAAGATCATTTTGAAATTTTAAGGTTTGATGACTGCCTTATTGGACTTGGGACTTGCATGAGGCCTGTAGCCCATATGTTTTGGCCAATTTCTCCCATTTGAAATGGGTGTATTTACCCAATGCCTGTATCTCCATTGTATCTAGGTAGTAACTCACTTGATTTTGATTTCACAGGCTCATAAACAAAAGAGACTTGCCTTATCTCAGATGAGACTTTGAACATGGACTTCTGGGTTAATGCTGGAATGAATTAAGACTTTGGGGGATGGTTGAAAAGGCATAATTGTGTTTTGAAATGTGAGGACATGATATTTGTGAGGGTCCAGGGGAGAAATGGTATGGTTTGGCTCTGTGTCCCCATTCAAATCTCACCTTGAATTGTAATAATCCCCATATGTCAATGGCCAGACCAGGTGGAGGTAATTGAACCATGGGGGTGGTATCCCCCATGTGGTTTCCATGATAGTGGCTGAGTTCTCATGAGATCCGATGGTTTTATAAGCATCCAGCATTTCCCCTGCTGGCACTGCATTTCTCTCTCCTGCTGCCATGTGAAAAAGCATGTGTTTGCTTCTCCTTCCACCATGATTGTAAGTTTCCTGAGGCATCCCCAACCATGTGCAACTGTGAGTCAATTATACCTCTTTCCATTATAAATTACCCAGTCTGGATATTTCTTCATTGCAGAGTGAGAATGAACTAATACAATTTCCTAAAGTTAAAAAAAAATCATATGTTGAAATCCTCACCCCAAGATGATGGTATTAGGAGATGGGGTTTGGGGAAGATGATTAGCTCACAATGGCAGATCTTCTGTAAGGGCACTTGGAATACTGCCCTTACAGAAGAGGCCCCAGAGACACCCTTTACCCTTCCTCCATGTGAAGAAATGAGAAAGCACTATCTATGAACCAGGAAACAGGACCTCACCAGACGTTGAGTCTGTCACTGTCTTGATCTTGGACTTCCCATCCACCAGAACTGTGAGAAATAAATTTCTGCTGTTTAAAAAGTGCCCACAACAACAGAAATAATCAACAGAGTGAAGAGACAACCTGTATAATTTGAAAGCTATTCACCCAAAAAGGGACTAATATCCAGAATCTACAAGAAATTTAAACAACTCAACAACAACAGCAAAAAGTAATAACCCACAAATAGTCTCATTAAAAAGTGGGCAAATGATCTGAATAGATATTTCTCAAAAGAATACATACAAATGGCCAACAGGTATATGAAAAAATGTTCAACATCACTAGTCACCAGGGAATCAAAATCAAAATCACAATGAGGTATCATCTCACCCCAGTTAGGATGGCTATTATCAAAAAAGAAAAAAAACCCACAAATGTTGGTGAGGATGCAGAGAAAAGGAAATTCTTATACACTGTTGCTGGGAATGTAAATTAGTACAGCCATTATGGAAAACAGTATGGAGGCATCTCAAAAAACTAAAAATAGAACTACCATATGATCCAGCAATCCCACTATTGGGTATTTATCCAATGAAAAGGAAATCAGTATATCAAAGAGATACCAGCACCCCAATGTTTATTGCAGCACTATTCACAATAGTCAAGACATAGAATCAACTTAAGTGTCCATCAATGGACAAATTGATAAAATGTTGAATATACACATTGGAATACTATTCAGCCATAAATAAGAATAAAATCCTGTTATTCCCAGCAACATGGATGTAACTGGAGGTCACTATGTTAAGTAAAATAGCCAGGCACAAAAAGACAAATATCACATGTTATCCTATATATGGGAGCTAAAAAAAGTTGATCTCATGGAGGTAGAGAGTAGAATGACAGTTACCAGAGGCTGGAAAGTGAGAAGAGAATGAAGAGAGTTTGGCTGATGGGTCCAAACATACAGTTAGATAGAAAAAAAATAAGTTTTAGTGTTCAATAGCACAGTAGGGTGACTACAGTTAACAACAATATATTGTATATTTCAAAATAGCTAGAAGAGAAAATTTGAAATGTCCCAACACAAATAAATGACAAATGTTCAAGGTAATGGATAGCCTAAATACCCTGATGTGATCATTACACATTCTATGCATGTATCAAAAATCTCACATGTACTCCATAATTTTTATAATTATTATGTATCAATTAACAAATGTTTGGGCTCTCAAGTCTATGGCACTTTGTTCTAGCAGCCTGAATAAACAAAGACAGTAATATAAGAATCTGAGGATAGCTCCAGCTGTGGCCTCTAGATCTGTGCTCTCTAATGCAGTACTCACTAGCCGCATGTGACTATTGAAATTCATTTTAATTAATTTAAATGAGATAAAACTAAAAATTATGTTCCCTGTCAAATTAGGCATATTTTAATAATCTTATAGCCATATGTGGCTTGTGGCTACTGTATTGGGCTACACAGATGTCAAACATTTTATTCTATTAGACCCCAATGCTACAGAATATAATATATAGTTGTGTTCATTCAAATTTCTATAGTTACAAGTAGAAAAACCCAACTCAAACTCAATTAAGTCCTAGAGGGAACCATGAATTCAGTGCCTGCAAAGCCCTGGAGTACAGCTGGTTTCAGTACAGCTGGATTTACTGATTTGTTTCTCTTCATCTTTTGGTTCTGCTTGTCTTGGCTTCCTCAAATCATATCACCAGGGTTTTTCTCCCTCTCCTTGTCTTGGTTATCCTTCTTTCTATTTGACTTTTCTTTGCTCAGCTTACCAGTGTGCGGCATGGCAGTGAAAATCTTAAGCTACAAAGTCAGACTCTCTGACTCTGAATCCTTGTTCCACCATAAATGTCAGCAATTTATTACTTAACCTCTGTATGTTTCAGTGTTCTCATTTGTAAAACTGGGATACAATAAAAACCTTATAGAGTTGTTGCACAGATTAAATGAGATAAAGCATATACAACACTTAGAATAGCACCTGACAAATAATAAGTGTTCAACAAAGACTAGCTGTTATATTAGTAGGGTATGTTCTCTCTATGTGGCAGGCTATTTGGCCACTGGCAGCTACAGTCTCACATTGTCCAAGCCTAGCATTCCCAGTAGAAAAGTGTGAGCCTTCTCTATTAGCTGAAAAATCTGTTAGAACTCTAACCCAATTTGGGCCAAATACTCATCTTTAAACAATCACTGTGGTCCAGATCATTGGCTACTCTTGACTGTCCAGGCCTGGGTCCCATGCCCCAATTCTGTGGCCAAAGTAAGATTAGTCATTGTAATTAATAACTGCATCAAAACAACAAAGTTTCAGACAGATATAGTTTCCCAAAGAAAAAGTGGGTTGCTTTTGCCAGAGGAAGGATATGGAAAAGTGTGTTGAGTAGTCAGAAATGATAGCAAACAGTCTATTACATCCCACCCCTTGAATACCTAACATGTGCACACACACTGCTTTCCTGGCATATAATTTCTAAATGCCCACTAACATAATGCAACTATCTTACATACAGCAAAAATATGTAAACACTTGTCAACAGAAGACAACTCCAAAGTTACATCCAATTACTGTATCTATCTCCAAGTCCAGAATCCCTGAGTATTATGTATTCCCAATGATCATGCACCCACCCTGACTAAATGATGCATTTAACCACCCCCAAGCACACCAAATATACAATGGCAAATAGATGATGCTATAAGTGCAAGTGCATGCACACACACACACACACACACACCTTGTTGAGAAAATGGAAAATAAGAAAAGACTAAGTGTGGTCTTAAATCATTAGTGTAAGCCACATCCCACTATACAAGAATAAAAAAGACTCCATTATCTGGCCATGGGTTGAGTTCCTTGGTCAGTCACTATGTGATATGGTTTGGCTGTATCCTCAGCCAAATCTCATTTTGAATTGTAGCTCCAACAATTCCCACATGTCATGGGAGGGACCTGGTAGGAGGTAATTGAATCATGGGGGTGTTTCTTTCCCATGCTGTTCTCATGATAGTGAATATGTGAAGAGTGATAGTGAAGACAGTGAATCATGAGTTCTGATGGGTTTATAAGGGGGAGTTTCCCTGCACAAGTTCTCTCTTTCCTGTTGCCATGTAAGACATGCCTTTTGCCTTACACCATAATTGTGAGGCCTCCCCAGCCACGTGAGCCCATTAAACCTCTTTCCCTTTATAAATTATCCAGTCTCAGATATGTCTTTATCAGAAGTGTGAGAACAGACTAATACATTAAACTGGTATCAGTAGAGTGGGGTGCTGCTGTTAAGATACCCAAAAATGTGGAAGTGAATTTGGAACTGGGTAACGGGAAGAGGTTGGAACAGTTTAGAGGGCTCAGAAGAAGACAGGAAAATGTGGGAAAGTTTGGAACTTCCTAGAGACTTATTGAATGGTTTTGACCAAAATGCTGAAAATGATATGAACAATGAAATCTAGGCTGAGGTGGTCTCAGATGGAGATGAGGAACTTGTTGGGAACTAAAGCAAAGGTGACCATTGCTATGCTTTAGCAAAGAGACTGGTTGTGTCCCTGCCCTAGAGATTTGTGGAACTTTGAACTTGAGGGAGATGATTTAGGTTATCTGGTGGAAGAAATTTCTAAGCAGCAAAGCACTCAAGAGGTGGCTTGGTTGCTATTAAAAGCATTCAGTTTTAAAAGAGAAATAGAGCATAAAGGTTTGGAAAATTTGCAGCCTGACAAGGCAATAGAAAAGAAAAACCCATTTTCTGAGGAAACACTCAAGCTGGCTGCAGAAATTTGCATGAGTAATGAGGAGCCAAATGTTAATTGACAAGATAATGGGGAAAATGTCTCCAGCATATGTTAAAGACCTCTATGGTAGTCCCTCTCATCACAGGCTTGGAGGCTGAGGAGGAAAAAATGGTTTCATAGGCTGGGCCTAGGGCCCCCCTGCTGTGTGCAGCCTAGGGACTTGGTATCCTGTGTCTATGGCTAAAAGGGGCCAACGTACAGCTTAGGCTGTGGCTTCAGATGGTGCAAGCCCCAAGCCTTGGCAGCTTCCACATGGTGTTGAGGCTGTGGGTGCACAGAAGTCAAGAATTGAGGTTTGGAAACCTCCATCTAGATTTCAGAGGATATATGGAAATGCGTGGATGTCCAGACAGAAGTTTGATCCAGGGGTGGGGCCCTCATGGACAACCTCTGCTAAGGGCAGTGCAGAAGAGAAATGTGGGGTTTAAGACCCCACACAGAGTTACCATTGGGACACTGCCTAGTGGACCTGTGAGAAGAGGGCTACTGTCATCCAGACCCCAGAATGGTAGATCCACCAACAGCTTGCACCATGCACCTGGAAAAGTTGCAGACACTCAATACCAGCCCATGAAAGCAGCTGGGAAGGAGGCTGTAGCCTGCAAATCCACAGGCATGGAGCTGCCCATGGAATCCTATCTCTTGCATCAGTGTGACCTGGATGTGAGACATGGAGTTAACATGTCTCATGGAGACATTTTGGAGCTTTAAAATTTGACAGCCCTGCTAGATTTTGAACTTGCATGAGGACTTTAGCCCCTTCGTTTTGGCCAATTTCTCCATTTGGAATGGATGTATTTACCCAATGCCTGTACCCCCATTGTATCTAGAAAGTAGCTAACTTGCTTTTTATTTTACAGGTTCATAGGCAGAAGTAACTTGCCTTGTCTCAGATGAGGCTTTGGACTGTGGACTTTTGAGTTAATGCTGAAATGAGTTAAGACTTTGGGGGACTGTTGGGAAGACATGATTGGTTTGAAATGTGAGGACATGAGATATGGGAGGGGCCGGGGTGGAATGATACGGTTTGGCTATGTCCCCACCCAAATCTCATCTTGAATTGTAGCTCTCACAATTCCCACATGTCATGGGAGGGACCTGGTGGGAGATAATTGAATCACTGGGGCGGGTCTTTTTTGTGCCATTCTCATGATAACAAATAAGTCTCATGAGGTCTGATGGTTTTATAAGGGGGGGTTTCCCTGCACAAGTTCTCTCTTCCCTGCCACCATGTAACATGTCTTTTGCCTTCTGCCATGACTGTGAGGCCTCCCCAGCCATGTGGAATTGTACTTCCATTAAACCTCTTTTCCTTTATAAATTACCCAGTCTCAGGTATGTCTTTATCAGCAGCATGAGAACGACTAATACACTATGGGTGCCCCAAATTCTGCACACTGAGGAAATCTCCGTTGATTAATGTTCTACATGCCCATGTATTAGATAGGTTTGGGGAGGGATTCCCCTTCTAGAGGATATACTGCCCTAGAATTATATTTCCTGGTGGCATAATTAAGGGGGTCTGGGGGTTGCCTTTGGGTTTGAGTAATCACAGATACAATTTGCCAGTTTAGTTATATTAGGCCATCTAACTCCTTTAAAATTCTGGTCTTATACCTGAAAATTGTTTTCTGGTATCTCCTTTGAGCTGAAATACCCACAAGAGAAATCCTGCTAAGTTATAGTCTTTGAATCTGAACACCTCTGTTGTCATTTCTGTCATTCAGAAATAATCTTCTCAGAAAATTTGGACTGAATTGACTTTTGGTAAATAAAATTTTGGTGCATTTTCATATTGAATCTGAATTTCCTCTAAAATTGTTTAAGAACAACCTGATTTAAGTGCACTTGAAAATAACACAATAAAAACATTTTCTAAGCTATCCAAACCTTAGTTCTGTTATAATCACATGCAAGCAGAAAAAATCCACCCACTCTCCAGAAGTTCAGTGGGGAATAAAGATCGACTCTTTGTATAATATAAGATGACTGATAGGCACAATCATAACTATATTGTCAGGCACTTTTGCCACTATAATTCAGAGTCAAAGTTAGATAGCCAAGTTAGCTTTGTTTGAAAACCAAATGAAATGTCAATCTATCAAACTTTTGGGGTGCTGTCTCTAAAGCTGGAGTTGAAACTCATTCATGTCTGTAGAAAAATTTCCCCACTCTTCCTTAATCGTATAGCAGTGTCCGTACAGAATAAATAAGTTTGTGAGTACATAAATTAACCATCCTTCTTTTGGATGGTTATATTTTCATTGACAAAGCAATCTGGGAGTTATCTGGTTATTTTTATTAGCACAGATCACTGCATTGATTAGAATTCTGGGCTGCAAGCAACAAAGACCAAGTCTAGCTGATGACACAGAAAATTAGTTCATTAAAGGAGAGTGCATTGCTCCCTAAACTGTTGGAAAAGCTGAGGCTTGAGTCTAAGATTTACAAATCAATGACCAAAACCACACCATAGAACTGTCCTACTGATGAGCCCTCCTTCACTTCTTCCACCACCACTGTTCCCCTGGTTCCACTCCGACTTACAGATTGACATGATTTGGCTGTATCCCCACCCAAATTTCATATCAAATTGTAATCTGAATTGTAATCTCCACCTGTCGAGGAGGGACCTGGTGGGAGGTGATTGGGTGGTTTCCCCATGCTATTCTCATGATAGTGATGGAGTTCTCATGAGAGCTGATGGGTTTAAGTGTGGCACTTCCTTGCTCTCGCTCTCTCTCTCTCTCTTTCTCTCCTGCCACAATGTAAGATGTGCCTTCCTTCCCCTTCACTTTCCACTATGATTGTAATTTTCCTGAGGCCTCCCCAGCCATGCAGAACTGTGAATCAATTAAACCTCTTTCCTTTATAAATTACTGAGTCTCAGGCATTATTTATAGTCGTATGAAAATGGACTAATACACAGATGCTCCTGAAAGCCAGAAACCTCAGCAGCAACCACATTAGCAACATGATTCCACCCAGAGCCTCCTCCTCATGTTACTGTCATTCAAATTAACATCTCAAGTAGGTAAGACTGATTAATAGAGATAAGGTCATATCCCTACATCCTAGACACCAGGAAAGCTAGAGAAAGTTTTCAAGGTTCTCCCTTAAGGAAGATCAGACTTGTAAAGGTAGATGTTCTCTGAATGTAGCAATGTGGCTCAAAAAATTCTAAACATCCATAACATGTGGTCAATGCCCATTTCAATCGTCAAACTAGATTTTTCAGTCATGAAATCTACATTCAAACATTTGAATTGGATAATTGCCAATTCCATACATTTAGGAGTTGTAAACAGCAACCCCCAGAAGCCTACAGACTATCACACGGAGAAATATAATTGGAACAATGAAATCTTTCTCTACCTTCTTTCCCAAACTCTTATTAAGTTGGCCCTAAATAAACCATTGTTGAGAAAGCTACATAATGAACAAATTTGGCTTACATGGATTCATGCTCTCTAAAAGGTGATAATGAGACATCTCTTCCAGGCAGATAATTATGAAACTTACCTCATCATTCGCCACTACTGGGCCTCCTGTGTATATCTGGCACACCCAGTTGTTTGTCTTCAATGTTATCAGTCACCTGACTTAGGAACTGCCTCTTCTGGTTAGATGAAGTCTCTTAATGGCTGCCTTCTTTGTGCCTTTTTCTCCTTCTGAATATCAGAAACTGCAGCCAAATATCAGTTTTGATTCCCATGCTTGTTTTGATGAACTGATTTTTTTCTTTAGTATCTGGACTGATCTTCTAATGCATTCCCCAAAATGCACCAGGTTGGTGGCAGGTGACAGATCAAGACTTTTCTAGGAGTCTCTCTAGGAGTTAGGGTCACCACTAAGGTTGCTGTAAAAGGGAACATTGTCTTCTATCCCATCCCACCCCTGACTACCAGCACCCTCCATAGCCCTCCACTGAAAGTATATTAAGTCGTGGTTGACAATAGAGAACGTTTGTCAATCCTCCTACAGAGATAGGATTCAATATGAAAGAACCATGTTATTTGAAAAACAGTGGGTCTTCATTTGCATACCATGATCCCTGAAGACTCTCCTGGAGCATTCGGATTCACATTTGATAAGTAGGTTGAAAAAGAACAGGCCAGATTCTGATTCCTACCTCTCAGTATCACAGACACAAGACAATGATGAACTAAGTGGATTTGATAATGTATACTGGTGGCCTGGGCCGCACAAATATATTTCTTTATTTTTATTTTATATTAATTAATTTTAAAACACCCAGCTAATAAAAACAGTAATCTACTGTCTTTCCTCTTCCCACCTCCATATTTTTAGCTAATACGGCATCTACGTCCCTACCACAAAATCAGAGGCTTCCACCACTATTTCTTGATTTATCAATTTATTGCAAGATTCACTTTTTGCTGTATTAGATGAGAATGTTGCTATCTAAAACTGTTCCCTTCCCTCCAACCTTCCCCAGTGTCCCAATACAATTATAGCACTAGGTAGAGCTCCTTTTTTGGTTACCTTTGTCAACATGAACGATAAACTAACACAATATTTTTTGTTCCATCGGTTTCCCCTTTCCAAGATGAGAAGCTCGTAATCCTGGCTTCCCTTCAGCTATTTCTCCTTCCTTCTATATTTCTATTTCTGTCAGCTGAACTCTTACCTTTGCATTTTGAACACTGATAAAATTTGCATTCTGTTCTGTAACAAAAATTAAGTTGTCTTTGCTTTGTCTAGAGGTTAAAACTAAATGCCAAAATTCAATAAGCAGTGTTTGTGTGATTGTGATTATGAAACAATCCTTCACTGCAGAGCCAAGTAGTGTAGGATTACTACTCCTTCTTTCTTGCATAGCTATTTACTTTTCCTGAAGTTTATAATTATGTTCTATTTCTATTATCAGCATCTCCATTTTTCCCCCATAGTCCATAATATCACCTATTTTCTCAAGTCCCTTTTATCCCCCAAGGACCCCTTTCAAGGACTGTTTGGCCTGCACAAAAGTCCCTCTAGTTCTCCTCACTGATTTTCAGAGTTGATTCTTCAGTTTCCTGAATCCCACATCTTCATTTTCCTTGGTTTACTCTTTTACTTGCAGCACATTTTCAAACAGCTTCCCCAGCAAAGTGAATGTAGGAGGTAACATTTCAGAGTTCCAGCATGTCTGGAAACAAAGTACTCCTTCCTTCTAATTTCAGTTTGGCTGGGTATAGAACTCTAGGTTACTAATTTTTCCCTTGACAACAACAACAAATCACAACAGCTTGATGCAGAAGCAGATATGGGACTCCAGCTGTCTTTTCCTAAGCCAAACATTTAAAACGTTGCCAAAAATGTTATTTATGGCCAGGCATGGTGGCTCAAGTCTGTAATTTCAGCACTTTGGGAGGCCAAGGCAGGAGGATTGCTTGAGACCAGGAGCTCAAAACCAGGCTGGTCAACACAGCAAGGCCCTGTCTCCATAAGATAAAAATTTAAAAATTAGCTGGATGTGGTGGCACAGGCCTGTAGTCCCAGCTACTCAGGAGGCTGAGATGGAAGGATCCCCTGATCCCAGGAGGTCAAGGCTGCAGTGAGCTGTGATCACACTGCACTCTAGCCTGACAATGGAGCAAGACCCTGTCTCTAAAAAAAATACTAATATATGTGTTACTTATGTCAACATATAATGGGTTTATTATCTTTTAATGGATTCACAAATTTTTTATTTTTAAAATTTTTTTTCTTAAAACTTTGAAGACATTGCTCTATTACAATCTAGCATCCAGTTCTGCAGATGAGAAAACCATTGCTAATTGACCTTTGTTCTAGAGATGACCTATATTATCTCTGGAGTCTTTTAATCTCTTCTTGGTGACCTGACATTTCACAGCAAAAGGCCAGGCGATGGTCTTCTTCATTCCTTATTCTCCGCACTTGGTGTACCCTCTTAATCAAAAGATTTGTGCCTGTCAGGAAAATCGCCCTTTTTATATATTTACATAATTTCTTTCCCTGTGTTTTCCCTATTCTAGCTTTCTGAGCTTCCAATTATTTAGATGTTGACCCTCCTTAATGGATTATCTGTGACTCTTTTTTTTTTTCTTACATCTTTTCTATTTATTGTATTTTCATTCACTTCCAAAGATATTTCTTCACATTTTTCTTCCAACTCTTCTTTTGAACTTTCTTTGGCAATATCATTCTCAATGTCTAAGCACTTTCTTGCCCCTAATTGCTACTTTTTCACAGCATCCTCTTGCTGGTTAATGAATATATCTTCTAGAATTTCTGTGGATACTAATTAGAGGTGCTTTGTGTTGTAAGTTCCCTTTTGTTCCCCAAAATTAATCTATTTTTAGGGTCTTTTTTCAGTTCCCTTGGTCTCTGTCTTTCATGCTGGAGGATTTCTTCAAATGTTTAGTGATTCTTGATTTCCCTTCATGTGCAAGAGTGAGACAACAAGAGAGCAGAGAGAGATCTGTGCATGCAGATGGCCTCGTTTGCTTAGGGCGACAAGCAGGGAACCAGCTGATGGGTCTAGCAGGGTGACTCCCAAATACCCAGGTGGGATGTTCTGGCTCAGGACCATGCCATTTCTTTAGAGAGAGCCCTCCAGTGTATTTCTTTTTTCCTGTAGGACAGACTTTTGGGTGTGTGTCTAGGGAGCTGAGGAATGGAGAGTCCATCACCGCAAATAAAACTGTTCGCCCAGGGAAGCGGAGGCCATCTCTCTCACAGCCCGTTTCCTGCCTTCCTCGGCTCCCTACACACTTGGTGTTTGCATCTTCCGCTCCAACAGGAGTTAGACCAGGAGGTGGCGCTCTAACCGGCGGCCATTTCCTCCAAGCAGAATATCTCTGCTCCACTAAAAACCTGTCTTCCGCCGGGCACGGTGGCTCACGCCTGTAATCCCAAAACTTTGGGAGGCAGAGGCAGGTGGATCATCTGAGGTCAGGAGTTCAAGACCAGCCTGGTCAACATGGTGAAACCCTGCCTCCACTAAAAATACAAAAAAAAAAAAAAAAAATTAGCTTGGTGTGGTGGCTGGTGCCTGTAATCCCAGCTACTTGGGAGGTTGAGGCAGGAGAATCACTTGAACCTGGGAGACAGAGGTTGCAGTGAACTGAGATTGCGCCACTGCACTCCAGCCCTCTAGCCTCGGCAACAAGAGCAAAACTCCATCCAAAAAAAAAAAAAAAAAAAACAACTAAGTCTTCGCTTTGAAGTTGCCTGTTATCAGTATAACGACTTATCAAAAGAAAAACTAGATTCTATTCTACTCTCTCTGCACGTTATTTTCTTTTCTTTATTCCATTCCTCTTCCTCTTTGTCCCTGTCATTCCTTCTTTCTTGGGCAAGCTGTAAGCTGGCCAAGAGCACCTGTTGGCATTTTGCTTCATTCTTTCTTTCTCAGGCCTTCAGAGATTGTTAAAAATATTAAACTCCCAGCTCTTGTTGACTGTGGCACTTTCATGTTCACAATCCATCAAGTGGCATCATTTAACACTGCAACAGCTTCGTCATGATTACCAAAACCAAGGATTTTATTATACATTGAGTGTGCTCCTGCCATATGGTTTTGAAAGACACTTCATGTCTCAGAAGAAAGACTAGTTTAGGAAATGTGAATATTTAAAATTCCCCACAGTATTACAGCTTTGTGAAGTCCTTTTGCTCCCTACTGTGAGTTTCTGACAACAGGCTTCTGCTCAGGGATGAATTTGGAATGTGATCCTTCATGTCCGCAACACCTCTGCACCCTCTGCTCAGTCTTTGGGCAGGCAGTTCTGTAACTCGGGGTCTGGGCCCGCCTCTGCTATCAGCCCAGGTGCATCATATTTCTGCTGGTATTTATTGTGCGCTGAGAAGCTGTCAAATACCTGTGGCTCTGGCTAGAGTTGTTTTTATATTACATTACCTTGATCCTGGTGCTCACTTTAGTCCCAGTTAAATTTCAGCAGAATTCAGTCTGACCCCTGCTTCTGGAATCCCCTTGCAGCCCTTCTCTGCCTTCTGTCTGAATGACAATAGCAAGGGGCAGTTTGGTTCTCACTATATCCTTCAGGCAAGGGCCTCTTTGGCTTGAGTCCCTGGTTCCCTGCAGAGGTGTGGGCCCTCCAGTGTCACACACATGATCATGCTTCCCAAAGACAGAGGAAAGATGATCCCACCAGGAGACACTTGAAAAATGGGAAACTTGGGAAACCTGAAACATGAGACTCTATTCGATCAGATTGTTTTTCAGAGACATAACTCAGTTCTTTGTTTATAAAAGACAGGATGGGCCAAAAGCTCAGTGTGAAAAGGCTTCATCTGAAATATCTGAGGAGCGTTAAGGTCAGGCAGGAAGCTGTGCTTTGCAAGGTTAGAAACACGAAAGTCTCTTTCAAAACTTTGAGATGATAGTACGAAATCCCAGCCAAGGAATGAACTAAACAAGTGTACTAGCCTCCTCTGTTGAGGGCTACATCCCAAGCACTTATGGATCTTGCATGCTAATGGGGGAGATTGAGAAAAGGAAGGAAGGAAGTTAGGAAGTTGGAGGGAAGGAAGGAAGGAAGGTAGGAAGGAATGGAGGAAGGGAGGGAGGGAGGGGAAGGGAAGAGTAGGGAAGAGAAGGGAGGAATGGATGAAGGGAAAGAAGAAAGGAAAGGAGGGAAGGAAAGAAATGTCAGCTGATGATAAAAAAATATGCAAAGAATTAAAATAGAGGAATTAAACAGCAAGTGGCTGGGAGCTACTTCATTTTGCATGTTCAAGGAAAGCCTCTCTGAGATGCAATTTGAATGACAAGAAGACAGTCATGTAGAAACATCTCTGCCGATCCTATGATATATGTGCTCTCACCAGTTCCTAGATGAACAGACGAGGGTATATAACGTTTAAAAATAACTTATTCCTGGTCACCCAGCTACTAAGGAACAAAATCAGCCCAAGGCTCCTTCTACTTCCATAGCTAGCTCTGATTCTGCAGTAGACATGAAGAAGCAGGAACAATTCTTAGGATATTCAAGAGCATTCTGTCTGGACTTAATCCCAGATATTTTTCAGGCAGGAGCAGTAGGTGGTTATAGGTAAACTGAACACCAGTTTTCTGAAATAAGCTCTTTTGGGAGCATAGCGTTAGGGCCATAATATACAGAGGCACCACTGGCACTGCACAACTCTCGGGGTATCACCCACACAAGCTACAATGTGAATGGCACCCCTGCCCCCTGGGACTGTGACAGACGCCGAGGTGCTCCCTAACCTGGGTGATGCACCACAGAATTAGAGCCTCAGGTCTAGCACAGAATTGAGTCTGCAAATATCCAGTGATTTTTTTTCTGAAAAGACAAAGACAATGATTCTATGGCATTATCTGGTAAAGAATTCCAGCATGTCCCAAGGCTAATGTTAGAGGACCACTTCCAGGGCTCATTCTGAATGAGGGCTCCACCACCTTCTTTGGTGATAGGAAATGGAGGGAAGTTGGATATAGTTTCTTTCTCCTTCTATAATTCCCTGGTGTACTTTCCTCCAGCTTTTTGCACAAATTCATTATGATAACCTCTATAAGTGCTGTTTCAATATATCTGGTTCTGGTGGATGTTAGGGAAATACAATTAAAACAAAATCTCCTCACAACCCAGAAAACTTCTCCACAAAGGTAGAGGAAGAGAGAGAAAACACTTTTATTACTGAATGAGCATTAAACCAGAATGTGATGCATGTCTCAGGCAATTCACAGAGAGACAGCAAAGATAGAAAGAACTCTCATCCTTTTATTTGGCCAAGCAGATACAGCACACTGCATACATGTTCTCAAGATGAACAATAACTAGTCCTCAAGTAGAAGAACTCGATAGTATCATGTGTCGCAGGTAATTCATCTCAAATTCACTTGATAGTTTGGGTGACCACCTATGTTAGCTACTTGGCTTTATGCAAAGGGAAAATTAACTTCTCTTTATCTTTTTGACAGGAGGTAGTTTTACAACTTGGAGGCTCCTACCTTCCCACAGAAACTGGTAGATAAGGGCCCTATCTTCCTTGATCACTACAATTCAAAGCAATGGTTCTTAAGTCCTTAAAAAGGATGTTCCTAGATCTCTGGGTTGCAAAGCTGGCCATAGGCTTATTTCACTTTTTAAAAGGTTTACATATATATCAAAGAGACAGAGAAAAATCTTACAAGTTTTCTAAAGCAAATGCTCTGAGAAAAAGGGAGGAGGAAGTCTCTTCCCTTATTTTTGACAGGAAGAATTAAGCCACTTATTTTTAATTTCTATTTGCTTTTTTATGGGCATGAGGGAACCACTGCAAAACTTTAAAATGGTTTTTTAAAATGGTTTTAAAATGGTTCTTTTAACTAAGTTCCACCTCCCAGATTCACGCCATTCTCCTGCCTCAGCCTCCCGAGTAGCTGAGACTACAGGCGCCCGCCACTGCACCCAGCTAATTTCTTTTTGTATTTTTAGTAGAGACGGGGTTTCACCGTGTTAGCCAGGATGGCTACGATCTCCTGACTGCATGATCCACCCGCCTCGGCCTCCCAAAGTGCTGGGATTACAGGCGTGAGCCATCGCACCTGGCCTTGCACATTTTTAAGTAGCTTCCAAGTGATTGCACAACCAACAGCAGTTGCTATGGTAGCAAAAGTTAGTGTTATTCTAATCTAGTTGGTGATGGATTGTCTGGAGTTGCTGCTACTGGGTGCAGGAAGCCATGTTCTTCGTGTGGAGTTCTTAGTTTTTGTGCCATATCATGAGCAGAAATAGGCTGAGCTTACTGTATGGAAATCAGGGTGTGAAAGTAGGGCACAGACCCAACATGAGGTTTGAGCAGCCATGAGTCAGAAATGAGAGGAACATGGGAAATTAGAGGTGCTTGGGTTTCTCCTTTCCAACCAATCCTCACTGGGGATTGGGCTAGAGCTGGGATCAGGGAGGGCAAGTGAGCGGTCACTGTGTGCTGCACGAAAATCTAGGGATTTTATACACATGATCCCCTCTAATCCCTCCAATAGCAGGAAGATAGACATCACTGTACCCATTTTACAGATGAGGAAGTGAAGGCTTATAAAAACAAAAGCAACATGTTCAAGGCCATAGAGTTGGTGGCAGTGTCAGGAGCAGAATCTAGGTTTTTTGTCTCAAAGTATCATGAGTTGGCAGTATTGATCTGAGCAGAAATTCAAGGAAATCAGTTTCATAGGAAGAGGAAGTGTTTGGTCTCAGGGTTAAAGGAGGGAATGGAATAAGTGTCATCAGTGAATTTAGGTCCAAGTTATCTAGAAAGAGAAAGAGAAAACAAGGAGAGGAAGCTGATGATACAGATTAAAGCTTCACTAGGATGTAAGGCCCAGGAGGGTGAGGATGTTTGTCTATTTCATTTACTGCCATATCTCCAGGCCCAAGAATAGCACTTGGTACACAGAAAGTTCTCAAAAAAATTGTTGAATGATTGTTGAATGAATTCTTGCAATAACATAGGCTGAGGGATGAACATAGCTTAACAAAGTGGCTTTAGAATTTCGGCAAAGACTAAAATAGTACATATCAATAACTGTGAAGAGCCTGAGGTTTTATCACTTTTACAAGCTGATGAGTTAAGCTGCCAGTTTCATGGATTCTGGCAGAAAACACAAGACTCCTGGGTCAGAGAAAAAGGACTGTGTGACTCACTGTAATAACAACAGTCAGAGTATCGGCAGATTTTTTGTCCCACAGGATAATGTAAAGAGGGCCAGGTGACACCTGCATACTCAGTGAGCTGCATTTCAAGAGAGGAACACTGAAGTTAGGGAACTTAAATATTTTCTAATGGGCAGTAAGCAAGCCTGCCCTTTGCTCCAGAGGGAGACACTATCTCTTTCTTCCGTGGCTATTTGGATATATACACCATTGAAAGTAGTAGTCTGGAACAAAGGCCTCTATTTGTAAGGCATGCAGAAACATGACAGTCCCATGGAGAGTTATGTCCCAACAATAAACTAGTACTATGTTCCCTGGCCAGAGGGTCACCCCTCAACAGCAATGACATTGAGAAAACCACATGCAGACGAAGTAAAGGGTAAAAAGTGATAGATCCTCAAAGCAGACAGCACCGGCCTCCCTGAGGTCTGGGGAGAAGTTCAGAAAGGTGTTGACTTTTGATATTATAGAGCTTCAGCAATCAGATTTACAGGGAATAAAAGGAAGTGACACTGAAGTGACCTCACGGAAGCTTAATTCCATAAACACGTGAGACCTTAAGTACCTTAGTCTAAATTCCCCCAAAGCTTGCTTGAAGTCAGTCTATTCGAAAAGTAATCCCAAGAAGCAGAAGTGAGGAACAGGGGGAGTAAGACACTCAAGAAGGAAAAGGTGATCCAAGGATGTGTTCACAAGTTGGCCACCTCTGTGGACAATGGTGCTCAATCCCATGGCTTCTGAGGAGGCAAAGGAAATATATCCAGAACTGCCTTCCCCAGAGATAAAAGAAAAAGCATGTATCTGCTGAGTGCATATTGATCAGCTGGATGTGGAGAAATGGGATTTTTACATTCTTGGGTTACTAACATGTTGCTAATGAAGGACCAAAGACATTTAAATGCCCCCATAGTGTTAGTAAAGACCCCAGGGTTTGCTGCTCGAAAAGAAAAGAAAAGAAAAGGAAAGAAAAGAAAAGAAAAGAAAAGAAAAGAAAGAAAAGAAAGAAAAGAAAAGAAAAGAAAAGAAAGAAAAGAAAAGAAAAAGTATGTATCCATTGGTTCTGCCCCCCACTCCCATCCACTGGTCATAGGATTGAACTTGGCCTGAACATCTAGGTTGCACATGTGTGAGTTGCAAGCAGGTTCCTGGGATTCTGCATGCTTGGGGCAGGAAGTGAGAGGTACTGGCACAGGCCTGAAAAAAGGAGACATCATGCTGCCCCCACATGAAGCTGGTCAAAGCCTATGTGGAACTGGCCCCCACAAGGACAGTGGGATAGAAAGTGAGGCTGAAAGGATATGAAGATACACAATGGGCATTGTATACAGTCCACCCCTTGCACCACTCAGCTCTACACATGTCCTTCATTAAGGTCAGTGCATATAGTGTTCCCTTCAAGGTGGTGGTCAAGGTGATGGTCAGCCACAATATCTTCAAAGATAGAATGCAACTGGCCCCGAAGCCATAAGTAAGCATTATCCTTCTCCTCTACCACTCCCCCTAGCTTTGCCTCACCCACAGCCAGTGTAGGAGACAAGGGAAAACTTCCAGTTTGTCCTCTGAAGGTTTGCTGAAGAGTCAACTGACAAAAGGCAGATTAATTGGAGAAAAGGCATACAAATGAATTAACGTGCAGATGGGGAGAACCACAGAGTAATTATTCCAACCCCCTAGTGGGATTCACAAGTTTATATACCATCTTAAGGCTATAGAAATAATAGGGGCTGGGACCATGGCAAAACAAGTTTGGTGGTAAATCAGGTTATAGTGGCAAGACAGGCTATGGGAGAGAGAGAAGAGGAGGCCTGGCTGGCAAAGGTAATCTTGTTATGTAGATGAAATCTCAAAGGTAGCAGCCCTCAGAGAGAATAGATGGTAAATGTTTCTTTAAAGGTGTCAGACTCAGTTCATCTTTCCTAGATCCAGACAAAGGGAAGCTTCAGAAAATGCCTGGCAGCATCAATGCAGATTTTCTACAGATGCAAATCTCCCCCTACAAAAGACAGCTTCTGTTTGTAGACCCTCTGAACAGCCATCTCAAAATATGCCAAAGCATATTTTGGGATGAAATATTTTGGTTTCCTTTGCCAGCATGCTGATCTCTGTTGCTCACTGGGCAAGATGACCCAGTTCTTTTACACTGAAGGGTGTGAGCCCTTAATCACCTTGCCGGCTGTGGGATTGTGGTTGCCGAAACAGCCCACTCACCATGATCACCAGGCATGGAAATGCCATAAAACTCCAGTAAATCCTCTGGGCTCCAGACCTGCTCCTTTCTGATTCTCCATTGTATAGCATGGCCCCAGCACCTTGTGATCATTAGGGTAAATTACACGCCCCACCCCTCAAGTTAAAGCTGTCAGTGCTCCATCCATATCCCCTTGACAATCACTGTCACGTGCACATGAGCTTCGTACCTCAAGCTCTAGAGACTCCTTGCTGAAGCCTCCCTCTGGCTGTGGGAACACACTCAGCCTGCCCTCAGAGCAGGTCAGAGGTACTGAGAAGGGCACACTTTGGGGACAGTCACAACTAGTGATGACTAGGAGTTAGTAGATAAATACCCCAGCTATGTGGCCCTTCTGATGGGACTGGAACAACTCTGAGGCATGTCCACATGGTCTTTTGGAGATCCTTAGCAGGACTGAGCCCCAGTTACCCACAGTGGTGACCTGCTTCTTAAGAAAAAGCACGTATCCATTGGTTCTGCCCTCCACTCCCATCCACTGGTCATAGGATTGAACTTGGCTTGAACATCCAGGTTGCACATGTGTGAGTTGAAAGCAGGTTCCTGGGGTTTGGTATGCTTGGGGCAGGAAGTGAGAGGCATTGGCACAGGCCTGAAAAAAGGAGACATCATGCTGCCCCCACATGAAGCTGGTCAAATCCTATGTGGAACTGGCAACCACAAGGACAGTGGGATAGAAAGTGAGGCTGAAAAGATATGAAGATACACAATGGGCACTGTATACAGTCCACCCCTTGCACCACATGGGCTTCCTTCCCTGCCCTATCCCACTCTATCATGCCCCTACTGGTGTTTCACTCCCTAACAAACTACTCATCCAGAAAGTCTAGTCTCAGAGTCTGCTTCAAGGGGAACCTAAACTAAGACATTTGGTACTGGAAGTGGCCCCAGGAAGCAGATCATCAGGCTGGGATTCTGTAATTGAATGTCTCACTGGCCAGAAGGCAAGAAGAATTGAAATTCTGGTGGTAAGTGCAGTGGTCATCACCCCCGCCATGCTGCAGCATCACTCATGTGCAGTGGGTTTGGAGGGGCATAAGGGAAGGAGATGTAAATGCTTAAACAATAGCTCTGACATCTGGAAAAATCAGGGGTTGATGGTGATCATAAGGATTATGGCACTGACTAGCTGTTGTTAATGGCTGTGGGAATGATGAAGAAAGAAAATAACAACCACGGGCCAGCCAGATATCAACTCAGGGCACAATGTAAAAGCCAGAGGGTTCCATGAGGCATTTAAAAAGGCCCTTATCTTGAAAAGCTGGAGGGATGACTGTACTGAAAATCAAGCTCCAACACAGAGCCCACCCATATCATTTAAGTATTTGCTGTGGTTGGGCACTCAGCAGCTTCCTGCTGTGAACACCACTGCTCCCTGACTGCGGGCTTTCTCCAGCCTTCAGAGCATGCCCAGCTGCCATTCAGTGCAGGACAGGGTGCCCTGGAGTTGAAGCTTCTGGGAACAGCATAAATTAGTGTATAAATACCCCAGTTTCTCTGCCTTTCTGGTGAGACAACTCTAAGGCATGTTCCACATTTCTCCCAGATGTCCTCAGCAGAGTTGAGTGCCTCTTTCCTCAACAGCAATCTTATGTTGGCTTCCTTCTTCAATCCATCTTACTTCTCTACTCCCCTTCTGGTATTTCCTGAAATCATCTTCCAAATAAACTATTTGCACTCAAATCCTGATTCCAGGACCTGCCTCTGGGAGAATCTATTCTAAGAATCCACTATAACTTTCTTTGCCTCCTGGACCATGGACATAAGGAGCCAAAGTGACCAACTAGATGACAGTCATAGCTTCCAATTGAAAGGAATTCCTGATAGAAGCATTCCCCACTTGGGAAATAGGACCCCTAATACAACAGAATCTAAGGGTTCAGGACAAGGAAATACAGCTTTCCTAAGTGTCACTGGGAGCAATAGTGAAGGGGACCAAACTTGCTTCCCCTTTCGTTTGCCAGACCTGTGTATTCTAGCTTCTGGTGACACAGTTTGCTCACCAGTTCAGTGTGCATATGGCATTCTGGAGCTCAGCATGCCAACCCTGCAGATTGTTGTCCCAGAGCCAGTCCCTTAGCTAAGCCAACAGGTCGTGTCATTGTTGCATTGGGCTTGCTCCTTCCAGCTGATGGGTATACCAAGGGAACCCTTTGCAGTGTGCCATTGTCAGCCCTCCCTTTTCCATAAAATAGGTCCCTCAAGCTGGGGCCATGTTATTCAGAATACCATGCCAGTTCTGTCCATCCACAGATAGGAGTGTTGGCAGAAACACTATAGATAGAGAAGGCAAACTCATATCTACAGGAGGTAAAAATCTAAAATGAACAAATTGCTGCCCCATTAGAAGAAGGGTCTGATGTAATTAACCTCTAGTCAAGTAGCTGGCAGCCTTCCTTGAGCAATAATGCCTTAACATACAGCTCAACATCAGTCTCAACTTTATGCTTATTGTTTGGTGGCAAGTCTTAATATACTAATTATATTAATAATTTGACATCTATGCTACATTTTGCCCCATTTTATTTTACCTTTAAGTCTTTATTATGATGGGTTTATAGATGTAGAAGTGCCTAGCTTTTGTTTTTAGTGAAATCTATTGATATTCCTGTATGGCTTTTTGCTTCTGTTCCTGTGCTTTTAGAAGGCTTTTCTCATTCTGAGGTTGTATATATATTCACCAATATTCTCTAGTATACTGATGACTTCTTTCTCTCATTCTTCTTTTGTTAACATTTAGATGTTTCACCTATCTGGTGTGAGGTAGGGATCTAATTCTTTTTTTCCCTAAATGATTAGCCAGTACTCCCAACATTGTATATTGTATCATACAACCTTTCATCACTGATTTGAGATGCTGTCATCTCCATATGCTGAATCCTTCTAGTTTCTTGGTCTTTGTTGAGATTTTCTCCTCTTTTCCACTTATGTATCAATTCATGTAAACTGTATCAGTTACCATCGCTCAAGGCACTTTCACATCTGGTTGGGAAAGCTCCCTTTCTTTATTAACCATCTCTAAAAATTTTCCAGCTATTGTTGAACATATTTTTTAAAGGAAGCTTCTATATGAACTGGGGAGAGCTATTCTAAAGCATAAGAGATGGAAGAAAGGGGGAAATGTTTCAAGGCTTCAGATTAAGTAGGAAGGATATAAGGGGTAAAGCCTGAGAAACTGTGATCCAAGTGTACCCAGATGGTCCTTGTTGTGCTGGGGGCTTAGCCAGCTCCAGGAAAACTCTCCCCATGTGCACATTGAGGGGCAGAGGGTTGGCCAAACCAAAGCTCAGATGATTCACTCTCCCATCAATTTGGGAGGGCTCAGGAATCTCTGGAAAAACTCTTTTGTCCTACATCTATAATGGCAAGAGTCAAAATGGAGGCTTACATGTCAAAATGGAGACTGGAGAAGGAGTCATTCGAAGAGAGAGATTCAAAATATGAAAGTCTGTTGCCCCATTTGAATCCTTTGAGAGTGCTGGAGCTAGGTCACAAAAGAAATAAAGACCTGCTAAACTTAAGGAGAAAGACTTAGCTGAGATGACCATGGAATGGCCGCAGACTCCCAAGCAAGCAGGTCTCTAGTTCGAGCTGGGAGCTTAACAGGGAGCTGTCAGATGCAAATGGCAATATGAACCAAGAATGTCAGATCCTGGAAAAAGAATAAAAGAATACATTGAAAAATACTTCTTTTGAATCTGTTGGACATTTTGACAAGCAAGAGCGATTCACTGCATAAAATTGTAACCTCCCATGGAGAAAGAAGGCAGGTTAAGAGTCACCCTATGTCTATAGTTGTATCTGACTTTTTCAAGTAGGAGCTAAAACTGAAAAGAAAAGGACGAATTCTGTTGTTTTAGAAGCAGGCTGTGTGAACAGACCATGTACTAGCAAATGTGGGCACATGTGATCCATTTGCTCAGTGGCTTTGTAGCCCCCTCCAACAAATCATAATATTGCTCAACTGGGAAAATGCACTGTAATTGTACAATCCTTAGGAAATTTTTACTGTGAATGCATGTTTGTTTTGAATGAATACAACACATTTGGCTTTTTAACATTTTTTTTCCCTCACAGGGTATGTACTGATTAATTCGGAGATAATTTTTTTCTAAAATTATTATCTGCACTTTCAAAGTCACAATGTTAACTCTTTGAGCTGTTTGGGCATTTTCATTACGACAATGAAGACAGAATTTAAGAAATCTAAATTCAGCTTTATAAATCAGTGTGTTTACTGGATTTTTTGGTACCACATAAAGGCGTGTGAACCTACGCTATGATCCATGAATAAAAGCATGGACATTTATTTTACTGGGCTTGTTAGGGAACATGAACAAGGATGTTCAGTATAATGTTTCTTAATGTGGCCAGGGTTGGAAGCCATTGGATTGTCCATCCCTGGCAGAATTAATAGGTGAAATGTGGAGAATGAACTTCCTGGAGTACCCTACAGCAGTTACAATCAGTAGATCAGATGTTCATATAGCAACATAGATAGATCTTAGAAACACAGTGCTGAATTTTTAAAAAAAGGAAGAAACAATGGGATCTGTAACATAATACTAGTAACAACAATTTTAAATATATGCCCACAAAACAACAGTGCACATTTCCAGGAAGACAAAGAAACAAAACAATACTCATTAAATATATTAGAATGGTCTTCTACAGGGAGAAGAATAATGAGAGCAGGGAATGGAGATAAAAAGAGAATAAAAAAAGAACATTTTATAATACCTTTTCAATTCTTTTATGCGTACTTCATATTTAAATTGTGATTTTTTTTCCCCTTCTAAATCAGGAAAAAAAGCCTCCCACCCACAATATTCTAGGGAGAGAGATGAATATTCACCATCTAACTTCTGAAATTGACATTTATTTTGTGATTCAAGAAGAAAAGGTGGTAGGAATAAATAACATAACTAGGGAATCTAATCCATAAAACTGGGAAAACAAATTAGATTTTATTAATAAAATCTGAACTGGGTACAATCATCAGCTTGTGAGATTTACTCACTTGGTGATCTTAATGTGGATGGGGAAGATTTTTAATTAGTAACTTTGCATATTTTTATGGGAATTAAAAATTTTCCCCTGTAGTTTGGGTACGCATTCACCACTGGATGCAAAACTCAGTGCTCAGACGTGACATTTTCATTCAGTAATGCTTTTTGGACACAAATAGCAATGGAACTCACTGAGAAACCCTACAGGATGATTAGTCCCTAATACTGTTTTCTGCCTTTGTTTTTATGTAGCCCTGGGATTTCAGCTGTATCTGTGTCTTCTCAGCTGATTTTTAGCAGCCAAGACAAGATTGTCAGCAGCACCTGGGTCCAATTGAGCCCTTGATGAGGCTCTCACCAGTTGGTAAAGGGATCTTAAGCTGGCCTATTACTCAGAGCTCCTTGTGGCCTTCCTAGGCCATGCCTACAGTTGAGCATTCAATTCTTGCTTTTGAGTGAGAAGTCAGAACCCCACAGTGAGGCAGAGAACTCACCACACTCCTTGTTGAGAATTTCAGTGGCATCGGTGGGCACCTCTGCTGGGTAGAACCATCAAATGCGTGCAATTACCTCTCTACCACTCCCATCTTGCCCAGAACCAAAGAGGCAGCACTCAGCACTCATTGTCCTAATTCCCTACTTCCTCAAACTGGGTGTTGAGTATCTTTCAATAAGCACTTTCTCAACCTACAGAGGAAAGAAGTGTGGTGTCAGTAAACTTAGGAAGCAGAAGCTACAAAGATGCATGTGGGTAGCAAGGCCCGCAGTGCTGTTTCAGTTATCTATTTCTAGAAAACACAGTGGCCTAAAACAAGAACCATCTTGTTTGCTGGAGATTCTGAAGGTCAGAAATGCAGACAAGACCCAGCTGGACGGTTCTTCTGCATTGCTCTGTATTGCAGTTCATGTATTGTCTCTTCACTGCATTTGACTGGTGACTGGGCTGGGTTGGAAGATACAGGTCGCATGTCTGATGGTTCAGGGCTTCTCCCTGTGGCTTATCTCTCTCACCGTGTATTTTCTTCATATGATCTCTCTTTCCAGCAGGATGGCCTGGACTTCCTCACAGTACAGTGGCTGGGGAGCAAGAGGAAAAGGCCCAATGTGCAAGCACTTATCGAGCCTCTGCCTGCATCACATTTGCTAATGTCCCATTGGCTAAAGCAAATCACATGGCCAAGCTCAAGCCTATGTGGAAGGAGACTACACAAGAACAGAAATACTGGGAGGCATAATTCTTCCCCAGCTACAAAGTAACAGTCTATCACAATTTCTAATTCCAGCTCTTGCAGCCAGAAGACACTGTTGGGTTTGTAGACACAGGGACAGCCCAGAGATCCAAGCAGAGGAAATATGTCTGGCTCTGGGAGAGTCTGGAGTTTTATTAGCAGCTAAAGAGCCTGACCGGGTTGTTGCATGTGACTCCACGGTGCAATACAGCCTCTACAGCCCAGGGGCCATAACAATAAGAAGCCTCCGTAACTGGGAGCCAGTGAATGAAGGTATCCTGAACAAGCCTGAAAAGGAGTATCAGCTCAAACAGTTCTATGGGTCTATGATGGGATCTTGGCCCCAGAGTGGGAAGCAGAAGAATAAACACCCCAGCTTCCTAGCCCCTCATGTGTGTTCTGGACCACCTCCCAGAATCCCAGCAAGACTGAGGTCCAGGTGCCTACAACATAACCTTCTCAATGGCACTCTTTAATGGTTTCCATCCCTCTATCCCTGTCATAATTCTTCCCTATTAGGGCTTCCTGGGGTCACCTTTCAAATAAACCACTTATACTCAAATTGGGCTTCAAGTTCTGCTTCTAAGAAAACCCAGGTTAAGACAATGATGGATTTGGACCACTGGATGATTTCAAGAGTTATTCAGCGGTCCAAATCCAAAGCTTGAGAAGTCCATGATCTGATCAGTGGTGCGGTGGTGCGCAGTTGGAACTAGACAGGCATGGGCTGGAGCCTCAACTCTGCTGCTCACCAGTTTTGTGGCACTTCTATTTCCAGAGAGGGCCACCAACTATCCTTCTCATTCTTGGTTACACCCGCCACTCCTCTCCTCAAGAGATGGAGTCTATTTCCCTTCTCCTTGATTCTGGCTGGCCTTGGGCTTCCCCAGCCATATGCCTTGCTTTGATCAGAAAAATAAAAGTGATATTTTAGGACTTCTCAGTCCATGCTTTGAAAAGCTTGCAGCTTCCACTCTTTTGCCCTCTTGGAAGCCAGCCACCTTGTAAAAATCCCTGACATCCTGATGAAGAGACACCATGGACATAAAGAGCCTCCAGCCAGTCCCCAGCTGTTCTAGCCATCCTGGCTGAGAGGCATGGGCTCTGAGAGCTTTTGAGATGTCCAAGTGAAGATGTCAAGAGGACAGTTAGATACAAATAATTCCCCTATATGTCTCTCAATAACAACCAGGGCCTTTCCTCTGTTGCTTGGGCAAGGAGCTGCGTTGTGCCATCTGAGGAGTTTACCATTGTAAATGGCAAGGCTGCGTGTGTATGAGTATGCGAGTGTGTGGTTTGTGGGCGGAGTGTTTGAAACAGGCTGTGCAGTCTCCCGCCCCTCACAGCCTCCCTCCTACAGACCAAACCTCAGCCACACCTGTCCCCTCGAGGCCCAGCCCAGACTGCTAAGTCATCAAGCCCCCAGCGCGACCGCAGGACCTCACTCCCAGCCAGCACATAATGTAGCACTTGAGGCCGACAGAAAAGCCTTTCTCACCCGCCTGTGGGACCATCCTAGCGTGCTAGCCTCTCCTCTAATGCCTGCCTCCCAGCCTCCCCATCTCACCCATTCGCCCTCTGCAACTTCCCTCCCCAGCCTTCCCATCAGCCATGCCCCTAAATCCCCGTGCCCTGGCAAACAAACTCTCTCCCTCTCCCCTTCCACCTGAGTGGTGGCTTTGCTGAGGATGGCCTTCCCCTGCACCCCCTGGAGGGGTTCACTGCTCATCCTCATGCACACACCCCCTCAGGGTCTAGAAGTTGGGTCGGGGTCCTCTGCAGCTCAGCATCCTCTCCTCTGCCAGGCCACACCAATTACTGTAGGGAAAGGCAGCCCCAGGCCTGGCTTCTGATTAGTCTAAGTCGATCATGAGGCTCTTAGTAGTAATTGGTGCAAGGGTGAACATGTGACCCAACTCTGGCCAATCAGATGTCAGGGGAGGTCTGTCAGGGGACTTCTGGAAAAAGATTCCTTGCTCTTAGGAAGGAGAGGGCAGAAGGAATAACTCTTTAACCATTGGACGCTGATGGATCCGGGTGTGATTCCTAGAGCTGCTGCCACCATCTTGCAATGAAGCCGAAAGTGAAGTCACAAGGCAGGGAGATGGAGGGAACCTCCATGAGATTATTATACTATTGAGCCCTGTTTCCCTGAAAACTCTCCTATCTCTGGACTTCGTGTCAGGTGAGATAACACAAGGCATTACTGTTTGTCGTCTGTAGTCAAAGATGCCCTGGTCAAGATAGCCCTGTGCTTCTCCAATTGTAGTCAAAGATGCCCTGGTCAAGATAGCCCTGTGCTTCTCCAACTGTAGTCAAAGATGCCCTGGTCAAGATAGCCCTGTGCTTCTCCAACTGTAGTCAAAGATGCCCTGGTCAAGATAGCCCTGTGCTTCTCCAACTGTAGTCAAAGATGCCCTGGTCAAGATAGCCCTGTGCTTCTCCAACTGTAGTCAAAGATGCCCTGGTCAAGATAGCCCTGTGCTTCTCCAACTGTAGTCAAAGATGCCCTGGTCAAGATAGCCCTGTGCTTCTCCAACTGTAGTCAAAGATGCCCTGGTCAAGATAGCCCTGTGCTTCTCCAACTGTAGTCAAAGATGCCCTGGTCAAGATAGCCCTGTGCTTCTCCAACTGTAGTCAAAGTTGCCCTGGTCAAGATAGCCCTGTGCTTCTCCCATCTTTTGAGGCCTCCTCCCTGGACTCTGCTCTGTGCACTAAGGCACCTGCATGACCCAGAGGGTCACAGGCTTGTGCATCTTACAGCTGGGATCTGCCTTCCAGATTGAACACCCTGCTACCTGCCACAGAACAGGTGTGACCTTGACATCCTCCACCCCAAACTTTTGATGCCAATGCCTGTCGTCCAGAATCCCTTGCATGGCATTACAAGACCCAGAATTCTTCTCCAGGTTGGCTTCTGAACTGGCTTTGCTACACTCTGCTTCAAACACACTGATCATTCATTCATGTAAGTCATTTTCTATCCCTTGACATGTGCCTGGCACTGTGTGAGAAAAAGGGACACAAAGGTGAGGCTGGGGCGGCCCCAGCCCTCAGGGAGCTCAGGCTCTAGTGAGAGCCCAGAGGAATAAATGACAGTAGTATGTGGTGTCAGGTGCTATAAGGTGTGCACCATGGAGACTGAGGGGAAGGGGCCTGGGTGAGCAAAGGAAGGCGTCACAGAAGAGGTAACATTAGACCTCGTCCGGTGAATAGGAGTTGGGTGTGTGGGCGGAGGACATTCGTGCATCTCGGGCAGCCTCTGTTCCTAGACCTAACCATGCAGTCTCAGAGCTCTGTGCCTTTGTACTTGCTGTTTCTCCTGCCTGGAATGCCCTTTCCTTTGTTGATTGGCCTGGGAACTCCTCTAAGGACCGAAGTCATAAAGCGCATCATCTGAGAAGCCATTCATGACTCCTGAGGTAGGCTGCTCCTCTCTCCATTCCCATATCTTTGCACTCATTTACTTGAAAGAATTTGTTCCCATTATTTGCCTGTCTATCCTTTCATCAGACAGTGAGAAAAAGACCAGGTCATACTCACTGCTATATGCCCAGCACTTGGCCTAGTGCTAGACACCTGACAAATGCTCCTCTCTCCCCAACCCCCTTGTCCCCTCCCAGCCATATTTTCCAAAGGGTTGAGCAGACTCTGACATGATTGAGGGAAGCAATGACTGACAACAGGAAGCCCTGTCTGCTGGGCAGCCCCTACAGAGAGGGCTCCAAATGTCAAGCCAAATAGGGTCCTCCCCAGCCTTAGAGACCTTTCCACTCAAGACCACCATGTACAGTGATTCAGGTTGTTTACTTCACAAAGATATCCAGCCAAGGCAGCAAGGAGAGACGGAAATCCAGCCAACACCACATTTCCCAAACCTTTTGCTTTTGCACAGTTCTATAACCACCCATAGGGGCACCTTTTTCTAATTTGCACAAAAGTTCTATGTAGAATAGCTGTGGCCCTTGTCCACTTGTGGCAGAACCATCACCCATCATAGGGCTCCCCTAGCAGGCCTGAACCCCAAAGGTACCAGGGCTTAGCCAAAGAGTTATTGCTAAAGGCAGTCCTGATGAAGAGAAAACATCATTGGTCATAGCTCTGTTGCACCTATTTACACTGTTCTGTTTTCTGGAAAGTACAAAAAGATAAGGTGTCTGGCCTGCAGTGACATGTTTGCTTGAAATCATGAGGGAAAGTGTGATTCTTACCATAAATTATAAGCATCAGTTACATAGGCCAATTAAAACAAGGTCCACTGAGCAAGGAAAGTCAGATAAAAGGTCAGCACTCAGAAATGCCCATCTTAATGACCTGGACAGTTATTAAAGCTGCATTAAAATTTTAGCTCTGAATTTCTAGGCAGCCAAAGTTCAAAGGGAACCTCGATCAGTTACATAATTCTTCATTCAATCAATCAAACATCCTGCCAAGGCTGATGGCTGCCTGCTGTGCCAGGCACTGTTAGGCACAGGGAATCAATGGTGACAAAATAGACATGGCCCTGACCTCATGGAGTTTACATTCTAGTGGGGAAAATAGATTTTTAAGTATACAAGTAAACAGAAATAAGTAAAATGATTACAAATTCTAATATGTATAATGAAAGCAACAAATAAAAGACTAAGAAGGGGGAGGAGCCAAGATGGCCAAATAGGAACAGCTCCGGTCTACAGCTCCCAGCGTGAGCGACGCAGAAGACGGGTGATTTCTGCATTTCCATCTGAGGTACCGTGTTCATCTCACTAGGGAGTGCCAGACAGTGGGCGCAGGTCAGTGGGTGAGCGCACCGTGCACCAGCCGAAGCAGGGGCGAGGCATTGCCTCACTCAGGAAGCGCAAGGGGTCAGGGAGTTCCCTTTCCGGGGTGACAGACGGCACCTGGAAAATCGGGCCACTCCCACCCAAATACTGTGCTTTTCCGACGGGCTTAGGAAACGGTGCACCAGGAGATTATAGCCCGCACCTGGCTCAGAGGGTCCTACGCCCACGGAGTCTCGCTGATTGCTAGCACAGCAGTCTGAGATCAAACAGCAAGGCGGCAGCGAGGCTAAGGGAGGGGCGCCCGCCATTGCCCAGGCTCACTTAGGTAAACAAAGCAGCCTGGAAGCTTGAACTGGGTGGAGCCCACCACAGCTCAAGGAGGCCTGCCTGCCTCTGTAGGCTCCACCTCTGGGGGCAGGGCACAGACAAACAAAAAGACAGCAGTAACCTCTGCAGACTTAAATGTCCCTGTCTGACAGCTTTGAGGAGAGCAGTGGTTCTCCCAGCACGCAGCTGGAGATCTGAGAATGGGCAGACTGCCTCCTCAAGTGGGTCCCTGACCCCTGACCCCTGACCCGCCTAACTGGGAGGCACCCCCCAGCAGGGGCAGACTGACACCTCACACGGCCGGCCGGGTACTCCAACAGACCTGCAGCTGAGGGTCCTGTCTGTTAGAAGGAAAACTAACAAACAGAAAGGACATCCACACCAAAAACCCATCTGTACATCACCATCATCAAAGACCAAAAGTAGATAAAACCACAAAGATGGGGAAAAAACAGAGCAGAAAAACTGGAAACTCTTTAGAGTTTTTAAAGCAGAGTGCCTCTCCTCCTCCAAAGGAACGCAGTTCCTCACCAGCAACGGATCAAAGCTGGACGGAGAATGACTTTGACGAGCTGAGAGAGGAAGGCTTCAGATGATCAAATTACTCCGAGCTACGGGAGGATATTCAAACCAAAGGCAAAGAAGTTGAAAACTTTGAAAAAAATTTAGAAGAATGTATAACTAGAATAACCAATACAGAGAAGTGCTTAACGGAGCTGATGGAGCTGAAAACCAAGGCTCGAGAACTACGTGAAGAATGCAGAAGCCTCAGGAGCCGATGCGATCAAATGGAAGAAAGGGTATCAGCCATGGAAGATGAAATGAATGAAATGAAGCGAGAAGGGAAGTTTAGAGAAAAAAGAATAAAAAGAAACGAGCAAAGCCTCCAAGAAATGTGGGACTATGTGAAAAGACCAAATCTACGTCTGATTGGTGTACCTGAAAGTGACGGGGAGAATGGAACCAAGTTGGAAAATACTCTGCAGGATATTATCCAGGAGAACTTCCCCAATCTAGCAAGGCAGGCCAACATTCAGATTCAGGAAATACAGAGAACACCACAAAGATACTCCTCGAGAAGAGCAACTCCAAGACACATAATTGTCAGATTCACCAAAGTTGAAATGAAGGAAAAAATATTAAGGGCAGCCAGAGAGAAAGGTCGGGTTACCCTCAAAGGGAAGCCCATCAGACTAACAGCGGATCTCTCGGCAGAAACCCTACAAGCCAGAAGAGAGTGGGGGCCAATATTCAACATTCTTAAAGAAAAGAATTTTCAACCCAGAATTTCATATGCAGCCAAACTAAGCTTCATAAGTGAAGGAGAAATAAAATACTTTACAGACAAGCAAATGCTGAGAGATTTTGTCACCACAAGGCCTGCCCTAAAAGAGCTCCTGAAGGAAGTGCTAAACATGGAAAGGCACAACCGGTACCAGCCACTGCAAAATCATGCCAAAATTTAAAGACCATCGAGACTAGGAAGAGACTGCATCAACTAACGAGCAAAATAACCAGCTAACATCATAATGGCAGGATCAAATTCACACATAAGAATATTAACTTTAAATGTAAATGGACTAAATGCTCCAGTTAAAAGACACAGACTGGCAAATTGGATAAAGACTCAAGACCCATCAGTGTGCTGTATTCAGGAAACCCATCTCACGTGCAGAGACACACATAGGCTCAAAATAAAAGGATGGAGGAAGATCTACCAAGCAAATGGAAAACAAAAAAAGGCAGGGGTTGCAATCCTAGTCTCTGATAAAACAGACTTTAAACCAACAAAGATCAAAAGAGACAAAGAAGGCCATTACATAATGGTAAAGGGATTAATTCAACAAGAAGAGCTAACTATCCTAAATATATATGCACCCAATACAGGAGCACCCAGATTCATAAAGCAAGTCCTGAGTAACCTACAAAGAGACTTAGACTCCCACACATTAATAATGGGAGACTTTAACACCCCACTGTCAACATTAGACAGATCAACGAGACAGAAAGTCAACAAGGATACCCAGGAATTGAACTCAGCTCTGCACCAAGCGAACCTAATAGACATCTACAGAACTCTCCACCCCAAATCAACAGAATATACATTTTTTTCAGCACCACACCACACCTATTCCAAAATTGACCACATAGTTGGAAGTAAAGCTCTCCTCAGTAAATGTAAAAGAACAGAAATTATAACAAACTATCTCTCAGATCACAGTGCAATCAAGCTAGAACTCAGGATTAAGAATCTCACTCAAAACCACTCAACTACGTGGAAACTGAACAACCTGCTCCTGAATGACTACTGGGTACATAACGAAATGAAGGCAGAAATAAAGATGTTCTTTGAAACCAAAGAGAACCAAGACACAACATACCAGAATCTCTGGGATGCATTCAAAGCAGTGTATAGAGGGAAATTTATAGCACTAAATGCCCATAAGAGAAAGCAGGAAAGATCCAAAATTGACACCCTAACATCACAATTAAAAGAACTAGAAAAGCAAGAGCAAACACATTCAAAAGCTAGCAGAAGGCAAGAAATAACTAAAATCAGAGCAGAACTGAAGGAAATAGAGACACAAAAAACCCTTCAAAAAATTAATGAATCCAGGAACTGGTTTTTTGAAAGGATCAACAAAATTGATAGACCACTAGCAAGATTAATAAAGAAAAAAAGAGAGAAGAATCAAATAGATGCAATAAAAAATGATAAAGGGGATATCACCACCGATCCCACAGAAATACAAACTACCATCAGAGAATACTACAAACACCTCTATGCAAATAAACTAGAAAATCTAGAAGAAATGGATAAATTCCTCAACACATACACCCTCCCAAGACTAAACCAGGAAGAAGTTGAATCTCTGAATAGACCAATAACAAGAGCTGAAATTGTGGCAATAATCAATAGCTTACCAACCAAAAAAAGTCCAGGACCAGATGGGTTCACAGCCGAATTCTACCAGAGGTACAAGGAGGAACTGGTACCATTCCTTCTGAAACTATTCCAATCAATAGAAAAAGAGGGAATCCTCCCTAACTCATTTTATGAGGCCAGCATCATCCTGATACCAAAGCCGGGCAGAGACACAACCAAAAAAGAGAATTTTAGATCAATATCCTTGATGAACATTGATGCAAAAATCCTCAATAAAATACTGGCAAACAGAATCCAGCAGCACATCAAAAAGCTTATCCACCACGATCAAGTGGGCTTCGTCCCTGGGATGCAAGGCTGGTTCAATATACGCAAATCAATAAATGTAATCCAGCATATAAACAGAACCAAAGACAAAAACCACATGATTATCTCAATAGATGCAGAAAAGGCCTTTGACAAAATTCAACAACGCTTCATGCTAAAAACTCTCAATAAATTAGGTATTGATGGGATGTATCTCAAAATAATAAGAGCTATCTATGACAAACCCACAGCCAATATCATACTGAATGGGCAAAAACTGGAAGCATTCCCTTTGAAAACTGGCACAAGACAGGGATGCCCTCTCTCACCACTTCTATTCAACATAGTGTTGGAAGTTCTGGCCAGGGCAATAAGGCAGGAGAAGGAAATAAAGGGTATTCAATTAGGAAAAGAAGAAGTCAAATTGTCCCTGTTTGCAGACGACATGATTGTATATCTAGAAAACCCCATTGCCTCAGCCCAAAATCTCCTTAAGCTGATAAGCAACTTCAGCAAAGTCTCAGGATACAAAATCAATGTACAAAAATCACAAGCATTCTTATACACCAATAACAGACAAACAGAGAGCCAAATCATGAGTGAACTCCCATTCACAATTGCTTCAAAGAGAATAAAATACCTAGGAATCCAACTTACAAGGGATGTGAAGGACCTCTTCAAGGAGAACTACAAACCACTGCTCAAGGAAATAAAAGAGGATACAAACAAATGGAAGAACATTCCATGCTCATGGGTAGGAAGAATCAATATCGTGAAAATGGCCATACTGCCCAAGGTAATTTACAGATTCAATGCCATCCCCATCAAGCTACCAATGACTTTCTTCACAGAATTGGAAAAATCTACTTTAAAGTTCATATGGAACCAAAAAAGAGCCCGCATCGCCAAGTCAATCCTAAGCCAAAAGAACAAAGCTGGAGGCATCACGCTACCTGACTTCAAACTATACTACAAGGCTACAGTAACCAAAACAGCATGGTACTGGTACCAAAACAGAGATATAGATCAATGGAACAGAACAGAGCCCTCAGAAATAATGCCACATATCTACAACTATCTGATCTTTGACAAACCTGACAAAAACAAGCAATGGGGAAAGGATTCCCTATTTAATAATTGGTGCTGGGAAAACTGGCTAGCCATATGTAGAAAGCTGAAACTGGATCCCTTCCTTACACCTTATACAAAAATCAATTCAAGATGGATTAAAGACTTAAACGTTAGACCTAAAACCATAAAAACCCTAGAAGAAAACCTAGGCATTACCATTCAGGACATAGGCATGGGCAAGGACTTCATGTCTAAAACACCAAAAGCAATGAAAACAAAAGCCAAAATTGACAAATGGGATCTAATTAAACTAAAGAGCTTCTGCACAGCAAAAGAAACTACCATCAGAGTGAACAGGCAACCTACAAAATGGGAGAAAATTTTCGCAACCTACTCATCTGACAAAGGGCTAATATCCAGAATCTACAATGAACTCAAACAAATTTACAAGAAAAAACCAAACAACCCCATCAAAAAGTGGGCAAAGGACATGAACAGACACTTCTCAAAAGAAGACATTTATGCAGCCAAAAAAACACATGAAAAAATGCTCACCATCACTGGCCATCAGAGAAATGCAAATCAAAACCACAATGAGATACCATCTCACACCAGTTAGAATGGCAATCATTAAAAAGTCAGGAAACAACAGGTGCTGGAGAGGATGTGGAGAAATAGGAACATTTTTACACTGTTGGTAGGACTGTAAACTAGTTCAACCCTTGTGGAAGTCAGTGTGGCGATTCCTCAGGGATCTAGAACTAAAAATTCCATTTGACCCAGCCATCCCATTACTGGGTATATACCCAAAGGACTATAAATCATGCTGCTATAAAGACACATGCACACGTATGTTTATTGCGGCATTATTCACAATAGCAAAGACTTGGAACCAACCCAAATGTCCAACAATGATAGACTGGATTAAGAAAATGTGGCACATATACACCATGGAATACTATGCAGCCATAAAAAATGATGAGTTCATGTCCTTTGTAGGGACATGGATGAAATTGGAAATCATTATTCTCAGTAAACTATCGCAAGAACAAAAAACCAAACACCGCATATTCTCACTCATAGGTGGGAATTGAACAATGAGAACACATGGACACAGGAAGGGGAACATCACACTTCGGGGACTGTTGTGGGGTGGGGGGAGGGGGGAGGGATAGCATTGGGAGATATACCTAATGCTAGATGACGAGTTAGTGGGTGCAGCGCACTAGCATGGCACATGTATACATATGTAACTAACCTGCACATTGCGCACATGTACCCTAAAACCTAAAGTATAATAATAATAAAAAATAATAATAAAAATTTTTAAAAAAAGACTAAGAAAGAGAATAAGAGAAATTGGGAGATCTATTTATAATACAGTAGTCAGAAAATTCTCCTCTGAGGAACAAAAAATAGGCTGAGGCCTGTAGGACAAAAAGGAGCTAGTCTTGCAAAGGGGTGAAAGAGAGGCTAAGAATTGGGAATAACACATGCAAAGGTCCTGTGGCAGGAAAGGAGTTGGATACAAATATACCACAGAACTATGCATACTTTATTGCACTGATCCACCTCATCTCTGTCCTTACCATCAGTAAGTGTCTGCTTCCCCTGCTGTCCACACCTTAAGGCATCCTGCCCTAACAGACTGTGTACAAGAAGCCTTATGTCGGTCTATTCAGCTCAGTTCCCCACTGCCCAGGTACTGGACCAATTCAGGTTTGAGGCAAAGGAGTTTCAAGCAGTCAGGAACCCTGCAGGGTGAGGTTAGACATCCAATCATCATTCCCATCAGTCCAAGCCAGTATCCAATCTTTAACCCCTGGAATCTCAAGTGACCCACCATTATAAGCCCAGAAGGTTCTTACTATTATCCTGTAGGATTCTTTCATTATCCTACTCTTAAGATAATGAAACATGTATATAAAACATGATGCTTGAGAACCCCCTATAAGTTCCCTGCATTCTTGCCCCTTGAGCCATGTATGCTTGAGCCAATAACACTCAAACCAGCCATGCAAAGAAAGTAATAGGAACAGAGAACCCTGGACAGAATTTGCTTCTGATTTTTATTCATTCATTAAATTAATCAATCTTTATTTGTCACCTACTACGTGTCAGGCCCTGCACTTTCCATACTGAGAGGATGTGGACAAAGTGGATGTTCACTTGGGGCTTTTCTCCCAACCAGGCCTGCCCCTCCATCTGGAGTGGCCACCACCCATCTCTTCTGGACCAAATTCTACTCTTCCTCCAAAGGAAAGCTGTCATCATTGGCTTAGCAGCTACTATGTGCCAGGGATCATTTTAAGCTCTGGGGTAAAGCAGAAAGATATGATTGTCTTCAGGGAGCTTAAAGTATAGTGAGGAAGACACTAAACAAATCAGGCCACAAGGGCTTAAGTAATTCCACCTGTGATATGGGCTTCAAAGGAGAAGCACAAGGGATTCTGTGAGAATACAATGAGGGGCCTCAACCCATCTGGGTGGGGCAGGGAAGGCTGTGCAGAGTTTTCAGTAGGAGCCAGCACACTCTGGTCTAATATTCCCATATGGAATCAAAAAGTAGAAAATACAATAAATAGAAATAAATCAGAGAGGGGAAAGCCAGACCTGAACCATTAGCTTTGCTCCCTACAGCTTGCCTTTAGCAAGACACAGGACTTGTAGTGTGCCTGTGTAGAAATTATCCTGCTGTTAGGATCAGGTTCCTGGGTTCCAGTCCAGGCATCACCCTTTCCTCAGTGTATTATTACCCTGGCCTAGTCTATTATCCTCTTGGAGCCTCAGTTTCTCTGCCTGTAGAACGGGGGCAGCACCTCCCCCATGGAGTTGTTGGAAGATCAAACAAGAGATGCTTATTAAATGGTACAGTGTACAGAACTGTGGTTAATTCCTCCCACACTGTGATAGCCACATGTTCCTGTCTTGTCATCAACAGTACTCTCTGAAACTCCCAGAGCTTCTTGGCCCGATCATCCCATGGACATGCTGACACACATCGGGTTTTTTTTTATATTCCCCTCACAAAGGTATGAGATTCTTGCCTAAGCTGGAATATCCTGTCCTTTCTGTCCAATTCCAATTTGACGACATGTTGCAAGTATCTGTTTGACACTGTCGACAACCAAAATAGAAATCCCATCTCCAGCTACCCTGGATACAGCTTGTCACTGTCTTTAGAAGATAAATTTGGTGATGGGCTCACTTAGAATTCTTTCTAGTAAAGGAAGGAGCCACAGAAGCTAGACATCAAGTCCGTTCATCCAGATGTGTGGCAGAGGTGGCATTTTAATAAACTGAGGGGCAGACAGAACATCCCCTTTCACTGCGCTAGAAAGCTGTTCCCTATTTATGCCTGTACTACACTCCAGCTGATTTTTGTTCAGATTGATAGAAGCTATTGTTTATTAAAGTCTACCATGAGCCAGGCCCTGTGGTGGGACTTCACATCCAACACCATTAATGCTCACAACCACTTTGCAAAGCGAAGATTTTTTAGCCCATTTTATGGATGAGAAAACTGAGACTTCAGAGAGGGTAACTGGTTCCAAGTCACCCAGCTGGAGAGTGCTGGGGTCGAGCTTTGAGCTCAGGTGCCCCACCCCAAGCTCTGTCCAGGGCACCACACTGTCTCTGCCTCACTCATGGACATTTTCCATTCCTGCCTCTTGCTCTCGGCCTCTGCCTTCCTTGGCTCCTCTTAGCTGGTGGGTTCACAGCATTCCTCATCTGTGGGCCCCTAAGCTGGGATCTGGGTTCCTGGCAGACACAGCTGGTGCCTGACCCTTTTACCCATTGTTGTTAAAGAGACCCAGCAAAGGCTGTGCCAGTGTCCCCAGGCCCCTGTGTTCCACCCGCTATGCCTCTGCTTGATGCCTGCTTCTGAGTCTGACCTTTGCCTTGCTGAACAATCTAAAAGAGCCTGGAACCCACAAGCTAGAGTTTCCCCTAGGCCCCTGCTGATCTCTATATGCCAATCACCACTTCCCAGGCCTTCCAATTGGCCTACACTTCCTACATCCCTGCCCACCAGAATGGTCTCCAGCATTGGCCCAACTCTGCCTTTTGGGCAGTGGAGTGCAGGTCACCCTTCTGTTCTGATAAAAATCCTGGACTTTTTTTTACCTGAGATCCCCTCATTAGAATATCCTTCCTCTACTGACATTTCTTTCTGCTCATACCAGCTCCCAAGTACAAAGGCGGGAAGCATCACCCATCGAGCGTTCTGCAAGAAGCAAACTCACCTGGACTGCTGGTGCACGAAGGGCCTTCATACCCATCTTGCTGATCCCCACAGTGCACAGGGAGACTGAAGCCCTGAGAAAGGAAGAGGCACGGGTTCTTATTGGCAAAGCAAAGTCTAGAGCTCAAATCAGGTGGCTGCCGTTGATGATCAGGCTATCCATTTGTGATCAGGATTTTGAATGGTTTACAGGAGATAATGCCATAAAAATCTAGGGCTTGGGTCCTTTGGACAGTCCAGAAATCCCCCATACAGGTTTTTTACCACTAGAAAAATGTGCCCCTTCCTCAGGGGGTCCCAGCTCCACACCAGGGCAAAGTCTCGGCCAGCAGGGCAAGGGCTAGATTTCTAGCCTGCCCCTTCCACCTGCCTCTTCAGCAGAGCACCCTTGTGCAGTAGAGCACCTGAACAACTGTAGATGGTAGCCCTGCACATGTAACAGAGAAATTCTTGTCTTAAGTGTGTCTGCTTCTTCCACCAGACTTAGGGCTCTTTGCGAGTGGGCAGCCTGTTTCATTAATCCTTGGGTCTGTCACCCATACAAAAGGCATGCCGGGCAAAGAGCTGAATCAATGTGTGTAGAAATGAAAGAGTATCTCTTTGCAACCTCACTAATTCCGTTTGCATATATTCACTTAAGCAACCTTTACCTATATTTAATTTTTGTAATTTTCCTGCACCTCAATGTACCCATCTGCAACAGGAAAACACTGACATCTGCTTGTTATCTTCCTCCCAGGAGTGTTGAGAAGGTGGATGGAAGCAACAATAGTTTTCTTATCTCCTTGGAGAAAGATACAAGCCATTACCAGGTTTTTATAGATGAGATCCCCACTGTTCTCCCTAAATTCATGTGTCTGAGCTCCTGTCTCCCTGGTTATGCATTGCTGGCTGGCTGGAGTTATTCTGGGCATTTCTTCAAGTGTCATTGGTAACTTAGAACTCACCAGTGACAAGCTGGCAAATTCACTTACAGAATGCAGCTCCTGAAAACTACTAATGATGCCGTGAGGAGACAGGAGACAAGAACCAGCAGTATTTGGTCTTCAGTTTAAGGCATAAATATCTGAAAATGAGAAATTCCTTGGAGCCAGCCTCCCAGACGGAACATTTAGTGCTCAGTTACATAAAGAGCTACAGAAGCCAGGAGGTCAGGGCAGAGCTACAGTAAGGCCCAGCAATGGGCCTGGGCAGCAGGCGTGGGAGGCAGTGACAGTGCGTATGGGGGAAGGGGGGCATTGAGAGTATTGCCCAGTTCACCGGGAGTGGTGAATGTCCAGCTTCCCTTTATCCATCTATCCAGTTGCTCTACTGAAATAAGAGCATAATGCCAGGCACTGCAGGGAGGAATTTGAATGTGGCAGGATTGCCCAATGGGCAAACTGATTGTGCTTTATGATGTTATAGACTCATTTGAAAGAGAAAGTTGCAGAAAACAGAATTAAAGGAACCTCATCTTTCTCCTCTGAAGAGAACCAGGAGAGCTCTGTGTCCTGAGATCTGTTCCACAGGAGAAATGAAAGGCTTTTATTTTCTGAAGTCTAGGCACTGGGCACAAAGAGCTGGCTTGTCTTGGATGGGCAGGGGCTCTGGGATGGACAGGAAGAGGCTGAACCCACGGGGAGACCCAGGTTTTCCAGACACAGGAAGCAACGGCATGGTAGGATATATGTTGGTGTACTGGTGAAAGCTAACAACGTGTTCTCAGGGTGGTAGGCTGGAGGGCGGGGCTCCTGATTTATAGTTTTTACCAGTTTCTGTGGTGTAAATATTTCCACCATGGTCAATTTCAAGCTACCAACTTTATGTCATTGAGCAGGAAGCTGGAAAGAGACACGCACAGTCGGCTCTCCTGAGCCAGTACAAGCCGGCTCCAGCACACCACTGACATGGAAACGCGCACCCAGCTAAATGCAGCACCTCAGGAGGCGGCAGGACCTTTGACGGGGAGGCCCCTGGGTGCCAGGGACTGACAATCAAGCTCTAAGACCTTGTGAGCTGCTGAAAAAGATCTCAGAGTCTGGCTTGGCCTAGAGAGAGAAGAGCCACCCTTCTTTGGAATGAACCATTTGGACTTGAGCATGAGGCTCCAGCAGTGACCATATGGGGCTGAAGAACACAAGCTTTGCTGAAGTTTCTGGACTATGTAAACCATCCTTGCCCACCCTAAGGAGGGGGTGCTCCAGGCAATGACTCAACCATGGTGACTGGGAGCTCACAGCCAGATTTAATTTGGTTTACAAAAATAAAATACTGCCATGGTTCTTGCACATGACTGTTGGGATGCAAATTCATACCTGCCGCAGATTGCTGGGTTCCTCTGATTTATGGGGACATATGTTTCTCAGTCTAGGAGGGGAAAATGAAACAAGCATTCAAAAAACCATTACGCCCAACAGAATGTGGTATGGACCATAAGAAGGATTACCAATATAGTAAAAAAAAAAATAAAACAAAGGCTGTCACCCATTTATATGTTACCACATTTGCAAGGAGCTTTCATGTACAAGATCTCCTGCCAGGCCGGGCGCGGTGGCTCACACCTGTAATCCCAGCACTTTCAGAGGCTGAGGCAGGTGGATCACCTGAGGTCAGGAGTTCGAGACCAGCCTGGCCAACATGGCAAAACCCCATCTCTACTAAAGATACAAAAATTAGTTGGGCATGGTAGTGCTTGCCTGTAATCCTAGCTAATCGGGACGCTGAGGCAGGGGAATTGCTTGAATCTGGGAGGCAGAGCCAAGATCGTGCCACTGAACTCTATCCTGGGTGACAGAGCAAGACTCCGTCTCAAAAATAAAAAATAAATAAAAAGGATCTCCTGCCATCCTCCTCACAACCCTAAAAAGCTGATAATAGTACCATTTCACAGATTTGGATGCTGAGAGTCAGGGAGGCCCAAAACTATATGGTCCATCAGTGCAGCACCAGCACTGTCCTTCCTGTCTTCTGACTGCCACATTCAGTGTTCTGACCCCTGTGAAGTGATCAACTCATCCTGGCTTGCCCAGAACCTTTCCAGTTTTGGCACTGAAAGTCCTGCATCCTGGGAAACCCCTCAGTCCCAAGCAAACCAGGATTTGTCCAGGACTGGTTTCAGTACAAAAGTCCTTTGTCCCTTGAACCTCTTCATCTTGGGCAAACAGGAACAGTCACTCTAATCCCCCATCCTGCTATGGAACTCAGAGGAGAAAAAGGAGGAACTTTTGGCTGGGCAGTTGAAATCAAGGAATTCTGGAGGAAGTTTCCATTGGCTAGGTCTCTAAGGCTGAATTTGAACATATGGGAAGGCGGGGGATGTGCTAGGGTGAGGAGATGAACACTTTTCAGGCAGAAATAAAAACGACATAAACACAGAGAGGGGGTCTCCGAGGGCATGAGAGCATTGGCAGTTGTGGTTCTGCCTGGGGCATCAGGAAAACCAGAGTGCCACTTTATCTGTGCTTTCTGGAAGGAACAAGGTCTCAGTGGCTAAAGGGTAGTTAAGAGTCCAGAACATGGTCACAGAGACTGCTAGTCCCTTACCAGTATTCATTCTGCCCTTCTCTCTTGTTAACAGAAACCCACTTTGGCCAGCAATATCTCCAGCTAAAAGACTATATTTCCAGCCTCCCTTGCACAATGGCCAATAAGATATACATAGAAGTTGTTGAATAAACTTCCAGAAAGGCTTCTTAAGAGAAATCAGCCAGCCAGAGAATGCCCTTTTGCCTCTTCCTATTTTTCTTCTTGCCTGGAACGTGAGTGTGATGACTAGAATGCCAGCAGCCATCTTGTGACCTTGAAGATGAAAGCAATATGCTAATGAAGTTGGAGCAAAAAGGTAGAAAGAGGTTGGGTCCCTCATGACCATGGAGCCACCAAACCACCCAGGACCACCTACTTCTAGACTTCCTTTACATGAGAGCATGAAGCTGCATGTATTTAGACCACTGGAATGAATTCTGTGTTGCTGGCAGCCAATTATAATTCCAGCTAGGGCACAGCTCAAGCAAAGGCACTGAAGCAAGAATGCACACAGCTTTGGGGGTTGCTTGATTACTCCCCAGGGTGGAGTAATCCCTTGGCGTGGTTTCTTTGGATTTTAATTTTCATTAGGATCTATTCCCCTACTCTCACCCATGGGCCTCTTCCTGGCAACTCACAGTAGTGTGTAATGGATTCCTGGGACCCAGGATCACATCCTCCTTTGTCCCTTGGTACCTCCAACTACTCGCCAACTTTTCACCCAGTCAGCCAATGGCACTAATGACCTCAGGGAATGAGTGTGCATGGAAAAAAGCAGGAAATAAAAGAGATAATGCTTGGCTTTTGAGTTACAAAATCAACTGTTGGAACTCACGGCAAAGACATTATTTTGAGAAAGGTTTTTCTAATTTCAAAAGCCTGGATACTGTACATTCCTGTGAAATTTCAAAATACCAGCAACAAAAGACCCGCACAAACTTCCAGAGAGTAAAAACAGATGACATACAAGAAGGAAGAAGAACCAGAATGGCTTCTGAGTTCTCAGCAGCCAGTTGCTAGAAAACAGGGAGCAGTGCCTTCAAATTTTCACGAGAAAATCATTTTCAACCTAAAAGCCTATTCCCAGCAAAACTATCAATCAAGAGGGTTGGCAGATCCAAGACACTCTCAGACATCCAAAGATTCAAATGTTCTGTCTCCCACACACCCTTTCTTTAGGTAGCAAATGTAAAACAAGAAAGAGAAAGACACGGCTTCCAGGAAGCAGGGGTTCCAAACACAGGACAGCCATGAAGGGGAATCTCAGGAAAATGCATACAGTTGGCCTAAAGAGTAACCAGGAAGGGAGCATATGGGAAAACGTGTAGTCACAGGTGAAGAGAAAAGCAGACGCATCAAAGGCAAGGCAGCTATGAACTCCAGGACAAAGAGTTAAACAGTGTCGAAACATTGTAAGAGTGGACTCCTCGTTTATCACGAAGCAATATTTGAACACATATAATACTGTATACACCAGTGAATAAAATGACCAAAATGTAAGAAAACTATGGTAGGCAGAGGTTAGCAGTGGGAAGGCTGTGGGAGAGTTAAGTTCATATCTACCATGACAAAATATAAGCCAATAATATCAATTGTTGATGAATAAAACGATATCCATATAAACATATCATTTAGGGACATGGTAAATACAAGGAAGGAAATTCAGAGGAGTTGAGGGTAGTTGCCTCTAGTGAATGGATTTCAGGACATAGGAAAGGTGAGATACTAACTTTTTAAACTATGTACATTTATTATATCACTAAATATAAATAATAGCTTGAAAACTATCATTTAAAAATAATGAATTTTTTTCATGCCTGTATCAAAATATACCATGTACCCCATTAAATATATACAGCTACTATGTACCCATGAAAATTAAAATAAAAATGTTTGAAACTAAATAAATAATAAAAATAAAGTAACTTTTTTAAAAGTAATGAATTTTTCAATGTGTTAACCAATTTTAACACACTGGATAACAGCAATATAATCTATCTGTAATCCATAATTTTTAAATGCTATAAATTTAAATTTATAAAATAAAATTTTAATCAATCTTTTAATGCCAAGGCACTAAAGGTACAAACAGTAGATTACAAAACATTTATGATAGATCAGAACAGTTTTTTCTAATACATATGTATATTTTTAACTTTTTATTTTAAAATAATTATAGATTCACAGGAAGTTGCAATAAGAGTATAAAGGGGTCAGTATATCCTTCATCCAGCTTCCCCCAAGGGTCTCATTTACATGACTACAGTACAATAACAAAACCAGGAAACTAGCTGGGAGTGGTGGCTCACGCCTGTAATCCCAGCACTTTGGGAGGCCAAAGTGGATGGATCACCTGAGGTCAAGAGCTCGAGACCAGCCTGGCCAACATGGTGAAACCCCGTCTCTACTAAAAATACAAAAATTAGCTCGGTGTGGTGCTGGGCACCTGTAATCCCAGCTACTCAGGAGGCTGAGGCAGGAGAACCACTTGAACCTGGGAGGCGGAGGTTGCAGTGAGCTGAGATCAAGCCACTGTACTCCAGTCTAGGCGACAGAGCAAGATTCTATCTCAAAAAAAAAAAAAAAAAAAAAAAAACCAGGAAACTGGCATTGGTACAATGTGTGTGTACAATTCTATACCCTCCTGGCATGTGCGTAGATTCATGTGATCCCCTCTGCAATCAACTGTTTCATCACTACAAAGATTTCTCTCCTGCTGTCCCCCCAATTTCTAAACCCTGACAATCACTAATCTGTTTTTCATCTCTAAATTTTGTCATGGTTAGAGTGTTATGTAAATGGAATCATGTCTACAAGATTGGCTTTTGAGACTGGCTTTTTTCACTCAGCATAGTACCCATGAAGTCTATGCAGGTTGCCATGTGTCTCAGTAGTCCATTCCTATTGATCGCCAAGTATGATTCCATAGTATGGCTGTATCACAGTTAGTTTAGCTACTCACCTATTGAAGGACATCCTGGTTGTTTCTACTTATTGGCTACTGCAATAAAGCTGCTGTAAGCATTTCTGTACAAGTTTTTGTGTGGACATACATTTTTATTTTTCTGGGATAAATGTCCAGGAGTGGGATTTCTGGGTTGTAGGGCAAGTTCATGTTTAGTTTTGTAAGAAACTGCCAATCTCTTTTCCAGGATGGTCATCCCTTTTTACATTTCACTAGCAATGCGTGAGAGACCCAGGTTTTCCATATACTCACCAGCATTTGGTGTTGTGACTGTTTTTTATTTTAGCTCTTCTAGTAGGTGTGAAGTGATAGCTATCATGGTCATAATTTGCATTTCCCTAACACCTCATGACTCTGAACATCTTTTCATGTGCACATTTGCCAGCCATGTGTCTTCTTCAGTGAATTGTCTCCTCATGGTTTTTTGCTCATTTTCTAATTGTATTGTTTGTTGTTTTGCTGTTGAGTTTTGAGAGTTTTTTAATATATTCTACATATGAATCTTTTGTCAAATATTTGTGGTTTGCAAATATTTTCTCCCAGTCTGTAGCTTACCCTCTTTTTATCCTCTTGGCAAGGTCATTTTAAATCTTTTTGGTTACTTTATTTTATTTTCTTGTAAACTGATAATTTATAATTGTACATATTTATAGGGTACAAATTGATGTTATGATTTATGAATACACTAGAGAATAATTAAATCAAGCTAATTAACATATCCATCACCCAAAATGCTTATCATTTTTTAAGGTGAGAACATTTGAAATTTACTGTCTTAGCAATTTTGAAATGTACAAAACTCTATTATTAACTATATGCACCATGCTATGCTGTACAATAGATATTTTTTTTTAAAAAATCTTACTCCTCCCCTCTAAGATGTTGTACTCTTTGACCAGCATCTCTCCACTCCCCACAACCCCTGGCCTCTGTAACCACCATTCCACTCTCTGCTTCTATGAGTTTAATTGTCTTAGGTTCCACATACAGATGAGAATGTAAAGTATTTGTCTTTCTATGCCTGGCTTATTTCACTTATCATGATGTTCTCCAGTTTCATCCATGTGGTTGCTAATGACAGAATTGTCTTCTTTTTTAAGGCTGAATAGTATTTCATTTTGTGTATATACCACATTTTCCTATCCATTCATCTGGTTGATTGACATGTAGGTTGATCCCGGAACTTGGCTATTGTAAATAGTGCTACAATGGACATGGGAGTGCAGACATCTCTTTGGCTAACTGGGTTTAAATCTTTTAGGTAAATATCCAGAAATGGGATTGCTGGACCTCATTTCTAATTTTTATTAGGTCAAGTTTTTGATATTTTTCTTTAATAAATCATTTTTGTTGTCATATCAAATTATTCTCACCAAGTCCTATGTCCTGATGATTTTATTCTATAATTTCTTCTAAAAGTTTTACAGTTTATGTGTTATATTTATACTTATGATCCATTCTGAGTTAAATTTTTTTTGTATACAGTGTAAGACTTAAGTTGAGGTCCATAGTTTTGATTATAGATATCTGATTATTCCAGCACCTTTCTTGAAGAATTATCCTTCTTCCATTGAATTGCTTTTGCACCTTTGTCAAAAATCTATTGATCATAATTGTTTGGGTCTATTTCTGGATCTTTTCTTCAGTTCCATTGGTCTATGTGGCTACCCCTCTGCCAATACCACACAGTTATATAATATCTTGAAATCAGATAGCCTGATTCTTCCCACTTTCTTCTACTTCTTGATTATTGTTTTAGTTATTTTAGGTCCTTCATCTTTCTATATAAATTTTAGAATTGTCCTGCCTATACTACAAAACAAATGTTGCTTGAACTTTGATAGGAGTTGTATTAAGCCTGCATATCAATTTGGGGAGAATTAGCATCTTAGCTATGTTGAGACTGCCAATCTATGAATATCATATATCTCCATTTATTTAGATTTTTTTATTTCTTTCATCAGCTTCTGCAGTTTTAAGTATACAAGTCCTATACATATTTTGTTAGAATTATACCTAAGAATTTCTTTTTTAGCAATGGTAAATGGCATTGTGTTTTTAGTTTTGGTTTCTGTGTGATTATTGCTATTACATAGAAATACAATTTATTTTCATATGTTGCTCCTATATCTCACAACCTTGCTGAACTCACTTATAGTTCTAGGACTTTTTTCTTTGTTGATTCTTTGGAATTTTTTATATAGACTATCATGTCATCTGAAAATAGGTAGTTTTATTTTTTCCTTTCTGATTTGCATGCTTTTTATTTCATTTTCTTCCCTTATTGAGCTATCCAGGACTTCCAGCACTATGTTGAATTGTTTAAAGGAGAATTAACACTACCTGTACATAATCTCTCCCAGAAAATATTAATAGAATAAAGAACACTTCCCAATTCATTTTATGAAACCAATATTACCCTGATAGCAAAATCAGATAAACACACTTCAAAATGTGAAAACTACAGCCCATATCCTACATGAATATAGATGCAAAAATTCCTTAATAAAATCTTAGCAAATAGAATTCAGCAATATATAAAAGAGTCCAGGACCTTTTACACACCAGAACCAAATGGAGTTTCTTCCAGCAATACAAGGTTGGTTCAATATTTAAAAGTCAATCAACCATATTAGCAAGCTAAGAAAAAAATCACATCTTAATATCAACTGATGCAGAAAAAGCATTTGACAAAATTCAACACTTTATCACTTCATGATAAAACCTCTTGGAAAACCTTAAATTGAGAAGAACTTCCTCAGTTTGATAAAGAACATCTATTTTTAAAAACCTGAAGCTAACATACTTAAAGGTGAAAGCTTAAATGCTTTCTCCCTAAGATCAAGAATAAAGCAAGAACAAGTACCCTTGCCACTATTATTCAAGCAACTACATTTTTTTTGTTGTTGTTGTTTCCTATTATATAATCCCTGCACTGGAAGACGGAAAAAAGTCAGATGGCAATGAGGAGAGTTAGAAGATAGAGTGGGTCCCCAAGAAGGGGCCCTGTACCACCACTCCTGGATTCAGCCCTATGGAAAGGGAACAGCAGAAACCCTCTCTCTATATAGGGATCATACAGCAGAAAATCCCTGTGCATCATCTCCCAGTTTCCCTCCCACCCAGCTGGGTGCTAGGGCAGTAGAGCAGAGCTGACTTCTTAAGGTGTCTGGGCAATGGCCCAAGTTAGCTTCAGAGTCTCCACTCCTCAGCTAACAGGGTGGGGGAACCAAACGTTCCTTGTCCCAGGGTGCTACTGAAACAGCTGAGAGAGGGAGGTACCTAGAAAATTCTGCAACTCAGGGATGAGGAGGGCACAGCAGTGACCTTGTGTATTGTGTGTGACCAAGGTCCAAATAGAATAAAGAGCATCTCCGTAGATGCTTCAGTGGCCCCTGTCAGTGATCACACACATACACACCAAAAGCTCGCCATTCCTGGGTGCCTGCTCTTCTACAGTCTACCGCTACCTAGAATTTAGACAGAACACCAAAGAAAAGGGAAGTGCAACCCTGACTAAATGGAAAATGTGAACCGACTGGATTTACTCTCTGCCTCCCATCAGAATCAGGTATAAAATAGAAACGAAGCTCAATTATAGAAAAATACATGACTTGCACATATAAGTTTATGGCCTGAGTGGCTGCTGCACTTATTTGAATGCAGATTTGCCATTATCACTTGGCAACCTGATGTAAAATGACCAATAAAAGAAAACCTAGAGAGCTCAATTTTGAAACATTGGAATCCTCTGACCCACTTAGGTGCCCCTGGGGGTGGGTGGAAGGATAACAGAAGGGTAGACCCTGTGGCTAAAAGAAGGATCACAATGGTGGAAAGACTCTTACATTCCAACATAACAAAATATGTACAACTTGAGTCATAGGGTCCCATAATGCTTGGAAGAAAGTGTTGATCCCTAAAGGAAATGCAAAGCTCCCATCTGGCCACCCTTTCCTCACTCAGTATTCAGAAATGCTGGAATTCAGGCCCCTGAAAGAGAAAGTCCATGCTTTCACTGAAAAGGTCATGCACCAAAATTCTTACCAGGAAACCTCAACAGGATTGAAAGCAAAAGCCTCTCATCTCCTACACCGACCTGTGACTGATGGCATAACTAGCTAAAGATGAGGAGGTCCCCAGGTATCAGCTCACCTCTGTTAATAAAAATTCCCTGGCAGAGTCAAACTTCTTCCCTGACAGATAGCAGATAGCAACTAGTGACCCAGAAAAAATACAGAGATGGCCAAAGCTTAGACTTTGTTTGACACAACGCTGGGTTCCACACACAGGTTCCTACACACCATGACCCCTCACATACCTCTGTCATCTCTGTCATCAAACAGCAGAACAAAGCACCACTTTGAAACTCTGAAATCCCTCCCCAGGGACCAAGAGCATTTTTTCCCCACGAAATGCCACACCCACCAGAGGTGGCAAAGGACTTCAGCAGGACAGCCATGAACATCTGTCACGGATGCTCTGTGGACATCCTGAAGCTGCCATGTTTGGACATGACCTGCCACAGAGTGGCATGTGGGCCACTCCAATGGGACATTTTCCCCTTCCTGAGCCTTCATTTCTTTACCTGTCAAGTGGGGTTGTTGTCAGGGAGAGGGCCTTCCAAAGGAGTCTACAACCTTAATGCTTGGTGGCTCCAGTTTGAGCACACACAGCAAATTCAGAAGGCAAAGCCATTCAGCTCATTTCCCTTTTAGCTGTACTAGCCAGGGTTCTGTAGGATGCAAGTGATAGAAAACCAAACTGGCTTAGGCAAAAAAGGGGAATTCACTGACTAATTTAACTGAAAAGTAGATTCAGGCACAGCTGGATCCAGTTAAACAAAACCATCAAGAACCAGTCTCCTTCATTCGTTATTGCTGCTTTTCTCATGCTGGCTTCAGTCTCACTGATACAAGCAAGACTGGCTGCCAACAGCTCTAGGCTCATATCATGCTTTTCAGCATCCCCAGCAAAAAAGAAAATGCATATTCCCTGAGAGCTTCAGAATGCCCCTAGAATTTAATTCCTTTGGCTCTGATTGGCCTGGCTTAAGTCACATGACCATCCCTAAGCCACTCACGGAAGTCAGAGGGTGTTGTGATGATTGGTCAGGCATTGAGCTGCAGGTAGAGTCACTTTTCATCTGAGCCATATGGCTGAGAAGTGGGAAAGAGGAGCCCCAGAGGAAACCAGGGTACTGTTACCAGAAGAGGGAATAAATGCTGAGCAGCAAAAAAAAAAAAAAAAAAAAAAAAAAAAAAAAAAAAAAAAAAGACATGTCCACTTCATTGGCTCTTGCTCTTCTATGAGATGAAGTCCCCAATCTAGAATTCTAGCATCTGATATTTTTGTAGCCCTGTGGGCAACACTGTATTTAGCCTGCCCTGGAGGTGTCCATTCCAGGGTGTGAGGTCCAAGGCAGAGAAGACGGGGTGGTGAGTCCTGCTGTCCCTATCTACAAAAAGGACACAAGCATCTGCTGATGCCTCCCCATCAGCTAGCTGGCAAGTACCCACCTGCCTCCCTGCCCACCACAGCAGCCCCAAGGCAAGGCCACACGAGGTGATGATCCACAGAGTGAACACAAAGCAGCATCAGAGAGTCCAGAATCTCAGCACCCTTTTGAGCCCCTCTGCAAATCAGGATGCCTATACTCAGCAGCTTTATCCCTGAGCTCTGGCCAGAGGGACATCACCACTGTGCATCTCAAACTCCATTCCACTGTGTACATGGCTTCCCCTAGGCCCCAAAACCAAACCCACACAGAGCCTGAGCTCTCCATGCAGTAGGGGTCTCACCAGCAAGACTTGTTTCCAACGGGTCTGTTTATGGATGATGCTGGATCTCTTCCAGATCCGCCTCTCTTGATTCACTCTCCACCTTGATCCACGTCCTAAGAAGCTTATCTTTATGGACTTCATTGACAGGCTCCTTGGCTCTCCGCCTTCTGGTTAGGTTTGTTCAGTGGGAAGCATCCATAGGAGATTGGGATAGGGTGAGGAGAAGTTGGGATGTCGATTCCTTCCAGGTCACCATGGGTTGTCTCTATCCCTTAATGAAGGTCATAGCTCCTGTTGCGTGATCCTCCCCACATGGCTGTCCCTTTGGGACTAGCGACTACCCCTTCAAGCCTTGTTTGGTGACAGCTCCCCACTGTTACTGGCCCTGGGCTACTGCACCATCCATTGTGGTTTTCATAAACCCTGACACACCTTTTCAAATAATTCCGCTAATAACTGTCCTCTGTTACTCAGAGTGTGTCATCTGATTCCTGCCAACACCCTGTCTAATCCACAGCCCATTCCATGTGACCCCTTGGCTTTCCCAAGGCAGAGTCCAGTTCTCTTCCAGAGCATCAAAACTGAAAGGAACCTGCTCTCGTGGCTTTAAAGCTTGCAGTGGCAATCCCTACAATGAGGCTTTGTCATAAGAAACCAGTGGTGGTAATAGTACAGATGAGAATCAAAGAGAGATTAAGCGACCTGCAGGTGGAAGACTTTACATTGACTGCTAAGAGGGAAGAGCACTGCAGGCCAAGAGAAGAAGGAATGGCATGTGCAAACACCAGAGGCATGAAGCAGCCTGGGAGGACTAGGGAACCTCATGCAACTCAGCATTACGTCAGCAGAGGATGCAGGGCAGAAAAGGGGGAGCCTTGAATGGCATGCTGGTGAGCTTACATTTTATTCTAACAGTAACGGAGAGCAAATCAGGGGCTTCTTATTCTCGGATCTAGAGAGAAGCCAGATTGCAGGGAGGAAGGCCAGTGAAGAGTCTGTTTGGGACTGAGAATCTGGCAGTAGGGATGGAGAAAAAAGGAGAAATAGAGAGAACTCAAGAGATTGTATATCTGAGACTTGGTGACCATCTGGCAGTGGGTGAAGGAGGCATTTTACTGAGACCCAGAGAAGTGGAGCAACTTGCCCAAGGCCATCTAGAAAATCAGCAGTCTTGTGGTACACCAAACCAAGGTCTTTTTGACCCCAGTCAGGACTAAGTGCATTTCTCAGCAACTTGTAAATTAAAGTTGATCTGATGTTCGATGTAATCAATTTTGCAGACTCAGTTCCTGCTTGCTGAACTGCCCACCTAAGGACCTCAAAATCCATAACTCCCTTGCCTTAACATACCCAAGATGATTTGGAACATGTTTCCTTATCTCCCATGTGTATACAACTCCTTCTCAGCACAAGGACTGGATTTGAGCACTTGGTCCCTTTGGATAAGAAGAAAGCTTCCTGTTCCTCACCCTAGAAATAAGGCAATGTCTTTGGCACACACCACCCTGATTCCTCTGACATCTTAGGTATCAGGAGCTTTTCAGAGGAAAATTCTGCAACGAGACAAGGGCAGGAGCCAAAACAGTTTTTGAAGCAGCAAAACATCACAGAAAGGGGCTAAAGAAATTGGCCTTCCAGTTGTACTGTGCCTCTAGCTAACCTGGCAACCTCAGGTTCTCTTCCTTCCTACAAGTTGGGATGAATGAAGGGCATGTAGAGTGGTTAGACTAAGTAATTTCCACTGTCCTTTTCAAATATAACTCCCTGTGCTACTATGAATGATTCCACGATTAAGAGACAGTTTCAAGTCTTGTTTGTGTCACTGGGGAAATCACTTAACGTTTTGAGCCATCTTTTCCTCATCAGTAAAAATAGGAGAGATGACAACAATCCCATTGTATTGTTCATGCCTATCTCAAAGGGCTATTGTATCTCAGAACTCAACAGGCACTAACTCACAGCAGATTAAAAGCAAACAGGCTAGAATCAGGCCAGGTGACCTGCAGAAGGATAACATAGGTCACAGAGATCTCCACATTCTCAGCACCAAAGTTCCCCAGGAGGTGATGGAGTCCCCACCATGGGGTCCAGCCAGAGACAAGGAATCTGGAAAGAAAGATACTCCCTGGCTCCATTCCTAGGAGAAGGAGCTTGTTATCCTCAAGGGTACAGAGGACAGTTCAAGGCTGTACTGTGAGCCTCGAAAGGTATCAAAGCCCTAGGCATTCTTCGAGGAGAGGAACTTGGAACTGGGATCAAGACAGGGGCACCTAGGCAGGGGCTGCAAGGAGGACACAAGCTCAGAAACTAGTGGAAAAGCCCTGTCACAGGATCAGAGCTGTTAGTGGGTAAAGCAGGCAGCCACTTGAGGAACCATGCAGGGGACCAGAATTAGGCTAAATGAGAAGCAGGCTCAACACCCATTTCCTTAGAGTCAGAACCCGACATGTTCGGGAATCACTCAGGAACTAGAGGAGAGCAACACCTGAAGATGGCGCATCTGTGTGCCCAGCTACAGAGCGCTGGAATGGTAGAGACCAGGAAGGTGAAGCACAAGAGAAGAGAAGTTAACAGCTATGAGAAGCAGCTGAAATGGTTACTTGGAAGGCACTTTGAAAACTATAACACACTCTGTAGACAGAAGGCGGCAGTCTTCTCCCTCTTGGTTATCTGGGCTCTTAGGAGGCAGTGTGACGTCGTGAAAAGTGTGTGGGATGTGAATCCCATAAATTAAACCCTGCCACATATGAGTTGTGTGACTCTGGGCGGTTTCTTTAATCTCTCTGAGATTTCGTTTCCATCCAAACCTGTTATCCCCTTCCTCCCAGGCACATGGCTAGTCTACATTTCCCAACTTCCCTTGCACTTAATGAGTGGCGAAATGACTAATTTTCACCAATGGAATGTGAACAGAAGTGAGATATGCCACTTCTGAGATGGAGCTTTAAGAAAGAGGCTGTGCCTCTGCCCCACTATTTCCCCTCTCACGATTAGAATCTGGCTAAGTAACATGCTGACTAGAACAAGGCCCTAGGGAGCAGCAGAACCGCAAGATGAAGGAAGCCTGGATCCCTGAATCGCCATGTAGAGAGACACTCACCCAAATACCCTGGACTATTAATAAATCAGAGGAATAAACTTCCACTGGGTTTAAGCCATAAACTTTTGGATTCATTTGTTAAGTCTAGCCTGTGTCGGCTAAGACCCAGAAACAGACCTGGGAGTTCATTTACAGTGTATTTAGGCCATGTGTCTCAAGGAGTTGTGCAAAGTGTAAGAGCTCGAAAGGTGGGACATTGCTATGGTTTGAGTGTCCCCACCAAAACTCCTGTTGAAATGTAATTGCCAGCCAGACACAGCGGCTCACGCCTGTAATCCCAGCACTTTGGGAGGCCGAGGCAGGACGATCACTTGAGATCAGGAGTTTGAGAGCAGCCTGGCCAACATGGTGAAACCCTGTCTCTACTGAAAATACAAAAATTAGCCAAGTGTGATGGCGCACACCTAAGGTCCCAGCTACTTGGGAGGCTGAGGCATGATAATCGCTTGAACCTGGGAGGCAGAAGTTGCAGTGAGCCTCGATTGCACCACTGCACTCCAGCCTGGGCGACCAAGTGAGACTCCATTTCAAAAAAAAAAAAGAAAGAAAAAAGAGAAAAAGATTAATTGCCAATGTAAAATGGTATTGGGAAGTGCTGCCTTTAAGAGGTGATTAGTTTGTTAAGATAGATTAATGTCTTAGTTCTCACAGGAATAGATTAGTTCTCATGGGACTGGATTAATCCCTGTGAGCATGAGTTGTTATAATGTGAGGACACTCTTGTGTTTTGTCCCTTCACACGTGTTCGATCCCCCTTGACCTTCCACCATATTATGATGCAGCATGGAAGCCCTTGCCAGAACCAAGCAGATGCCAGTAACAGGCTCTAGGACCTTCCAGCACCAGAATCATAAGCTACCTAACCTCTTCTCATTATAAATTAGCCAGTGTCAGGTATTCTGTTATAGCAACACAAAATAAGCTAAGACATGAAAAGTTATTCATAAAGTGATTCTCCATTTTGGGCACCACATTTGCAACAAGAAACCCCTCATTGATTTTCCTTTTTTTTTTACTTGAAATATTGAAATAATCCTAATGATAATATATTTTTAAACTCTCTGAATTCCATTTTTTAAAAATCCTCTCCTATTCTGGACTCTGCAACAAACCTACTCCAAAGAATCAGTATGGGATTTTGGACCAAGTGTTCCTCATTTAGTAAGGCAGTAAAAATCTCTTCTCCAGAATACTCTAGAAACTCTCCAGAACTGTACTATTGTGGATAGATGAACATTCTAAATAGCTGAAGATTTGCCTACTCTCTTAAGCACCAGAAGTTTTTGACTGAAAACATTTCTTAAAGTGTTTTATTTCTTTACTATCATAACTTTTTATTACAAAAAGTAGAAAATATAGATCAGAGAAAAAAGAATATTGAATCTAAATAAGAAACTGAGTACATATGCCTACCTCCCCTCCCACTCCCCTAAAATGATTCAAAAGATCAGATTAGCTGGGCCTGATTCCAATGAAGGGGGTGGTAAATCTTTGACTTATTTTTCATATTCTTCTGTGTTTATAAGTCAATTCTAGCTCTCTGTATTTAACAAAATTGGATTGAAAGAATACTGGAGATGCAAGAATAGCAAACTAAGATTCCAGGGTCTGGAATTCTAGTTCTAGCCATAAACTTGTGACCTTTAGCATGCCTTTTTCCCAATCAAAAGATGAGGAACTTGGGCTAAATTATTCCTAAGTTTCCTACCAGCTCTGTATCATTTAGGGTCCAGCAGGAAACAGATGAAACATGCAAATTGGGTAATTTGAGAGGCGGGTGTAATAAAGGGACTATCTGCAAAGGTTTGAGCTGGGAGTAGAGAAACCACAGGAGCTGATGCACTGCCCTAGAGTAAGAACATCCTTAGTCCTGGAGCAGTAAAGGCAGGGAGCAGTTACAGGAACCTAGGCACAGGGCTGGCAGGAGAGATGCAACACCAACCTCATTCTCCTCTCTCCCTCCAGGAAAACCATTCTCTTGGTCCAACCAGCACCAGAAGCCCTTGATGCAGGTGAGACCCAGAACTGATACCAGCCTCCTGGGACACAGCAGGGTGGAGAAGAGTGGAGGGCAGTTCTGGAGTGGCAAATGGTAGCTGTCCAGCACAAATTAGTACTGGTGATTGCACTAGTGCATGATACTCTATCCTCTGGGCTCATTGAAGGCTTAGATATGTTTCTCTTCACTTACTGTCAACCACATGTTTGGCTCACTCATCTACGAGTTTTTCGTGCCCAATCCTCAATGTGCTAGGAAGCCGCATCACCAGATTCACTAAAAAGCACTATATAATGTAAACGCAGAGGCAATGAGCTATGACCTAGGGGGCTTAACTCTGGTAAATCAGAGCTTGGGAGTACATGGACACTAGTGGTGTTCTTTTTGGCTACTCAGGGGCCCTTTATGTTTGTTTCCTGGCCTGCTGCTGAGCTCTAGACTTTAGCAAGTCCTTGAGCCTCAGGGACACTGGACAATGTTAGAGGAGAAAAATATCAGCTTTCTCCAACCCTGGTGCTCTTGACAGTACAAACATCTGCAACTTCGGTGCACAGCTGCACCTACTCTAAACAGAGATCAGTATCAGGGATTTGTTCCTGAATAATATAATTTATTAAACTGATATGTGCCTAGATATGTGTCCAACTCTACACCCTGTGAAAAGAGTGTGTGCTCCCTTTCCCAAAGTCCATGGAACAATCACAAAATTGACCAGATACAGGACAAAACAAAAACAGCAATAAATTTTGAACTGTAAAAATAATACAGACCATTTTTCTGAGCACAGTGCAATATAGCTAGAAATAAGCAAAAGCAAGCAAAAAAATCGACTTGGAAATTCAGAAATTACTCAGTTAAACTTTGATAAATATCCACCTAAAGAATAAATCAGTTTCATACTATTTTAATATAGTGGTAATCAGAAATTTATATAGCAATCCTGTTGTATCTGGAAGAAATCTGCACTTACAAGAAAAGGTGTAGTCTTAAACACTATTATTATTAAACAAGAAATAATGAAAATAAACTAAGCATTCAAGAAGTTGAGGGGACAACAAAACAAATCTAAAGCAAGCAGGACAAATAATCGAATAAATAAACATAGGTATATATTAATGAGCTAGAAGAACAATAGAATTGACAAATAAATTGGAAGTCTTAATAATATGATTTAAACTCTTATAAGAAAAGACAAGTAATATAAAAACACAAAATCGGCCCTTAAAAAGGGGAAGTAACACGTGGAGAAAATTAGAAAAACTGTAAGATAATATTTGGTAGGGCTATTTAATAAGTTGGGAAATGTAAATAAATTTTCTTGGAATTTATAAATTACCAAGATTGACTCAAAAAGAGACAGGAAAAACTAAATAAATCAATGATAATGTAAAAATTCTCCATGGCTAAGTAGGGTTTATCTAAGATATACAAGCATGCCTAAATATTGGAAAACATATTAATGTACTTCAGTTGTCTAACTGGCAAATCCAAACAGATGAATTAAAATTTTAGAAATAAGAATGATTCAGGATTCAGGACAATAACAGCTTAAAAATAAATATATAAATAGCAATCGTTTTCTTATATACTAAGACAGCCCCGTTTTTTTAAAAAATAGGAAGGAGATCTTATTTCCAACAGTAACTGCAAAACATATCTAGAAATAAGTTAGATAAGAAATATGCAAGACATGTATAAAGAAAAGTGTAAAATTCCACCAAAAGATTTTTAAAAACAAAGAATTGGCATGATACCTTTTTTCCTGAATAAGAAGACAAAACATTTATAAAAGTCTTCTTTCTTCCTAAACTAACAAATATTTTCAATGTGATTCCAGCTGAAACCTCAATGAGACTTTTTTGAAACTAGACAAACTGAGTATGAATTAATCTTGAAAAGTAAATACAAAAGAATATTCAGGAACAGTATAAAAAGGAAAAGTGATGAAGATGTGTCTGTACCAGCAGCTTTCAAAATGAATAATAAAGCAATAAGAAATAAAATCATGTGTCACTGGCATAAGAACAGATGGACAGAACAATGGGACAAAAAGTAAAATCTGGAAATAGTCCCAAGCATGAACAAGAATTTGGTATATGATAAAAACGCTACTTCTTATCAGTAGTAGAGTTTGAATTATTCAAACAAGTGGTGGTAGACAACTTGCCAGCCATTTGAGGAAATTAATAATAAAGCCAGACCCTAACCTTAATCCTGTCTCAAAAATAAATCCAAATGAATTAAATGCTAAATGCAAAAAATAAAACTACAAAAGAAAATACAGCAAATATGTTTCAATCTTGAGCTAGCACAGTGGGGGGGGGGGCGATCTAAAATCAGAAACTATTAAAAAAAGATTTGTCAACATTCATTTAAAATTTATTACAACATACACAACATATAGATATGGATATACAGGATTAAAATATAAACAACAAAGTGAAATAAGCCAGTCACAAAAAGACAAATACTGTTGTATGATTCAGTTACCAGAAAAAGGGGTCTCACTGCAGGCCCCAAGGGAGCATTCTTGGATCTGAGGCGGGAAAGAATTCAAGGTGGGTCACAGAGTATAGTGAGAAGAGATAGTTTATTGAAAGCAATTGCATTACAGAGTGAGGTGTCCTCGGAAAGCAAGCAGAGAAATGCACCATCTTTAAGATTTTATTTTATAGGGTCTTGTCTATGCAAAGACGAAACTAAGCTGTGCCTACATGCGGGTGAGCAGGCAGCATGACAAAATTTATTATTCTATTGATTTAAAGAAAACTATCCTTGACATTTTAGTGTGTGAGTACACCGAAGCTTAACTATGATTATCTTGAAAGCACATGTTGTTATGGGTATTAAGACATCTGGCTTTCTGATGTTGTAGGTGTGTGTCCTTGTGGGTTTTCTTCAACTATAAACATCTTTGGACCACGGGTTGCAACTGGCAAGGAATGTGCCTTGCTAGTTCTAAGATGGAGCTGAACTTAAAATGGCTTTACTCTGGCGCTCCTAGGCTTCTGCTTCCCTAACAATTCCATTTATGTGGTACTTAGAATAGCTAAATTCGTAGAGATGGAAAGTGGAACGGTGGTTACCAGGGACTGGGGAGAAGGGGGAATGGGGAGTTGTTGTTTAATGGGTACAGTGTTTCAGTTTTACAAGATAAAAAGAGTTCTGGAGATGGATGGTGGTGGTGGTTGCACAACACGGTGAGTGTATTTAACACCACTGAACTGTATGCCTAAAAATGACTAACATGTAAGCATTATGTGTATTTTACCACAATGAGAAAAAGACAGCACTATTTCCAGCATGTATGATAGCCAATGGTTAATATCCCTAATATATAAAACACTGTGATAAATCTACAAGAAAAATATAAACACGACCGCCAAAATAAAGATATAAAACAAAAATTCAAAAAGAACAAATGTGAATGACTGTAAACATGTTAAAATGTCTAACCTCACAACTTTAAAAAGAAATTTAAATTAATACAAGAAGGAATATCATTTTTGCCCTTTCAAAATGGGCAAATATTCAAGAGATTGGCAATATTAATATCCAAGATTGACAAGTGGATGGCGAAATGGACTGTTTCATCCACTGCTGGTAGCCAGGTAAGGAGAAAAAGCTCTCTGGAAATCAAGTAATACAAACCAATGTTGTAAATGTATATCATTTTAACCCCGAAGTGCCACTTTCAGAAATTCAGCCTAAGAGAGGGAAGTGTATATAAAAAGATATTAATTGCATTATTTCCAAAAACTATGAATTGAAAACAATCTAAATCCCCAATCAGAAAGAATCCATTAATTAAATTTGTAGTAATATTTAAAATGTCCCCACATACTGTTAAGTAAAGAGACAGCAACAGATTGACATCATAAAACAGCATAGCATAGTTTCTGTATTCCAGAAACACACTTTGGTAAATATATTTACTTAGGAAAAGAGGATTGTATAGAAAAAAATGATCATTGGAGAAATTATCTGTTTATTTTCTATATTGTCTTAGTTTTTTACAAAGAGCCTGCAGTAATTTTAATCAAACGGAATACTATGGCTATTTTCATTGGCTAGAAAGTAAAAGCGTAAATTGCTGGTGTCTGCAGTTGGATGCCTGGGCAAAGCTGACCAACTGAGCCCAAAGTTGGAGTAGTAAATCCCCAAGGGGAAAGCCTCCATTTCCAAGTCTGCTTCTGACCCCTTGTGCTTAAGTCTTCATTTCTTTAAATGACACAGAAACTACATTTTTCTTATGGAATATGTTGCCAAAGGAGCAAAGGTTCTCTAGATATTCCATCCACACACACGCCACATGCCCCACAGACATACACACCATACCACTCAGAAACTTCCACACATGCAACAGACAACACACATCACACACACACACACACACACACACTAGAAATCCTCACTAGCGGGCACCTCCCATCCAGTCAGACCCACAGAACACCCATCTCAACAAATGCCTAAGTTGACCTCCGGTCCAAAGTCTAATCGAAATCCCACATGAAGACTTAGCAGGATTTCGAACTGGGCAATGTCCCTGTCATTAGCTAGCCATTTCTAAATGCAGAGACCAAACCCACCAAAATATTCCTTAATTCTCCTTCTTGATTCTTTATCTACAGAGACCTCAGCCCACAGGGCTGGGAGGTGGGAAATCCAGTAAGCCAGTTCTTCTGGGATGAGGCCTGGACGAGCAGTCAGAACACCTCATCCCAGCTCCTCCCTGTAAGACTCTGTGCATGTTGTTTCCACTACCTGGGCCTCAGTTTTCCCATCTGTGAAATGGGGTTATTAACCCTTATGCAAATCCTTCTTGGGAGAATGGAATGAAGCATGGCAAAGCCCAGATGCACCTACAGTGCTCCTGTAGACATCCTCTCCACCTTTGAGGGAGGGTTGACCTCAGGCCTAGTGGACAGCACACATGAGAGCTAGGTGTGCCCACTTCCACTAGCTATGGCAGGGAATGCCTACCCCCTTCTTGGCCTTCCCCACCCCAGCCCAAGCTGGAGCCAGCCTGGTAAATGGTGTCTTCTTAGCCAGCTAACTGAAGCACCTTCCAGGGGCTCTGAACTCTGACTAGCATTGAGGCAAATGACCACAGAGGGGCCAATCAGGAGCTCTTCTCCGGTTTCCGGCTGTGGGAACTGGAGAGAAATCAATATGCACACAGCTCAGATGGGAGTCATCAAAGCGCCAGGGCTGATGCCAACCCCCTCTTTCTCACACAGAGGTTTTAAGCCAAGCCCAGCTCTCCAGCAGGGACTGGCCCACCAGGAATTCCTGTAACTCCAAGACCAGCAAAAGGAAGTGGCTCAGACTCCCCAATGCCAGCAAGGGGAAGGAGGGAGTTGAGAGCAGATGTTCTTGGCCCAGGCTTTAGACCAGTGGTTCTCAACCCCAGCTGTGCATTGGAATCACCTGGGGAGCTTTTAAAAGCACAGATGCCCAGGGCCCACCCTCAAAGGTTCTGACTTAATTGGCCTGGGGTGCAGCCTGAGCACAGAGGTTTTTAAAACATCTCCAGGTGGTTCCAAAGTGCACCAGGGCTGAGACCCACTGAAGTGGGTTCTTTTTTTTTTTTTTGGAGACAGTCTCGCTCTGTCACCCAGGCTGGACTGCAGTGGCGCGATCTCAGCTCACTGCAACCCCCGCCTTCCGGGTTCAAGCAATTCTCCTGCCTCAGCCTCCTGAGTTGCTGGGACTACAGGCATGTGCCACCACGCCTCGATAATTTTTTTGTATTTTAGTAGAGACAGGGTTTTACTGTGTTGCCCAGGCTGGTCTCGAACTCCTGAGTTCAGGCAATCCGCCTGCCACCTCTGATCGGAATCTTTCCCCCAGATCCAGAGGAAGACGGTTTTCTTCCTGCTACACTTAAGAGTCAGACAGAGAAAGCATGCTTGGGCATCCCTTGCAAGACAGGGACTGTATTTTGTTTATCACTGTATCCCCAGTGGCCCACCCATGCCTGGCACAGAAGAAGGGCTAAATGAACACTAGTAGAATGAAATGTGTGTGGATGAGTGAATGAATGAATGAATCCCATTGCCTCCCACCTCTCGAGTGCCCTAGAACTTTCAAAGTGTGGTCTGCAAACCAGCAGCTTTTCATTACCAGGGAACTTGTTAGAAATGCAGATTATCAGGTCCTGTCCCAGATCCACTGAAAGAGAATCTGCATTTTCACAAGATCCCCAGGTGATTCATGTGCACGTGACCGTATCATGAGTTCTCCCGTATATGAGCGGTTCTCCACCTTCACTGCACATTACAGTTACCCATGAAAGTGTAGCTAGCCCACCCATGATCTCTGGGAAGTGCTTAAGTGCTCCCAGGTGATTCTGATGTGCAGCCCAGGTTCAGAACCTATGTACCATAAGTCCCTCTGCCACAGCAGCCTCTGTGCAGGCTCAGCCTTGAATCCAGCCTACGTAGGAGACCCTCTCTTGACCATCCTACACCCTCTTGGGATAAAAGCCAACCTCCCTGCAACCCAGGGACCACCCACTTAGCTCTACAAAGACCTCTGGGACAGACTGCCCAGTTCAAATCCAACCTCCGCTGCTCCTAGCTGAGCGGCCCTGAGCAAGTCATTCAACTCTCCCATACATCAGTTTCCCCATCTGTACAATGGAGCTCATTGGGGAAAAAAATAAACTTACTACACTGGGTTGCATGAAGATTCAATGGCTTAATTGATCTAAAGCACTTAGAACAGTGCCCCTTCCCTGAAGTTTTCTTGGCTTCTGTAACAGACTTCCGAATAAAAGAGTTTAGATAAAGAAAGGCCAGATTAAGAACCTCAATCCTGCAAACTCTGCTTCCATGAAGAGAGCAAGTGAGAAGAAAAGATGGTGATAGTGTAGGGAAAATTAAGACTGAACGAAAAGGCTTAGCCATCTAGTCTATTTTCATTATTTGTGAAGAAAAATCAGCACCACTGAGTCCTTGGGGTCCCTAGGACTGGAACGATGGCACTA